>NW_026947485.1:100063336-100568336 GCF_034190915.1 Cavia porcellus
CCATATGGAATAATGGCAAAATAATACTTTAGATACATAATGCTAACATACTGGCACTTTGAACATGCTCAAATATGCTATTTTGTATTGAAAATAAAGTTTTCTTGTAGCAAAACATTTATTTGGGGAAAAATGCTACATGGAAAGCATTTTATGTGTTATAAAATTCTGGAATATAATTACTCTCATTAATCTAAGAGACTCCTCATTAAGATATTTGAATGGGGATCTCCTTTATAGAACTACAACCATAATTTGACTTAATATTCAGTAGTATATATGAAACTGTACAATTGAAAACATTATGGTTTCTAAATAGAATCTGCTAGTGTTCTTTTTATATCAGTGAGGAGAGACAGAAAACGTTGGTTCAAAATGGAATTAACAAGTCATAATATGTTTAAACTGTAAGGCATCTTTTTACATTTTTTGTTAGCAGTGGTAAATTGGGAAATCATTAAATGACAGAAACTGGTGGCTTTCAGAGTTTGCTTGCCAGAGTCAAGACCAAGACAGAAATCTTCTGACTTCTAACCCATCTAATATTTATTCCATTGAAATTATGATTATCAAATTTCCTATGAGTCAAGAAAATCACCTTTGCAATGACCACCTATAGTTTGTGCTAAGATAACACAATGTTGTTTTAAAGTTCTCACGACTATGTTCTCTCCACAGTTCATATAATATTGAATTCAGTCTTTTCCTTTTTTTCTCTCTGTTAATTCTTAAAGTAAAAGCAGCATTAAAGTTTATTTTAGTCCTTTTGTGCTGATACAACAAAATACCCGGGACTGGATAATTTATAAAAAACAGAAATTTTATTTCTCACATCTTGAGGCTGGAAGTCCAAAACAAGGGGATGACAGGTTCATTTGTCTGGAGAGGGCTGCTCTCGGCTTCCAAAAACAGTCTTTATGCTGCATCTTCTGCAGGAGAGAAGGGCTGTGTCCTCACTTGGCTGAAGGCCAAAGGGCAAGTAAAGCAACACAACAGTATGAGTCCTCTTTTATAAGCTTACAGATCCACTCACCAGAGTAGCTCTCCTGGCCTCATCACCTTTTAAAGACTGTACCTCTTCCTACTATCACATTGACAGCATGCTGGAGGGGATCTAAGTGAATCTACTCAGGTCTAACTACTAGTACCTTGTTCATTTAATTCTCAAAAGTGGAATCTGCTGACCTGTTTTGAGGTGCTTTGTTTTACATGAAAATAGGACAGAAAGGTCAAGAAGTAACCTTAGTTCATGTTAGTTGAGCTGGACTTCCTGACAGTGCTCAGCAGGTCTCAGGAATGTGAATATAAACTTCAGCATGTGTTGGAAAGGAAGGGTCTGAGCAAACCCTTGCTATTTTAGGATTCCGAAACTTTTCATCAGCTTCTTCAACTTCTGTTGGTCTCTCTACTTCCCTTTTGGTGATTTTGTTGTGGTAGTGCTAGTCATGTTGCAGCTGGGCTTTTTTTTCTTGTACAAAAACCATTTTAGTTGCTGTAATATATACGTAACATAAAATATACCATCTTCACCTTCTGTAAGTGTTCAATGAATGAGTGTTAAGTATAACTTACATTTTTTATGCCACTAAACCTCCAGGACCCTTTTCAATTTGCAAGTCTGCAATTCTACCCAGAAAACCATTCCCCGTTTGTACCCCCCACCCCTTGCTTACAGAACCAGTGTTCTAATTTCTGTCTCTGAAAAATTTGAGTATTTTAGAACATCTGGCTGATTTTGACAGGTTTTCTTCTGTGGAGTCTCCTTCTTGTCTCATGTCTTTTCATCACTGAATATGACTCCTTCATGTAGCCTGCTTTGCATCTTCCATTCCTCACTGTGCACCATGGCTCACAGCATAGTCTCAGCCTACCCCTGGAGAAGGTGTAGGATGTGGTATAGTTATATCTAGATGTGCCCCAAAGTGTCATGCATTCGTAGGTATGGCTTTGGGGAGGGAGTGGGATCATAGGGATGTAGTACTCCACAGTACTCCACAGTCCACTGCTAAATTTATAACTAAATATAAAACCTACTTGGAGGAAGTGCATCACTGGGAGCATGGCCTGGAAGGGTATTTCTCCTTCTCTCCTCCTTTGATCATTCTCTGCTTTCTGCTGCCTTGACATGAGCTCATTCTCCTCTGCCATGCTACCTGGCCTTGGAGCTAGCTTACTATAGACTGAAACCTCTACAGACTGTGAGCCAAAAGGAACTTGTCCTTCTTAGAGTTGTGGGTGTTGGATATTCTGTCTCCGTGTTGAGAAAGTAAGTGAGACAGATGGTGCTCTCTCTGACTTTCATCCACACAACCCTATTAACTTCACTCCTGCACCAGCTACTCACATCCTTTGATTTGCTGCTCCAGAGCTCACAGTGAATGATGGAAATGTTGAAATGTGGGTATCTGGAAAGTATTCACAGTTCAGGTCAATCTCCCTTGTTGGTGGTGTCCCTGTGGACAGCACACATGGTCACATTTTTGGGAAAGTAGAATTACAGGAAGGAATCAGAGTCAGAGTATAGTTCAAGATGCTCTCTTGTGTAGAACCTGCGATTTATGGCCTGTCCTTACTTTAGTGGGTTTTCTTCAGTTATCCCCTTAATTTAATATAGAGTTTAGTACTGTTTTAGTTAGAAATACTGCCACTGACCATTTGGAAGGGTTTTCTGCATCCTTGGATGCTCAGATTTTCTGTTTTGTAAAGTGATAGTGGTGTTAGCCTCACTCAAGAGGAGAGTGGAAAAATGTTCATTCAGTGTGTAAACTCGCTTGCTGAATAATAAAGTGCTATTATGGGAGTGTGTTGGATGGAGACTCTTTAACTTAATGAAATCTGATCAGGGAAATCCAGTTTCAGTAGCATCATGCATTGTTTTTTGTCCGCATTGTTTTCAGACACAGGTGCCGGGAGGTAGATTGCCTTGCCTGAGCCTCTAGGAGTGGCCCAGGAAGATTACAGATGTTAAATTTTATATACACTGAAATTTCAAGCATTTATTTTTGCTTCAAATTTATGCCTACCAATGGCCTGTTAAAAGTAATTGTGTAATTAGCTCAAAATCACCCTTTCCTCATCAGTCTTTCTCATCTCTAAAAACAGCACTATATCACTGCTGCTTACAGTCTCTGAAGGTAAGCTTGTAGGAACTTCAGAAGTATTTAGCATATTGGGTATGCGAGATTTAAGTAGCTCTTTTGAATTAGATTCCTTATGATATCCAGGCTTTTAGAAAAATATTTAGATTGCTTTTGGATTCTCATGCAAACATTGTAAACAAATTTCTTTGGGAGGTGAATTTTGTGGTTTCCTTATGTAGAGACTGCTTTTATTCAATTTTATTTCCCCTATTTTTAAAATAATTAACTTTATAGTTTTGTTTTTCACAAAAGATGCAAAAGTCATTCTGCTTATTCATGTGTGTCCCTCACTGTCTTTCTCCATCGTTATTCTCCTACATTTCAGCAGTGTATTGGTCACCACCAAGAATTTAACACTGAAAACGTCTCTGACTTTATAAAATTGTTTATGTCACTCAGTGATCTCTAAAAATTTTAGGATCACACAAATCAGCATTTTTCAAGGATTGTTGAAAATAGCTTAGGGGCTGGGAATATAACTCAGACGTGCAGTTCCTTCCTGGCAAGCATAAGGTTATGAGTTTGATTCTTGGTGGAAAAAAAGAAGAAAGTAGTTTAGAAATATATACAAAAGCAATTTAACTATTAAATTCTGTACTTACTAGATAGTTAAAATCACTTATGTTCATTAATATAATCTTCTAATGTCTTTTAACTTAATGATATGTAGTATTTAATTCTGGATTTTCCTGAGCTTTCTAATTTCATTTCAGTGATGTACTTCAATATCTATTTATGAAATAGAATATTAATATTATTCTTTCTTAACAAGAAACCAGAAGGAAGACACAGGGTATCAGATATAACCTTCTAATAAGTCCCTTGCTTCTTTGGGAGTGATGTGTCTATTTAACTAAGTTGCATTTTTTTTTTTTTTTGTTTTTATGAAGTGACATTTTTAATGGCATTAGTCCCTTCTCTTTAGGCCCCATCCATTTGTTTATCTCAGCACTGTGTCCTTGTATGTGGGCTGGACCAAGAAATCTTCTCTGGCAATGAGAGTCAATGTTGATTTTGTTCCTTGTCTCACTCAGCAAGGAAAAAATACTGTGAAAAGATCCCAAGCTGAGCTGCAGGATAAGAAATGCGGTGACATGGCCCTTTCTGCTTGGTTAATTTCTAGGCTTTGCTAAGAAGAGCCAATCTAAATAAGTTAAAAAGCTCCCAGCACAAAAGAAGAAATTGATATTTTCTTGATTTGTATTTATAACCATAAGATTTGCCTGAATATAGTTTTTAAAATATTTACTTATTTACTCTTTGTGAATAATCCATTGTTTTTCCCATGAGTCATCAATTACTTAATAAGACTAGATCCTATTTTAATTATATCCAGAAACAACTTTAGACCATGTTATTTAAGATGAAGAAAACCTATTTAGAAATTCTAATGTTGAATGTATTACCTCTGGCTTAAATTATTTGAGTAGAATTTTGAAATATGAATTTAGGAGTAAGGGTGAAGAAGAAAACACGAAATAAAAATTCCTTTAGGCTCAAAAAGATAGCATGTTTAAATACCTTTTAATGAATCTGAATGTTATCTGGACTCAGAATAGAAAGAAAAGATTATGTTTACTCAGTAAACTAGAAATAACACAATAATTATCACTTGTTCTTTTGAAATCTACTGTTTACTAAATTACTGTAATATACAAAATATATTTTTAAAAAATATATCCTGCGATTCACGTTTTCTACCAGTTAACTGTTTTCCTATTAATAAATCTGAATTAGAGGGGTTTGGAAGTGATATGTTGTTATGTGTCAGAGGTATACAAAGTCACTTATGAGGAAGACAAGAATCATAATTTATTACAAGGAACTCATGTAATCGAGATTTCTAAGTGCTAGTCTGACGGTGTTTCATAATTTTGTCTTTCTTAGGGATGTAGAAAATGAGTATATTTTAGTCAACCCAGTAAGAACTTCCCTACTTGCCCTCAGTGCATTTGGGCACAAATGGCCCACAGTGACTTACAGGCAGGAAGAGGGCAGTTTGTACTTGGTGTGGCCCCTGGCTTGTGAGGTCTTACGTTTCCCCTGAGATTCCTTCTTTTAGATCCCAGAGACCTGACATCATGTAGAGTGTAATAGAACCTCCATTTTTCTTTACTTACATTCTTTACCAAGTCTTGTTACTCCAGAATGCTAGGAATCTAAAGAGAAGTTTCATTAGTTCTATCTAATGTACACATCAGGTTGAATTTAGAGAAGTTAGCCTTTTGATTTTTAGCAGTTAGAAATACAGCTTAGAAAATTTCAAGTGTCTTTTTCCCCTTTTCACTCTATAGTTTCCAGGAACAGAATTTGTGTCCAAGAAAGTGAAAATGAAAAACCAAATAAAGAGTTATATTCATGAGAATTAGTGCACAGGGTACGCTTATTTTTGAGTGAAGATTCAAGTTTTTGGAGTTTCCCTAATAAGCAGTTTTTCCCCCATTTCAGTGAGTATGCTCTTGGACTGCAGTAAGACTGGATTTGCAAGGAGAAGGCTTACGCATAAGACATACAAACTTTGAAAGTAAATAAAGTTGAATAATGATTTAGCCTGCTCCTGGTCCTGACTACAGTGATTCTTGACATTTGCTGATGGGTCAGACATAAGAAGAGGGTTGGCTGACGTTGCCAGGCAGGCCCTTTGGCCAACTGAAGTTCCTCAGAACCCAGAGCCTTCCTGTCCCTCCTAGTGCTGCTTTCTCTGCCTATGCCTAACCACACTGCAGGGCTTAGCTGTCAGGCTCCTGATGTCACAGCCATTGTGATGCCACAGCACTTCTACTGGAATTTCTTTCCCACCCATCTCACCTGCCCCTGGCAGCTATCTAAGCCGCATCATGTTGTGTCACGGCAGCTGTGGTCTTGCAAAGTTGCTCCTTTGAAGATTGTTTCTCATTAGATGCAGGGGCCGGAAGCATGGGATACATTTCTATTCATATTCCAAGCCCCATCACAGACTTACCTTAGAGCAGAGAAGAATGCAGGTACTTTGGAATAGATAGATGAGTAAATCATTCCCAGAGTATATGTTTACGCACCTCCCACATGCAGCCACCCTTCTCCCTTAGGTGCTACCCTGCACTTGTCACATTCTGCTCTAAAGAACAGTTGGGTATTCTGATACCCTAGCCAGACTGGCTCTTCACTTCTGCACTTAGCCTTTAGTCTGGTTTCTTGCAAAGACAGTTTCCATCCTTGTAAATTGGCAGCAATGTTAGCAACTTGAAGATAGTAATCCCTCAGTATCCATGAGGGGTTTGTACCAGGAGAATACCAAAGCCTGTGAATGATCAATGATTATTTTATGAAAAATAATGTTGTGTCTGTGTATAACCTACACACATTCTCTAATATGTCAAAAAAACATCTCTAGGTGTCTTTTAATACCTAATGCATATAAAGCTATGGAAATAGTGGTTATTCAATAATATTTAGAAGAAAATAACAACGTGTACATTTTCAGTACACATCTAGTTTGTTTCCCAAATTTTTTCTGTTGGTTGATTGAATCTGTGGACATGGAACCTGACGTTCCAGAGGGTAACTGTACCTATCTTTAATATTTCACAAATAAGCAACCTTTCCTGCCACCCATGAGGCTGATATCAAATCATAGAGTGAGCAGAGTTAAAGTATTTTGGCTTGTGACTTCCTGCTTTCCTGACTGGCTGTAGATGAATGTGCTCTTGCTAAACATTTCAGAACCTTCGTAAGCACCACACCAGGGCTGCTGGCTCCAAAGTTACTGGAAGATTCACTTTGCTTTTGTTCTGTTGGACACTGGCTGGCAGAGAGACCACTGGGCATAATGAACTCTCAAAAGCTACATAAACCCATTAACAAAATGAATATTTTTATTCCCAGATGCTAGATTACCATGTCCCCAGTGTGCTTCTGGTTAGACACAAGGAAGCTCTGTGGACTGGGCTTAGTTTTGCCTGTATGTTTTACCTGAGGCTTATGAATATCCAACAGGACTGACCCACCTGAGTCCTTGTAGTTGACAGCTCACCATGAAGCTGGAAATGTACACTGGGTGGGACAGGACCTCAGTGTTACTGCTGACTGATAGACTCACTTCTCATGGTGCAAGAAGATCAGATGTTTTTGTGGGGAGAATCACACAAGTTTTCAGCCATATTACATTGTCATTATCATTGTAATTATTATTTTTTAAATTGACAAAGTTATATATGAGGTAGAGCACGATGATTTGACACATACATACATTGTGAAGTGGTTATCAAGCTAATTAGCATATACCTCAGATACCTATTTTTTGTGGTAACACTTCAAATTTACTCGCAGTAGTTTCCAAGTATATATATTAGTAGCTAAATCTGGGTGATGTACCATAGCTTTCTTAAACTGACTGCACTTGCTTAAGTGAAATTTTATATCCTTTGACCAACATCATCATAGTACTCCCATGCCCCAAGTGCTGATAACTACTATTTTACATTCTACTTGTAGACCCTACACTTAATTAGGCCATTCAGTGTTGTCTTTCTGTGCCTGCTTGGCTCATTTCACTTAGCATTATGTGCCCCATGCTTATCCATGTTGCTAAAAATGACAGCACATACTCCTTTTTGAAGGCTGAATAATATGTCATACTGTATATACCCTCCATTGCCTTGATCAATCCCTTTATTGATAAACAGGCTGTATCCATATCTTAACTACTATAAATAATGCTGTAATAAACATGTAGGTACAGATATGTCATTTATACATCATTTATAAATCATTGCATAAATTTCTTTTGGGTGTAGGTGGTACGAAAAAGAGGTTGTGTGCAATGTGTAGATAGCCTCACAGGCCTAGACCATGGACCACATTAGTGCCTCAGTTTATTTATCGGTTCATTCATTTTTACTGACAATGCCTTTATTCTAAATATGAGGATTTTCCTATCAAATTTTCATGTAGTAATGTTGGAGGTTTCTGATTCTTTCAAACAAATGCCTTATATTGACTATTTCAGTTTAACCGATTGGCCTGAATTTCTCCTTTTTTTTTTTAGCATATGATGACACCAAGGCAGCTACTTTAAATTCAGATCAAGTGGGCTTCATTTCATTATCTTGTAAGCTTCTTGTTAGACAGGAATGAAGAACATTCCAGTTTGCAAACTTTTAACTGTGTAGACGGATAATTAGCTTGTGAAAAACATACTCAATTTTGCAAACAAGTACTGATTTTGGAAAGTAATTAAAATTAGTCATTATGGTACCACTTTGTGGATTTACCTTCCACTGCACGCTGTTAAGATCTTGTCTAAGCAAGATTAATAAAAAATAAAAAATCTTGACTGAACATCTGTTGCAAAATGAGTTTCAATTTACATCTTCTCTATGTGACTTCTGATTAAAGTTTTAAGTTCAGGTAGCAGGAAACTGATTTGATCTGTTATGATCTCTTTGTAACTTCATGTGTGGAGCAATTAACTAAAATGTCTATGATTGTCAGAAGTAAAAATAAACTAAAATATATGGATTTTTTTCAAGCAGATAAGTCTCAACGTAGCAGTGTTCTGTATTTTCTAATTAAAATTATGACAGTCACCAATATAATCAATGTTAAGTGTATATTTTATTATTATGTAATGCAGATCTAAATTTCAATATTATTAGAGTGGCTTCTAATACTTTCATCATTTTAAGGCTATGTAAAAATACTGTAGAAATTGGAAATAATGAATAATGTCTTTGTGACATTGGATACATTGATATATATTGAAATTGATATTCCTTTAAATATTTTCCGCAGTGAGTGGATATCTGAGAGATTTTTGTTCACAAACCATAATGTGAAAATATCTACAATTTATACTCCCTGTACAAGAGACTGTTGATGTTACTCCTTGTTCCAGATGTTCATTTTAAGAGACTAATTAATATCAGCTTTGACAAGGGAAAATGATGTGTAAATTCAGCTGCCAATAAGCCCCCTTTCAGTACACTCCCAAGAGAATGGGCTCATTTTAAAGGTATTAAGTCAGTGCCCATTACACAGTGTACCAAGCAAGAATTGTAGAAGATATTACCTGTTAAGCTTTGCTCTATTACATCTTGACTTTACATAATTATATCTTTTGGGGAACTACTTACTCTTACCCTGTTAACACAGATATAAAAATATCAGAATGATGTGTTCTTGATGCTCCCTTTTGGTACTGATCCATTTGCCCTTCAATAATAAAACTCATTTTGTAAAAATATTCATATTTATGCTTCTTTAGCTTGGTAGAGTTTATTACTGCTGGTCCCTAGGTTAAACTGCTTGCTGAACATAATACCTAGGGTCTGTATTAAGCTAACTTTCAAAATAATAGTTAAAAATTACCTCCTAAAGGCATGTCCATTAAAAACACTAATTAAGCGAAGACTTTGCTGTCATTGTTATCATTTTACCTTGTTCTGATAGTGCTACTTCATGCAGTAAGGCTGCAAATAAAAGGAGACTGACTACAATTAGAAAAGATAATCCAAAAGGATGGATAAATGTTAATTTATTAGAAACCTTCCTCAAAATAAAAACCTTCCCCTTAATCTTGTTGATAAAAGAAAATTTTATAAATTCAATTGCAAAAATATATTTACCAAACTCAATTATATATATATATATATATATATATATATATAATATACAGTAGAACGCAAGTAGTAACCAAAATAACAGAAGGTATATAAGATCAATATGATGAAACTGCAAAATATTCCTGAGTGGCATGGAAACAAGACATGCCCAAATAGAGAAACAGTTTATGTGTCTAAATGGGAAAGCTGATATTGTAAGCCTCTTCAATTAATTTAAAAATTCAGTGAGCTTCCAATTAAATCCCTGTGTGATTTGTTTCTCTCAAAACATGGTCCAGTCATTCATGTGAAGGAATAAATGGTTATGAATACTCAAGAAATATGAAAAACAAGAACAGAGAAGTAAGGTTTGCAGTATTCAATAGCAAAACCATTTGAAAGCTGCAGTGTTTAAAGTATTAATTAAATTGAAAGTTCATTTCTTTCTATGTGTAAAAGTAAGAAGAAATTCTCTAAAATGTCAACATTAATTTTGCACAGCTTATAGGAAATTGCAGTTTGAAATGTATGTGCATACGGGGCTGGGGATTTAGCTCAGCGGCATAAGCGCCTGCCTTGAAAGCAGGCAGTCGTGAGTTCAATCCCTGGTACCGCTAAAAATGAAAAAAGCCAAAAAAAAAAAAAAAAAAGAAATGTATGTACATATGGCTAAGGTTAAGTAAAGATATACAGTGAAATCCACCCTTTCTAGTTCTCAACTTTAGCCAACTTATATAGTTATGTAACCATTACCATAATCAATATTTCTCTTCTAAACATATCCACCAGACTCTATTGTCTTTGTTCACTCTTTTATCATTTATTTTGCCTTTTCAGGATGACACTGAGTAGGTTTATACAGTATATGGTCTCTTTCACATAACACAGTAAATTTTGAATATATGAGTTTTTATTCCCAAGTAACATATCCTTATATGGATATGCCACAATTTTTCTGTTTCCTACCAAGTAAACATTGGAGGGTCTCCAGTGTTGGACAGTTACAAATAAAACCACTACAAATACTTGTATGGAGGTCTTGGTGTGGACATAATCTTCCCTTTGTCTTGTGTAAATACCTAGGTAGGATGGTGCCTTTGTATGGTTGGTAAATATTAACCATGAAGCTGCCAAATTGTGTTCCTGGAATGGCTTTACCATTTTGCCTTCAGATTAGCAGTGTAGGAGATTTTCAGTTGTTTTTTCATATTTTAACCATCTTTGTATGGATAGTAGTAGTAACTCGATGTGGTTTTAATTTGCATTTTCCTTTTTATTAGTAATATTGAACATATTTGCATCTGTCTTCGACATTTGTGTTTCTGTTTTGGCGAAGTGTGTTTTCAAGTTTTTCGCCAACTTTTTTTATTCTTTTAAATTGGTGTTGAGAATTCTTTATTCTGAAAACAAACCCTTGATCAGATATTTCGTAACTGTTTTCTTTGATTCTAGGCTAGTCTTTATAGTTTCTTTAGAGTCTTTTAAAGGCTAAAATTATTTGATTTTTGTAAAGGTCAATTTATTTTTTTGTTCATGTTTTGTTGTCTTAAATATATATGTCTGTGTAAGCCAAGGGTACAGAGGTTTTCTTCTGATACTTTGAAAAATATCATTGTTTTACATTTTGCATTTAGATATTCGATACGTTTTTCAGCTAATTATTGCAGCGTGATATCAGGTGGTGGTGTGCGAACCTTTTAGAGCTTTCAGTGATACAAACAGCCTCATCAATTTAACATTGATGTTTTTCTTAGTACCTTTGTTAAATACCAATTAAGCATTTGATGTGGTCCATTTTTTTCATCTGTATGTCTGTTCTTTGCACTACCAATTTTCTTGGATTCTGAGGTTTTATAATCTTAAAATCAAGTAAGTGTGTCCTTTGAATTTGTTCAAAGTTGCCCTTTTTCCCTCTGTTTTCTTTTACTTTCCTTATATATTTTATTTTACTTTTATTTAGAGAAAAAAAGCAAAATAGAAAAAAGTGTAGAAATAATACAGAATTTCAAAAAAAGTAAGAAATCACTAATTGATTAATTCCATAGTATTATCATAGAAGTAGTTGCTCAAGTCACAAAATGAAAGCATAAAAAGCGGACAATCAAACAATGACAGTACAAACCATTCTGTTTGATGGACTAACAAAAACTTAGTAGTATGGTTATCTATCTTGTACACTTATACACAGTTCTATCCTTTAGAGCACTTTCTTTTGCTTGCATTATCACAATACCTATTATACACTTTGGATCTTATTATCTTTCAGTTTTTTATTATTTTTACATTAGAGAGACAATATGATATTTACAAATGTGTTTATTTCACTTATGAGGATAGTTTCAAGTTGCCTTCATTTACCTATAAATGCCTCAAGAACATCCTTTTTTATAGAAAGATAATATTCTCCATATATATTTTAGAATCAGACTGTTAATGTCTACATAAGTTTTGCTACTATTTTGAAATTGTAGCTCTATTGCCATTTTAAAGATCTAAGCTATGAGCATTATATACTTTTCTGCTTTTTGTGATCTTGATTCTCTAATCCAACATTTAGTATATTTTTATATTTTACCATCGCCATCACTACCACCACCGCCATCATTATAGCCCTTTGTTCACTTCTGTAGCCAGGTACCATGCTAATCTCCTTAAATAATAGCTAATTTAACCTCTCAAGAATCTCAGATTTCAGAATCAGCATTTCAGTTTTACGGGTAAGGAAACTAGGACTCAGGAAGGTTACACCGCTGCCCACCTTACACAGCATTCCTATTCTTGGTCATGATAATTCGAATTGCGCCCCTGTGGATTTCAGTCTTCACTTCTGAACTAATTTTCAAACATGCACTTCCATAACTCTTAACATAAGATAAAACTTATTAACTGAGGATAAAAGGGGCAAGAGTTATGTTGGAAATCTATATTTGGTAGCGAAAAAAAGACCTTTGTACATTTGTATTCTTTAACAATTTCGCTGTGGCGTCTTTGTTAAGGACAGGATGCATCTGTGCAGTGAATGATCCAATTCTATTAACCATTCTTATATTTAAGAAAAATGCATATGATGAAATTTTATATGCAAAAAATAAAACTGTCGACTTAAGTTAGCCCCTCGAACATTTTGCTGTGTCAGTATATCTGTTTAAGTCTCTTTGCAGTAGCCCTCCTCTCAAGTGTGAGTTAAAATATCCAAATCATTGCTTATAGTCCTGTAATTATATTCAGTAGTAGTTCAATTGATTGGAAAACAGTTCCTCTCAGAATTGCCTTGGCAGTCTGTAATCACTCCTCTTTATAATATTCGTAAGACTGTATCTTAATTAATTGTCAGTGTCTGTTTTCTCACTAGACTGTCGGTAGACATTGTTTTCTCTTATTTTTATTTTGGAATTTTTTATACAGATAGAAATATTGAAAAATACTCCAATAAAACCTGCATAGACTCACTGCTTGTTCATATTGTACTATGGTAGTATTACTTCCTTCTCCACGCTGCCCCTGGCCCAGCATGGGTTTATATAAAGGATTAAAGAAAACTTCTAGACCAAAAGTTGATCACGCCATGGTACCACATCATGGTACATCATCCCTTATACTTTTATATATCCCTCAAGGGTAATATTGCTACATTGTCACAATAATATTGATACTTATGAAAATAATTTTTATTCTCTAGTGTGATGTAATATTTACTCTTAGAAAATTTCCCATTGACCTTTTTTCTTTTAAAGGCTCCATATCACTAATCTATTCTTTTCCTTGTGATTGCACATTTTTCTCTAAAAATGTTACCTAAGTGAGAATGTATATTTGGCATCCCATCTCAACAGGTGGCTGAGGCTGTAGTTAGGGTGATACTTTCAGATTATCTAAATGTCTTGGTCCTGATGGATGTTTCACTTAAAGGTGTCATTTCTCTTTGAGGATCATTGCTTGGATTCACATTCTGTTAGGTGTAGAAACTTATCTCCTCCTTCTGTGTTCCTTAGCTTGCAGATTCAGCTTTACCTCTCAACTTTACCCAGACCTGATATGTGCATCTCAGGTTGTTTTCCTCCCTCATTCAGTGTATTATGATTCTTTGCTGTCATTGTTCATTTTGACACTCAGCTTGTCCCACCTACTTCGCATGTGGTGAGGTGAGCCTTAATTCTCCCTCATTTTCCTGATATGGATCTGCTATTCTTGAAGACAGCTGGCTCCTTTGTGGTTATCCAAGTATGGCCCTTTCTTCATTCCTCTGCTCCCGACTCCCAGGAGCTCAGTGCTTCCAGCAGGGCATACCCTTGACTGTTCCTTGAGTGCTGCACTTTGTCCTACGCTGCCCTCTTTAAATCTTACCTTTCCTCCTTGTCTCCTCCTTTTCTTGAGACCCCTTGCATCTTAGGAATCTGAGGAATGTTCAGTTTTGTGAGTGCTGTGGTGAGGGCAAGCAAGAGATGGCAGAGGCACTTATGGGACATGTGTCTATTTCAGTGCTTTCTTTACACACCTGCTAAATACAGGACTTTATCACTGCGGTCATTCTTGGGTCCCTGCAGACTGAGTTATGCTGCATCGTAGTAAATGATTTCGAAAACAAAACTCAAAGCTTTTACTGCCACATTCACTTTGGTACTTCACACATTTTTAAGCAGAAAAGCTTGGGTGATCTATTGTGATGTGTAATATTTGAGCATATAACCTTATACATGTGTGTATACTATGTATAAATAGACATTTTGTAAGAAATGCCTTCTAGCAGATTATGTATGTTCTTTTATGGAACAGTCTCATATTTCAAAATATATGTCCTCCCTATGATTCGTTGATTCTTCTAATCCCTTGGTGTGTGATTATTCCTCCTTACTAGATCATCCAGCCAATGTGAATTTCAGTTTAAAGACCTTTTTATGACATCTACATTGTATTTTACCTAAGAATGACCTTTAATCTGTAGTGTGATAGCAGTAGTGTCCCTTTCTATACAGAAGTTCATTATAAAAGTGTGCAGACTTATTGATCCTGTCTTCAATAGCAGGAGTTTATTAAGATGGAATGACTCTTGTTTTTCTTACATAGTGTATACTGATAATATCATATGATTAGACTTGGAAATCCTAAACTCTGAAGCTCTCTTACCTGATTTATTTATTTATAAAACAAAATACAGATTTTTTTTGCCTTACTATCTTGTGTTATTATGAAAAGAATTACATTAAGAAGTTGTATACAAAGTACATATGCCTTATTGTACTATAAAGCACAATTTTTATATTTTTATCCTTTATAATAAAGGTTTATTATATTGAATAAGGAGCAAATAATTGTTATGGGTATGTTAATATCTAAATATTCCCTTTTGGTATATGTCCTAAAAATGGCTTCCTACAATTATTCCCACTTTAAAATTGAAATTGACTTTACTTCAAATTAGATTTCTTTCTTTGTTGTATCTGAAGAGACATTAGATATTAGCTTTCTCTGAGTTCAACCAACCACTCAATTTAGATTTAAAACATGTTTTATTTTGTAGCTATTAGTTGAAAATAGTGATGTTAATGTAGTTTGCTAATGTAGTTTATCAACTGTACTGTTTTCAGTTCTGTGTTTCATACTACATACATTTTTATGCTATAATTCTTTAAGGAAATCAATATTTTAGAAGGTATGTGCATGAAAGTTAACTGATATTTTCAATAAAAACATCATAGGACTGAAATCACAGCCTCTTATTTTATTGTTGTCTGTAGGTCTGAGGAAGTTCAAACCATATGAGGAAAACACTCTTTTTCTTTGTTTCTTTAGCTGATTTTCAAGACAAATTTCAATTATTTACCTTTCTAAACTGTGTACATCTGGAATTATTTCACATTACCCTTTACTTTTACTTGGAAGATCAACTCTCAATTATATTACCTTTTCTTGTATTTTATTCTCATAACACTGCTTTGCACTACTGGTTCACTGGCTTAAATGTTCCTCCTAAAACCATTCAGAATTCACCAAACTGTTTAACTTCCCACCTTCATCACAGTTTTTCTTCAGTGTCGTTTATTAACATATTAAAAACATCACTGAGCAGTTATATTTTCTTTAATTTTAAATGATAGTTATGAGTTAGATTTATTTTAATCAGTTTATTTGAAATTTAAACATTTAAATGAAAATTCCTTTCAAAGTGCTTGTCTTGGTGAAAGAGAACATGGTTAAAAATTCTGCCAAGACCCACCTGGAAATCATCCAGTATCTGTCCATTCTGTCACTGAAATTATCCTTTTATTCCGTGTCAGTGCCTGGTGTCCCCACTCAGACTCCGGGCTGGCTGGCTGTTGCCCCAGCAGTTTCTGGGGTGTGCAGGTCTACCTGAAGATCCTGTTGAATTTTGATGGCTCAGGGTAGTAGTATTAACATTTCCACTTTTGCCGTGTTCCCCAGGAGGCAGATGCACACTGCATGGGGTACAGAATCTCTGTGATTGAGAGCATCAACATGTATCTCGTTATTGGAATTATAGAGCATTTTCATAAAATAATTTCAAATTTTGTGACTAAATTGAGGACTCTTCAAGACTAAGAATTAAAACTCTTGGATTTTGCCTTCTAATTCATGCTTCCATTCTTAGACAACTATGCAGCACTGACAGAGACATTGAAAGCTGTGTCTCATCTTGGTTCCATTCTCCAGTCTGTCTTTTTAAAAATTTGTTAGTTTTCTGTCCACGACAATTATCTTATTGCCAAGCTTGCCTGACACAGCATGACCCCTGCTCCACCACTAGGGCCCCATTTCACCTGCCCCGGCTCTGCCTTTTATCTACCTCTCCTCAGTTCTATCTTCTGTTCTGTGATCACTTCTATTTTTCTTTCTATATGTTCTCCATTCTACCTGTGTTCCCTTCCAGCTTTCCAGTTTTCTGGTACACTGGGGCTCAAAGAGACTTAAAAGTTGGGCTACTGAGAGTTGAGTGAGGGGTTCATGAAATGGGGGTTCAGATGAGGTATTCAGGAATGGTGTAAAGCAGGACCCTAGTCTACACAGATCAGGGGCTCTGAAAGATTTTTAAGGAGGAGAAGATAGGAAATGAATGGCTCCGGGCAGGGAGTGCTGTTTTGCAGGGCTGGTTTTCAAAGTAGTAATATGTTTTCTGCTTTTAATAGTAACATAGGTACATTCTTTCCCCCCTAATGACTAACTAGGCTTTTTTACCCCCTACTCATTTGTGTTTGTTTGTTCCTATGGTATTTATGCCTTATATACCCAAAATGTTTATGCATAATTACCTCCATTTTTTTCTTCAGCTGTTTTCTCATGTTATTACAGTATCATATTTCTTGATGAATGTTTAAGATTTGTATAGTTTCATCATAACACTATGATAGGATTGCTTGATTTAACAAAGAAAACTAAGGACATTCACTTTATTTTGAACTTCAAGCAAACCACAAATATTTATGTGTATATAGTAGTTATTTATTTTTTCTTTTTTTACCAGACGTGATAAATTAAGGTGAGCTTTCCTGTATTTTATCTTGCAGTCCTACAAAATAACATCTTATTTACACATTTCTTGTCTTGGACACATATTTTCAGTGATGCAGAAGACATTTTGAGACATAAAATTTCCTATTTTGAAATACTTTTTAGGTGGGTTGTTAGAAGTAGAATTACCAAGGAGATGAGTGTTTTTTTTTTCCTCTCTCAAGACTTTTCAAACCTATCACCAAATCGCTTCTAAAAAGGTTATAGCAATTGATGCTCTCACCAACAGTGTTTAAGAGTCCTCATTCTCTGTACCCCTTCTAACACTATCATCACTTAAATAGTTATTTGCTATTTTGGCAGACAAATAATGATACATCATTTTCCTCTTTGACTACTAATGAGGTTCACATTTTTTGTTGTTGTTATTTATTAAGTATTCAATGTCCTGGTTCTGAGTTTTCTGCAAAAGGATCCTATCTTATTATGTCCCTGATTTGCATTGCTTTGAAGTCATAGGAATATGCCTTATTTTTATTTAGTTAATTATTTTTATTCAGAAGTTGGGGTTGAAGCTCAATCTCCAGGCTCATGTTCTAAGATGAGCTTTGCAAAATGGCTTGCCACCAGCCTACCTGCCAGCCTACCCATTGTTTAAAAATAAAAGCTTCATGTGATTCCTGAATGCATTTAAAATAAATCAATTAAAGCATAGAGTATAGTAGTTTTCTTCTGAGACTGCAGGATTAAATTTTTCTTTTCACAGTTCTCCCCCATTTTTGTTCCTAATGTATGACTGGTTTAAAATACACTTCTATAAATATTTCTGTATCCACCCTTATAAACCCACTACCACAGAGTATAGGGCTTTGCTGTTTTCATGGTATAGTACTTTCCGTATAGAAACACCAGTTCCCCAAGGATGGTTCTCCAAACCCAAAGGACAGTGAGAGAATAGGGAGCACTTCCACGAATTTCCACAGGCCCATTACCCCTTTTTAGTGGTCCAAGTCCACTTTAGAAAAGAGCTGAAATAACAAGACTGGCTTCCTCTAAGAAAAGGAAAGAACAGGACAAATTGCTTTTGGCCCATTTCCTTAGGTTAAGTAAAGAGGGCATGTGCTTTCCAGGCAGCAGTCCTCTAACTCACAATGATGATGACCGATCCTTGGCCCTTGCTGGGCCTGCTTTAATTAGTCCTCATTGTTGTTAAATAAGGGGGCACTTGACTGCCTTCTCACTGACATGTCTACCCAGAAGACTTCCCAGCTGGCCATTTAGTATGTATTCCTCGTATTTACTTTATGGATATTCTCATGTCTTTTCTGTTTCACTTTTGGTATCCTATCAGTTCCCCTATTCTTTGCCTTGCATGAATTTGTTGGCAGTGCATGACAATTTGCTCCCTAAATTGGATCCGTCCCTGTTATCTGTTCAAGTACAGGGCCTGACCCTGAATGCATGGGCTTTTCTCATTTGTGTACTTGATGCTCATGTCTCAGCATTCTCAAGATGCCTCAGGAATCTTTATTTTCTATTTTCAATTTGATGTTTTAAATTAGATACAGTGCTAGATACATGGTGATTATATATAGGGACTATATTTATGGGGATTATAAATAGCTGACTTGATAATTTCAGTGATTCTTATGCATAAGTCTTCATTGTTGACCTCCTTTGGCCTGAAAAAACTACAGTAATTTGAGTACCTACTGGGTGATGTGGGATGCCATAGGCTACTGCTTCTTTTAGAAATGCTCTTCATCTCACAGGGAGAAAACTGAATGCATTAAGTTGGAATCTGGGGCATAGCATCTTATGAGCCTTTCTTTTCCATCCTCTTCCAACTTTCTCTGATGCCTGTAAGAATGGATAAAGGGAGACTTCAGCTTGTGCTGGTCATCAACAATCTTCTCCAACTTCTAGGAGACAAAATTAAAACACACATCTGGAGAAGAGGGAAAGAAATTAGGTCAGCCACTAGGTACTTGGCTTGTAGCCTTGTAGTGCTGGTTTCACATGCAGCTTTCCCAGGTATTCAGAGGGCGAAACCCCTGTTGTATGGAACAAGAAGACAGTTTCCTGTGATCGAAAGAGGCTTTGGTTCTTACAGCCTCAGCACAGCACCTGATCAATACATGTTATTCAGGTGATTGTCCAGCACAGTTATGTCATGAAGAAGAGGGTATAACAAGGCAGCTGGTCTTGAGCCTGATGGGATGCCAAATATTTATGCATTTCAAAAGTTCATATTCATAAATAGACATTTTATCATTTTACTAATCATCCCTCCAGTGCAACGCAAGTATTATTTAGCTCTTTTCCTGAACATCACCAACTTGGAATGTAAATCTCAGCAATTATCATCATTCACAGATAATTTACATTTCTGGGCGAATGGATGATACCATATCATCTTTATTGTATTTGTTCAATTTGTGTAATGCATCCTTTGAGGACTCATTTGGAAGCATGTATGTGTACTGTAGATAGAAAATGCATTGAAGAAAATATTGGACTTTAACATTTTACAAAAGACATTTAGACACTCAAATATATTGCTGCAAAAGGTAAAGTTAGTAAAAGAATGCAATTTGGGAGCTCATTTACTGGAGGAAAAAATAGCGATACATCCCACACTGTGTGTTACCCTATAATTCTATCAGACTCGTACTGGCTTAATGGGAGAATATATATCCTGTGTTTCTTAAAATGTCATTAACTTAGGAGTACATGTTTAAATGCAAGACGGTCTCTATAGTATTGTTACCCACAGCCTTACAATGAGACATTGCAGTTAATAGCAGGAAGACAGCCATGAAATTAAACACTTTTAGAGACACATGCACACACATGTATGTGCTTAGCTGCTTTGGCCCCTTACTTTCTCCAGATTGTAATTTTTTTTTTCCTTTTTCTTCTTTTCCCCTCCCTCTTCCTTTTCCTTCTCAGTCAGCTCTCTCTGGGTATAAGAAATTCCCATCTCTCTCACTTGACATTCTGATGAGGCTGCCTCTCCCCCCTCCTCCATGCTTCTTCAGGAAAAGAATTGGACCATAACTCATTGTGGAGTCAGTGGTGATTGCTTCTAAATTGGCCATGGGGGACATGGGCAGATTTTGAGAAATAAAAGACCTCTCTTTGCATGGCCCAAGAGGACAGGCTAGGCACACATTTCACCTGATAATAAGGGACACAACTTTCTAAAAGAGCACAAAACATGAGTGGTGGTGATTTCAATCCTATCTTTAGTTTTTGTATATTTAGTTTAAAAATTCAGAGCTTATTTTTGTAGTCTAGACAGCCTTGTGTCCAGAAGCATTTAATGCATCTACAGCAAAAGAAATACAGTTTTCTACCCTTCTCCCACTCCCAAAAAAGTCCTGAGGTTAAATATAAGCAATGTCTTATATTGCTCAACTGAGACCAAGGTGTGGAGGACTCAGGGCTCCCAGCCCAGGCCCCATTATCTCTCCCTGGCAGTGTAAACACCACACTCTCAGTTACAACAACTTTTCTCCTTAAGGATTCTTTGCTCCCCATCTAATTCTATCTTTGATCCATTTGCAGGGCAACTTTGTGGCTTGTATGACAGCTATTTTACGACAGATGGAAGATTATCATTATGCCCACTTGATCAAGACATTTGGAAAAATGAGGACTGATGTCGTGGTGAGTCTCGTTTTATGCATTTCATCTACTAGAGTTTGGAGCCAACTTTATTAGCAGTGAACTTGCCTCTGGTTGATTTCAGAAGACGCTTAGCCTACACAAAGCCTTGTTTCTAACAAGGTATAGTTCTTGACTGCAGAATTAGAATCTCTCACTGCTCTGAAGAATTATCCCAACTGGGAGTCCAGAGAAACCTCTTATCTTTTTGGTCACAGTGTCATCTCTTGTACCTTGAGGTCATTACCAGGTTAGAGATGTTATTTGGTGACAGCTCATTAACTCCTGTCATTTGTAGATTAACTTTCCATAACAGAAGCCTGAGGATTTTTATGACTTTAAACTGCACTCCATTATTTTTGTTGTTGTTGTTGTTTGTATGTTTTTGTTTTTTGATACAGGGTATTGAACTCAAGACTATGCGCTTGCAAGGCAGGCACGTATGCCACTGAGCTAAATCCCCAGCCCTTTACACTCCATTATTAATTAGCTTAAATCATGGATGCTCATCAGCATTTCTCCAAATAATTCTGTGGTCAACATTAGTAAAACTATGATACAACTTAATTAGGAAAAGTACAGTAGGGGAAAATTTATTGCTTAGGAGCTACCTCCCTAATGACCAAAAATTACATTACCATATGGCAGATATGCTCAGTAAGGCTACAGCCAAACTTGTTGGCATGGTTCCCAATCACAAGTTGACTTGAACTCTTGGATTCCATTTCTAAGGACTCATCAGCATCTCACAGATTCTTGTGGAATATACCAAATTGTAGTATTCCAGAATAAGATTTGTTACACTAGATAGAAAGATAGATAGATACATTTCTAAGAACAAAATGAATCCATATCTAAAAATCTTACCAATTTCCTTTAAACAAAAGGCAGCAAAAATGTGTGTCACCTGCTGGGCATGATGACATTCATCTGTGATCCTGGCATTTGAGAGGCTGAAGCAGGAAGATTGATATGATTTGTAGGCCAACCTGAGCTACGTAGTGAGTTCAAGGCCAGCCTAAACTGCATAGTGAGACCCAGTCTCGAATGAAAAAAAAACTGAGGATATACGAGGATATAGCACCTGCCTGGCAAGTGCAAGGTTGTGAGGTCGATCCTTGGTTAATAAACAAACAAAAGGAAATGTTTTGTATATTTGCCAGTGTGTTTCATTTTCTGAATATTAATTGGCAGTTATAGTAGAAGCATATGCAAATATATAACATATACACATATATATTTCATATTGTATAATTCTCTTAAAATACTGGCATATTAAATTAGATTTTACATTTATTAGCATTAAAAACCTTAATTGAAGCTTAAATATTTCACTAGGCTCAGCCTTGGTCAGTGGAAAGAATATATGAAGAATTTCATAGATAACATTCTAAGCTGAATAATAAAGTTTTCTGAATGAGAAAAATTACCCATCCTGAAAAGTAAAGACTTCAATTAATAATTTGACTTTATCAAAACAGTCACATTGTCAAAGCCTCCACAGGCAAAAACTGTTAAAAACATCTAATCTAAACCATTAAATCATAGGGAAGCTTTAGTGTATTGTGAAAAGTGACTGGATAACATGATGTTTAAAAATTACTATAATTCACTGAATTCCAAGTGTGTGCCTTCTCTTCTTGCTCAGAGCAGCGAATCAGATATATTTATTCCATGTTGTAGTCCTAGTTTCCCAAGAAATTCTTTTCCCTTATACACAGCAGTTTGAAAATCAATTATTCGCAGACAATTTGATTTCTATTATAAAATGGCATTTCTGATTTGGATATCTCAAATTCATACTGCAAGGAGAGTAAACCTTTTTTGTTGTTAAATCTGTCAGAACCTCTGTAAAATATGTTCCTATTCATTGACTATAGGTAAGGCATTTGACTACTTTTATATTCTGATAACTATCAAAAAGTATGATCATTTCATGTGAAATAATTGGGAGTTAATTAGTATTTAAACATGAAAATACCCTAAACCATTTCTGAATATTTGCTTCCTTCTAACAAGCACTGGACTTCAGGTTTTCAAATTTATCACCTCTAAGTTTTAGTGAGTTTTTTCCATTTTAAAAAGTCACCACTGTTATCAGCACCAAAGTGATATGCATAGAACTATTACTTTTGTAGCTCTCAAATGTCCCTTGACCCCAAGACAGTGAGAGCATAGGTGGGAAGACTGATCCAGAACAGAATCGCAATGACATGGTCCACGTGAATCTCCCTCACAGTAGAAGCAGTCCTATCTCTCCTTTCAGAGCCACCCATGATCTTCTGACTCTTGTGCAGTAGAGACACTGACTGCCCCATGATGCTGCTTGTCCTGTGTCCAGGACTCAGGGTCAGGAAGGGGAGCAGAACACCTTTCTGCAGTCAGCTCTGGGAACCCTTTTCAGACAGCTGTCTTGGTCTCCACAGCTGGATGTTGTCTCTCCTCTTCATAGCAGCTTACCCACGCTGTCCCAATTTATCGTCAGCCTGAACTGTGGCAGTTCAGGTTGGTGTGTGACATGCAGGATGTGGCAAGGGAAGGTGCTCGTGGGGAGTGTGAGGGAAGGAGTATGATAGCCAGCATTGTTTTGCCTAAGAACTAGTCAGCTGTTGAGGCATGCAAGCTATTAAAAAGGCCTCAGTTCCATGTGGACCAGGCACCAAAGAGTGCTGTGCTAGTGCTGGTCTCCCTATTGTGGGTTTATCACCATGGCTGGGAAAAGGAGCCAGTCTCACTTACCAGCTTCTTTACTGCTCATGACCATTTCCTTGTCAGTGCAGCTGCTTGCACTGGTCCGTGAGTCTAGAGGCTTCACTCAGTGGCAGTTTACTCATGACAAACTGTGTCAGCACCCCAGAGAGCCAGCACAGGCAGACCTACCTCTCAGAGCTCCACGGTCCAGTAGAGACTCTCTCAGTTAGTCAAAGTCCTTCCAATCCACCAAAATCATCTTCGCTCTGAAAGGATGGCTGTGCCAGCAGGCAGGCTGGGGTGACTCAGTGCTTGGGTTCCTTGTAGGCAGAGGGGCAGATGGTGAGGGGAAGTGGCACCGCTGTGACTTGTGCTGGAGGCAGGAGGGTCCCTGGTGTAGCGTGTGGAGAGGGTTTGAGGTACCACAGCACTCATAATCTCCTCTTAAGCCATGCTCAGAAGTTTTTTTTATTCTTTGTCTGCTTGGTTGTTTTCAACCACTTTCTTTTTTTCCTAATTATTTAAAAATTATTTTAATGTATTCATTTGATTTATTTTTGTGAAAATAGGGATTGAACCAGAGACCTTTGCAGTGAACTACTTAGGTTTCCCTAAGTGGCCCAACTGTCCAGTCTGAACTTGAACTTGTGATCCTTTGGCCTCAGCCTCCCAGAGTACTGGGATTATAGGAATGTACCATTACATCTAACTCGCACATTGTTTGTTGTTGTACTGAGTAAACTTATTTTGAGATCATTGTAGAGTTTTACATGTACCTATAGGAAATAACAGAGTTCCAGGTATCTTTAACCAGTTTTTCCCATGAGTAAAATCTTATAAAACTAACAGAACATCAAAACCAGAACTTTAACATTGATGTAATCCACCTAACCTAATTAAGATTTCCCAGGTATTATTTGTATTTTTTCAGATACAGGAAAGCTGAAAGAACAGTACAGGCAAACGGTTAATCCTGTCACCTGAGTTTGCAAGTGCTTCTGCATAAGTGCATCTTCTGCATACCTCAGTGTGTCTCTGTCTGCACAACAAATCTATGAAGATGAGATGCTTCTCTCTATGGGGCTCAGCAAACATCTCTGAGAATGAGAACATTCTTCAGAATTCTTACTTTGAATGGACAACAGTCCTCTCATAACACTGGATTCAACTTTCCTTCTTTCTCTCCTTTCACTAGCAGCTTTCTTAAATCAGAGTTGCATCTAGATCAGCTTAAACCATCTGCTGATTTGAGTTTATGTCTCTTTATGCTTTTCTTTTCCTGAAATAAACCCATCACCTTTCTTTCTTCCTTTCTGCATGGCATTGTTTGTTTATATTTTTGAGGGTGAGATCAAACAAAAGCTTGGCAGACTACCCCTCATTCTGGATTCTTTGAGTACTGCTTCATGATATCTTTCAACTGCTTTTTTTCTACCTACCTTTACATATGTCCTGCATACCAGAATTTTGCCCTAAAATTCAAGTTCAACTTTTTGATAAGAGTATCTCAGAACACTGTCGATGTCGAACACTTCTTTATGTCCAGTCAGGAGACTGGGAATGGTGTGTTGACCTGTGCTGCTGTTTGACCACTGGGTTAAAATGTGGAAACTTCCAGATCACTCCATTGTGAAGAAACACACCTCTTTGCAATTTTCGAGTGATCTTTTGCTGGAAACTGATACCCATGGAAAATTGACAGAGAACACACTCCCCAATAGGTTTTCATCAGATGGATGGAATATCTATTGATAGACGTAGTCTGGAAATGTTATTCCTTTGGCATGGCAGAATGTCTTTATTCTGACCATCTACACATTTTATCTTTAGTCTAAGAAAATTGGGAAGCCATTATAAATGTGGTTTAAGTGCAAGATTGGGAGAATAATCGAAAAGCTCCCTCTGAGTGAAGTGAGGGGATAAAAGGGCAAGAATGGACATAGTAAATGTCCTGGAGTAGATGCCTTAAGAGTTTCCTGTGGCAGTCCAGGTACAAGAACATGACTATTCTTTTGAGATGATGCAGTTAGGAATGGAGTTAAGCTGATAGATTTCTGAGAAGAATTTGCCTCTGGAGTGCACTGATGGTTACTGAGCTGCCCGCTTATTATATAAGAAGCTCTGTGTATAGTCAAACTAAAGTATTCGACAGGAAGAAAATGTGTTTTGTGAAATGATGAAATTTTCACAAAATATCTCTTGCTGTATTGAAGGTCTCAGTATAAGTTTGTGAAGCCTCATCATCCATGCAGGGCAACTGCAGTTGTTTGGACCACCATGGCTAGTGAATCATGCAGCCCCACAAGGAAGCCTTGCAAATCTCATCTCCCCCTGTATGCAGCATTTTGTTTGATCAGCAAAGTCCCAAAATTTAACAGCTGAGCCATGCTAATGAAGTATGGGACTGTGTCTCCTAGAAAAGAAAAGGAGCTGGGGAAAAAATGCTTCTCCTCTAGAATAATGAAAAACAGACCCTGCATCTCAATTATTAGGCTTCAAGGAATGATCAGCAAGAAAGCCAGAAATTCTATGCAAATAGAAATGTGGCTAAATTATAGCACTCAGCAGGCAAAATGTGCAACCTGGTCATCAAAACAGGAAGCTCTTGTGAAAATAGGAAAACTAGGTAGGGAAATACGAATTTTAAAGAATAAAATGAGCAAAGAAGAAGCCAGTTGTATATAAGGGTGCCCCCAGGTGCCTCTGCTTCTCAGGTCTGAAGATTACAGGACTCATGGGCAAGGTTTGGAAGGCAGTTTTGGCCTCTTGTGTCAGAATTGAACATCTACCCCAATTTTTCTTTTGGCCTTGTCAAGGTCCCTAAACTTCTTTCCTGGCCTGGAGGCCTCCCTTGTAAAATGGTAATCAGGGTCAGTTGCTCCCTGAGTTTTATTTCTGGTCCTCACACTAAACTCCTTCCTCCCCAGCAGATATGACTTAAAACAAACCTGTCTGGCAGTTAAGACTGCAGAGAAAGTATGGTACCTTTAAGAATTATCTGACAGTCATCAAATTTAACTTGTATTTCTTTGCAAAGTGGTGCTGGTGCAAACTTTGCCCTGGGAATTGCTTTCCTGGCTGCTTAAATTCCTTTCATCACCTTGGCCTTTACAGCCATTGCACCTAATTATGATTCAGTAGATTAAATAAATGAGAAATATCCACTCACTTGGTAACCTGTGATCACAGCCTTATTTTTCTAAGTCACTTCTGTTGCTTTTTTCTTCCCTTCTCAGCCCTCGAGTCTACGTAGGTTTACTGGAGATGTGTGTTTTCCTAGAAAAGCACAGAATAAGTGGCCAGTCCTCCCTCACAGAAGTTCTCCTACTTTCTACAGGCACACAGGGAGCTCCTAGTATAGGGTATCCCTTGCAGATGCCAAGAACATTCTATCTGCGTGGAAGGAGGCGGGGCAACAAGTCGTTCATTGAACCTTATTGTCTTTTCAGTAGAACTGAGTAGTATAGAGAAATTACCTGTGAGAAGTTGGAGCCATCACTGAGCTCCTTGGCAGGGATGGAACTGCCACATTGAAAAGTTTGACATAGAAGCCACATGTTCACATGTTTTATGTCATGTTGCATATGTGCAGATGGCCAGGATATGCCTTTTTTCTTAATTACATAAGAAAAAGGAATGAATTGTACTATGACATATTCAATATGATGGGAACTATTCAGAATAAGAAATGGATTTAGAGTAAATATAATAAAAAGCTACAATCTACCTGTCCATTAGGCTTTCCTTATAAGCATGTTTCCTTATAAACAGAAAGGATTCTGTAACCTTTAGAGATGGACCTTTTTTAGAAAAACTGTTAGGGAGATATACCCAAGGACTATTTCAAAACATCCTTGAGAAAGCCATCTCAGCTAAGAGGTGCCTAGACAATCACAAAGACAGATTTAATACACAGCTTTCATGAGTACATCTTCATTAGGTTTCAGATATTTTCATTCAGTTAAAAACAATGGAGTCTTTTATAATCTCGACATCATGCCTTGTTAGGGGTGGGTCTAGTTTTTCCCTTTTTCTTGGTGCACTTTTTCAGTGTTGTATTTTTTATTTCAGGATTTTCTGATGGAAACATTCATCATGTTTAAGAACCTCATTGGGAAGAATGTCTACCCTTTCGACTGGGTGATAATGAACATGATGCAGAATAAGTAAGTACAAGGGACTCACTCTCACCTCATTCGTCTCTGGTGGGAACAGTGATGTGGCCGCGGTACGAAGGTGACCAGTATCATTCCCTCCATGAGCAACTAGTTACTGGGGTAATGGATGGGGAGACTGTGGGAATTTTTTATGCTAATGCAGAGCTCCTGCACAATGCACACGGGCCCTGTTCTGAGAGAGAAGCACTGTGAACCAGTATGGTATAGTAGCTTCATCAGCCTAATCATGAACAGAGAGACACTGTTTCCCATCAACATGCCATCTTCTTCTTTTTTTTTTTTTTTTTTTACTTTTTTTAATTTGTTTTTTAACTTTTATCGGTACCAGGGATCGAACTCACGACCTCCTGCTTGCAAGGCAGGTGCTTATGCTGCTGAGCTAAGTCCCCAGCCGCCATGCCATCTTCTTTTAACCATGTTTTTATTAGCTGCAGTGATTCTCTGCTCTATGCTTGGCTTTTAAAAGTCTTTGCATTTTTGCATATTTCAGATTTTTTAAAAATTATGAGCATTTTCTCCATACTTATGAAATATTCAATTTGTGTTTTGCTTATCCTCTCCTTATGAAGGCTGTTGGTTAATATTCTAGCTCTGTGGGTTTTATAGTTTCTGTAGGCTCCAATGACGATCATAGTCTTGGCAAGTGCACGAAGTTTTTAGTTGAATTTTCTTTCTACCATTTTGGTATTTCATTACTGCATTTTATGAAATAATCATTAATTTTCAATGTACTTAAAAGGAAGAATGAAGGTATCATATATAAACCTTATTCAATATTTTTCTGTGAAGACATTGCAAAACTATAATACTACATTAAAACCAAAGAGTGGACTATGACTAGGTCACCAATCTGTACCCTTTGATTTAATTCTAAAATGTGTTCTTGTGTCTACTGCCACCGTCAAGCTACTGTGCAACTGTTACCATGTCACCCTTCTTACCCGTTTAATAATAACATTTACCTTTCACCTTCATCAGCCTTAATCTCTGGGGGTCACTAATTTGTTCTCTTTTTCTAAAGTATTTCTCATCTCAAAAATGTTGCAGGAGTGCCGTTTTATACTAATTAATTTTCGGAGTTGTCTTTCTATACTGTGCTTAATTTCCACCATTTTCATATATCCATAGTTTGTTCCTTTTCATTTCTGAGGAGTATTCGATGTTGTAGTTTGGTCATGATGTGCTTAAACATATCCCTCTTGAGGGATGTGTAGAACTACTATAAATAATAGTGCTACAAATATCTATGCTCAGATTTTAGAGTTAGCACAAGCCTTTATTTCTGTGGCATATACGCAGAGGGCTACAAATGTTATTTTTTATAGTAATTGTACATTAAGTTTTATAAGAAACTATCAAACTATGACTGTACCATTCTATATTCTGACCATCCACAGAAGATGGATGCAGTTGATCCACATTGAGCCCTTATAAAATTTTTTTGGTTTAGCCATTTTGATAGGTCTGTATTGTTTCTCTTGGTATTGTTAAAATTTTATTTCCCTGATAAGCTTTGTATCTTTTAAATGCCTTTTGTCCACCCCATATACAAGTCCATAGCAGCAGTTACCTTTCCGATGGTGTCTTCTGTGACACCAGGGATGACACTGGCCTTGAGTTTCACAGGCTATGGGATTCTTAACAGGCTTCTATCAGGGCTAAGCATGAGGCAGCATCTAAATCAGATGCTGCCATGATTGAATCATCTTTCATATGAAGAGAGCACGTTAGACCAAAGTAAAGAAGCCGAGGAGGGTTGGGCATTGCTGGAGATTCAGCGCTGGCCTGGGGAGCACAGCCCAGTCCTGGTGTCTACTTCTCACCTTTCTACTTGCTGTGCAACTTCAGGTTACACAAGTGGCCCTTCCTTAGTGTTTGAATTCTAATCTAGAAAATGAGGAACTTATTCTTGATGTCTGTTTCTTCTTTCTCTGTTAAGATTTACTTTGATGATTGGCAATTAAGAATTACTTTGAAGTGCTACAAAAGGGTTTTTAATGGACTTCTTTTTCACACAGTGAAAACAAACAAATCAGCAACAATAACAAATGACCCACTGACTTGGAACCATGAATCTCATTGTACTGGGGATCAGGAACTAGGACATCACTTCAGGGGACACAAAGAAGCTCTGAGCATAGCATGAGGAGACAGGGGCTGAGTTCTATCTTCTGCCTCATGACCTTATATGTAAGCTTGACTTTTGGGTCTCCTAAGCAGAGTGCCCATATGGTGATGCTAGTTGTCAGCTCCACCCCTCTGGGAATTGCTGCACCCAAAAGCAAGATGTGACCTGCTCCCTGCAGTTGTATTTCATGGTATCCCTACCCTCGGTGTTCCCACTAAAGTGAACTCATTCTATTTGAGGTGAATGCTCTGTTTACTGATCTATATGATGTTTTTATGATGAATAAAAGCCTGTTTGCAGATTTTACATCCTGGTTGTAGCACTCCCTTTTCCTCTTACCCCATCGAGTCCCCCTTTCCTGAGCACTGTGGGGGCTGGTCCATTACTCCACATGATCAGTAAATGTGGTTGAAATCTGGCAGTGTTTTGGCTAGAATTCCTGCTCTAGGGATCCTGTCCAGCTTTTTCTAGGATGTTCTGCTGTTTCTGGGGCAAGGATATTAACTGGCATTGTCAATTTACAACAGAGAGAATTACCTCCTTGCCCACTGGGCACCTCCTCCAGTATGGCCACTTGCAAAGCTTCAGGTGCTCTATGGCAGATTGGTGTGGTAACTCATAGACCAGCTGCACCTTAAGCCAGAAAGGCAGGCTTTTTGCTCTGAGGAAAGGGACCTCTATGCAGATAGGTCACGGACTGCTCAGTGTCCTCTTGCACTTGTACCAAGTAAGACTTTAAAGGGTAAATTTTGTGTATGGTGTAGCATAGTTTGGAGCAACTGTGTCCTCTGTGTCCTCTTATTCATTGTGCACAGAGGCTGCAGCCCTGAAAGACATCTTGATAAGGAAAGCCACTTAAATGTCAAGTCCTCACAGCTTTTGATATGTTTTACATAAAATGTGCACTGAACTATCTAATCATGAATTTAAGGCCAAGTGCATCAGCATTGTTTCCTTCATTGGCACTTTGTGAATAAGTTGTCTGTTGGCTTGTGTGTGTGTGTGTGTGTGTGTGTGTGTGTGTGTGTGTGTGTGTACGTTCCTCCGAGTGGGTACATTGGTTCTAAGTAGAAGCACTTTCATTTGTAAGCAAACCCACATCCCTTACAGGTGACCCATTCCTCAAGAACAAATCCCCCTGTCAACGTGAACTGGAAAGAGTAATCAAGAGGGAGATGTTTTAGCCATCGCTCAAAGGATGGGTACTGACAAATGTACCCATTCAGGTACCCTCTGACCCCACAAATGGTGTCCTTCAGTGGGATAAACCTTTTGGAGCTACTTGGATTGGTGACCCTTACGTATTCTTTAAAGTCTTTGCTTCAATGCCAATTTTAAATGGATGAACATATGTCATTTTCATGAGGTGTATTCTCTCTTTGTGATGTGATGCATGCTGGCTTCTGGGACTCTGAGTGGGTCACATGTGACATACTGCTTGTGTGACAGGCATGCCGTGGAATTATGCATGCCGTAGTAATAGTGTCCTTGACAGCCTCAACAACCCTCTAGCCATTTGTGTGCCCACTTTACACATGAGGCAGCTGAAGCTCAAAGGGTTGTAATTTGCCAAAGGATACACAGTGGAGGTGGTAGGGCCGGTGTTTAAACCCAGGCCAGCTGCCTGGCACCACGCTCTACATCTGCTTCCATGACACTCTGTCTCAGCTATTCCTTCTTTTTCCTCAGAGAGTAATGGAGGATTTTTATTCTATTGTCTTTAACTTTTTCAAAGGTTTATCTCTTACGTGAGTGTATTTTGAGCATGGAATCCACACCATGGCTGCTTTGTTTTTTCTCATTAGAAGTGATACTTTCTATTACTATTCACTGTACTTGTCCTGCTGTGCATATCTGGAAAAAGGAAAATGTTACAATATTGTGAAAGAATGATTTTCCTGTAGACACTTCATGGGTACCTTACAACAATGTTCCTATGTCATTTACTGTTTTCATTTTTCAACCTGTGACTGAATAGGTTAGCAATGTACATAATGCTTGCTAGCCGTGCCTTCTCCCTTTTGCTGGCATGGATCAGAGACTGTCCTGCCTGGGATTCCCAGAAGCTTCTGGAGTCTATGTTTAAGTTTTAATGGCAGAGCTGTACATGCAATTTTACCACCCATGGTTTAGAAATTGAGAAAATCGCCCTGTATGACCTTTTAAATTTTTGTGTGCTTTTTCAGCTTTGTCTCTGTGAACATGCTGTTCCCCAATACATGAGGCTTGTAAAATGTAATTAAAGACAGCATCCATTAGATGGGGTGCAGCAACTTGTAAATCAAGAATCCAAGGTATAGGACTGAATGAGCATCCCGAAGGACAGCGTTTGCTTGGCTGCCGTGTTCAAGATAATGACTGACTAGCAGTGGCCTGACATTATAACTGTACTCAAGGATATGCTATTGCCATATGGCAAGATGACATTTAAGATAAGCGCAGTTCAGGAATGGTAGAAGTGCGTTTGTGTGTTAGCCTCAGAAGTGCTTTATCATCTTCCTGGATGGGTGTGAATGTGAAGTCTCCTTCAAAAAGCTGAGGCCATACTGGAAATGCAGACCTCCCCCATCAGCAGCTGAGGGCAGTTGTCTGTCCTGGGTCTCACATTAGCTGCTTTTTCTAGATTTATGGTTCTTGTGCTCATAGCACAGTTCTGTAGTTATGCTCTGGCTGTCATGGGTTCTCACCTGCTAAAAGGGATGTGACCATTTGCATAAATGTTGGTGTCTCTTCTAGTCTTAGGCTTTTGGTTCAGACATCTGGATGCTCTTTGTATGTCAATAATCTACTAGAATTTTCACTCATAGGTATGACCTGATACCAAATTAGTCTGTCAGGTTAATTCAGTTTCTTCTTCCTTTCCAAGAAAACATTTCTTATTAACTGCTTTATTTTACTTGAGAAGGACATTTTTGGAACATGTGTTGGGTAGAGAAAAGGTAGTGCTAAATGTAATTTTCTGCTTTTTTAGAATTAGACTTAGATCTTCATTTTGACTACATAACAAGTGACAAAGTTTTGGCATGTTTGTCAACTATTCAGACTTGCAACAGAGTTTTGAAAAATTCAACTCCTGCAAGTCAGATTCTCTGTCTTCTCTATCAACTTCCTCACACAATGCGCTTCTCATTGAGGATGAAAATGAGTGAAAGCAATGTGTCACATCCTCAGACCTGTCATAGTTTACAACTATGATTTTCATTCATTATCAAGTGTCCTTTTATATCAATGTAGGTTTTATGTCTTGGACTAACAAATGTTTTCCAGATTGAGTTGAGAACTAAAGGAGAATTTTAGACTTTGTGGTTTACGTCCTACATGCTTCCATAGACAACTTGCTATGTGTTGCAAGTAAGGAGGAAATACGGAGCTTTCTAGAAGGTAGGACACTCACACCTGACTAGAGGATAAAGCAAAAAGGAAAATAAGACACTTAACATAAAATTCTGGTTAGATAGTGAGAAGTATCCTAGCCCCACCTCAGAGAGACTGACTACTCATAGTGTAGATTGTCACCTGTGAAGCATTGAGCAGGTGATAGCGTAGGAAAGGAATCAATTGGGGAAGCAAATTTCTGCCCACAGCAAATGGAAGAGATGATTCTTTCCATTTTGACATGCTTACTGGTTCTCAATCAGCACGTAGGCTATAGTGATAGTTGTCTATAAGTGGACCTGTCTGGAAGACTAGCATATGAAATGGAATGAATTTTATTGACCTGTTCATTTAGTCTTGTCTAGTTGTCGACCATGTCAGTATTGGAGATCATTAGCTTAAATGTGTTGTCTGATATCATTATCTTTGGAATATTGAGTCAACTTGTCTTTGTCTTTTTGTACTCTGATATCTCACATTTTCTCCCACTTAAAGTTTATGTTTACTTCGTATGTCTATTTCTTACTCACTTAAAAAAAAAAAATGGTGACCATGTGGAGACTGTCCTAGCACAGCCCACGGTGATGTTTGTGACCTCTTCAAAATGTTAGATTCTGCTACTTGACCAGGCTTTCACTAGAGCCTGGCTCCTTTATATATGGCCGCCTCCTTCTCCTCATCCTCCTCCTTCTCTTTGTCCGGTTCCATTTCCTCCTCCTTCTCCTGCTTCTTGTCCCTGCTTTCTTCATCTTCTTTCACTTCCTCCCTCTATCCTGCCCCCCCACTAATGATGCACAGATCTTTTGACCAGGAAGCATTTTCCTTTGTATATTAATGTATTGCCCAATATTTTTAGCAACTGAACTTACAAGATATGTATTGACACACACATTATTACATTTCATGAGGTAAATTTTCCACGCCTGTTTTTGTAACTTAGTGATTTCTCTCCTTTTAAGTATAATACATTCCCCCCCTCACAAACAATATCCACCAGACATATCAGAGTCCAGAACTGCAAGCTCACTGATTTTTCTGCCAAAGTTAATTTGGCATATAGTCCAGACAAGAAAGAGCCATAGGCCTTAGAAAGGAATTCCACCTTGGAGATGTCAGGTTTCCTAGGAATAAATCATGCTACTGCTCAGAAAACAAATTTTCAGGGTTGGCTGTTTGCAGGCATCACCATTTGGTTTCATGGCTGGGGAAGAATTTTAGCCTTTAGCAACACTGTGCCAAGAGCTTAAGATAGGAGAGAGGGAGGTGAGATGCTCACATGTTGGGGAAACTGCCTCCAGGGCCATGACCCTAATCACAGCCTGAGGTTGGCTAGAAATGAAGGTCAATGTGTTTGCTTTCCGTTCAGCCTCCCTTCAAAGAAATACTTCTCTACTCCCCAAAAAAGGGCACACAGCCGAAAACTCCTTGTGTAATTTGAAAGTCTGGTTATACTGCATTTAGAGCTCTGCAGACTCTTAGATTATGATTTTCTTCAACATCTTTTTCCCTTTCTTTGAAGACTAGGATTTTAGCTGATGTTATTACTTAATTAATTTATGTTTAAAATTTCTTGGTTTACTGTTTGAAGTTTTACACATCTAACAGTTTGACGCTTTTAAGTTCACCTAAGAATTATTTTTCCTTTGAAACAACCAGAAGTTGTTGACATAAACACTGTCACAACATAATAAGCTAAAGACCAAAAGGCGAAAAAACACCCATATTGTTTTTCAGGGAAGAAATAGAAATTCAAAGTCAGAGTAATGAAAGCTTTCCGGAATGACAGTTTCCCTAGAGCTCAATATGCCTGCATTTTGTCCCATCCTGAGACATTCTGTAGTCCAGGGACCCAGTTTGCAGGCACTGAGACCATAAGGTCTGTCCCCTAGGTAGAGTGATCTGAACTGCCCTTGCATACCTTTCTGACACATCTCCTAGAGAAACTCAGGGGACATTTCTTTGAAGTTGTGTTGTCCATCTCATTGCACCATGATTTAAGACAGATAATGTTTTCTATTCAATAATAGGACTCTGGATCTCCTAGCACAAAAAATATCTTACATGCACTATACTTTGCTATGGCCATCGATTTATTTTTATCCCCAAAGGATGCTTTTGAGGAGCAAGTATTGGCATCTCTCCCCCTGTAGCTCTTGGGCCTGAATGTGATAGTAGAGAACTCTAGCAGAGACAACTTCCCCAGCAGTAGGAACTCTCAGACCATCATAAGCTACCTCTGATATTTTATTTATGTTTATGGTGTTTTCATAAATTATTTCTAATAGGTCTCTTAACAGTTACTTTATGGCATATGTGCTTTTGCTCTTTGCTTTGTAATTAAAACATAATTTCCTGATTTTACCTGCTTGTTTATAACCAATTTCTTGCACAAAGCTTAGATATTTTATACCGTGTGTTTGATTCAAATTGCCTCTTTATTTAATTCTGAGATGAAAAATCAAACTGCTCTCAAAAGGAATGGCAGTGATGAAGAGCTCTCAGGCAGGACTCTTATTTAGGGATGCCAGCTTTAGAGGAAAGTTTTAAAAGGGCAAAATCTGTTTAAGAATTCTCAAGACTGTGTGCAGCTCCTTGTGAGCTCCTGGCTGTTGTGGCTGTTGCTGTCCTGAAGCGCTTCACGCTGAAGGATGCACTTTACTTTATGAGGAACGAAGCTAAGTGTCATCCCTATTTTATGCATGAAACATCTCTCAATGCCAAACAAAGTAGAAGAAAAACATTTCATTAAGGCCATAATCCAGGTCCTTCCATCCTAAATCCCCAGGCCCCTACGATTCCGAGATTTAGATGAAACCTTTGCAGCCTGAGACCCTTTGGTGTGAGCTTCTGTCCTAAGACTAGACTAGGAGGAAAAAGCAGCTTAATGTCTTAGATCTCATTTTGGCAGCTCTCAGCCAGAAGCAATTTTGCCCCCTAGAGGACAAGTGGCCAAGTCCAGGCATATTTGTCTTCATAAATCTGGAGGAAGGAATGCTGCTATTACTTACTAGATGAAATCAGCGAGGCTGACAAGCATCTTTGAATACACAGCATCAATGGAAATAATCATTTAATTTGAAGTGTCACTAGCATCTCCGTTTTATGAATGGAGACAGAGTCTTAGAGATGCTAAGTAACTAATAGAAATATATGTTATTCATTATGTTAACTCTCTTCTGTTTTTCCATTCTGCTTTTCCATGCAACCTGAGAAGAACAGTGCCCTTTAAAATTAATGATAGCAGCCATGCACTGAAGATGACAGCAGTGACCTTTGCTTGTCAGGGTGGTGACTGATCATTGGAGGCAATTTTATCAAGATCTTCTGCTAGATTTTGCAGGTTTGCAGCAGATTCTTGTGGATCAAGGTTACTGAGTTACAGCTGTAGGTTGCAAGCAGGATACACATTGGAGTCATACTGACTCAGGTTTAGCTGTCAGGGCTGACCCCTAGTACCTGGCAGAGAGGATGTGTACAGAAATATTAGCATGTGTTTCTTCAGTGCTTACTTTCCAGTCTGCATGTCCTCTTGTGCAGAGTCTGTGATGAGAAGAAGCCACACGCTTCTACCTCTCCAGCCAGAGGTAACCTTGAGCCAGAGGTTACAAGATGGAGCAAGCCAGAGATTTGTGAGTGTCTAGTCAAATCCCCTCTCTCTTGCTTGTTAGCCTTGTTGTGTTTGGCAAATGTGCCCCAAGCTGTAGCTTCCTCGCTGTAAGTTGGAGACAGAAGTGTGAGCTTGCTGAGGTGTGGTGGGAAATAAACAAGATGATACACTCAGAGCTTTTTGTCTAGAGCCTGACCTGAAGTTACTGTCCAACAAACAGTGACTGAGGCCTTTTCCATTTCTGTGAAGATAACAGCAGATCGTGCTTTCTCCATTCCTTAGAATTCTGGCCGTAGATAATAATTAGAAGCATAAGCAATTTTTTCTAGATTCAAAATACTTTATACACATATTGAAAAAATGTTTTACAAAGAAACAAAAACTTTTTGTTTTTATAAATTCACTTCAAATTCAAATTTTAACTAATTTATAGGAAATTAAGTCAACCAGTGTTGCTTAGTGTCTTTATAAAAGTAGCATTGGAATTGCTTTTAGGTGTGCTGGCACTCTGGCAAGCTTACAGTGTCATGCAGTTGTCTTTGTTCTAAAGCCCCCATATACAAAATTACAATCCCATCTGTATCCTAGTGCATTAGAGCTATGGATCTCAGAGATATAACCCAGGGGTGTGATTGGCAGACCACATTGAGAACCCAATTCTTCTGATCTGTCTAATGCTAGTACCTGTTATGTGGGTTGTGACGCTCACCCCATCCACAAAACTCCTTGGGAAGAATAGTGAACTAATAAGAGTTTGGCACAGCGAGGCCCCCAGTGCATGCTGACTCCTATTGTCATGGTGGTATTGACTATGCTGGATTTGGTAACAGTGTCCCTGTCAGAGAACCATCCACCCTTCTTCTCTCCTTTCCTCCCTCCTCTTTCCCTTCTTTCATCCTTCCTTCCTTCCCCTTTCCTTCTTTCCCTTCCTTTATTTTTAGTAGGCACTCATCTCATTGATATGTTCTCATGAGGTCTGTGTAGCTTCACCTTCCATAGAGCAGGCTATCTCACTTCACAAGACTTCAGAGAAAGATCTGCTATTGTGCAAAGTGGTTTATTACACTTCTGTGCTTAGATGCACGCACAGTGTTCCTGCTGCTGGAGCTTTCTGTATTCTCAGTAATACTTGAATCGGTCAGATAATTTTTCTTTATTTTAACCAATCTGGTAGTATGTGGTAGGACTGTATCAAACTCACTTTTCTTCAATATCTGATTAGCTTGAGTATCTATTTCATTTATTTATGATAAATAATTGTTGTTGTTTCCTCTTCAGCTCAGGCCTCTTGTTCTTTTCTCCCCTCTGCACTCTAGGTAAGAACTTTGGAACCGGTATATGTGTTTCAGGCCTGTTTCACTGCTCAGTAGCTGCAGTATTTTTCTCTTTTTAGTAGGACTTCTGTTGGATAACAGTTAAAATTCCTTCTGAAAAATTTGCAAAAACAAACCAAATAGACTTACCTGCTAGTGACTACCTGCTAGTCAGGTAATGTTTTAACATGCTTCTAAAGTGAAATCTCCACAAAACTCCATATTTTATAATGAAATCATTTTAAAAACAAATATGAATTGTACCACTTTATCAGTACACTGCTGAAATTGAATAATGTCTCCATCTTTAGTAAAACAGACATACTTTAATTTTAAAATTAAATTCACATGTGTATTACATCTTCAGATATACTATATAAAGGAATTATACTAATGTTTAATGTAATTTCTTTATACACGATGTTAACCAATTTGTTACATTTTCTAACCATTTTTACTTGCATAATATCTGTGTGGCATTTACGAAGTTTTATATGGAATTCTGTACATTTATAATGTGGCTACTTGTGGGAAATCTCTCCTGATCATTTTAGAACTTGCACAATACATAGTAACCTTGCTTGGAACATAGTAGATGCTCATTGTTAAACTAAATAGGTAAGTAGCTACCTGTCTGAAAGAATGTATGTCAACAGGAAATATTCTTTATCACAAAATAAATTGAATACCTCTGGGAATACCTGTAATATTTTGGTAGCAGTTGTAGCTCAGGAGTTAGATGCTCTTACCTTTTTATATTTGGATCCACAAAAAATTAATTCCAGATGTGATTATACAAAGAATAGCTCTTATGTTCTTGATGGTGTTGCTAATAGCCAGTACACTTCTTTAATTGAAAGTTGTTCTAAAGTTACCATCAGAGCCTATAAAGGAGACCGTGTTTTTATGTTCAGCCCAGCATGCTAGCTGCAAGTCCAAGTCCGTAAGCTGCAGAGAGCTGCTGTGTGTTGGGGCTTGCTGTTTGGTGGTTAACCTTTCCAATAAGACTTCAGAGAAGGGTTTTTACTTAATATTGTACCTGTCAAATTCCCAGAGCTGCAAGTAAATTGAAGATACAAATTATGTTGTAAAGTGAAATATTTTGTGTTACTCTACAGTTTGGTTGATTTAGGAAAAAAATGAACTCTGACAGCTTGATCTTTTCAGTTCAGTGGATTCTAATGGTCCAAAACAAAAGCCCGGCACCACAAGGCTCCTCTTCTGTTGTTGCTTGTCAGAGACAGTGCTGTAAGTTGCTTTTCATACTGCAGACCCAGGGTCCACTGACTCTGTGCTGTGAGCACACAGGCTCTCAGGACAAGTTGGACAGTGCTAACTGTTAATATTTGTCCTTGTAAATATTAACATGCCCACAAGGGAAGGGGTGCTTTCCTTGTCTGGCTGCAGGAGTAGCTGCTTAGCACCTGCCAGTTTTCTCAACACACATCTACAGAAAAAACTTTCTTTCCCACTTGCTGATTTGCTCAGGGACATGGTTTTGTTTGGGATACAGAGAGAGGGTTGAGGTAAGGATAAATGGGTCCCTTTTCCTCTTCTTTTTCCTGAAGTATGCTACTCAACCGTTTCTCCTAATTCTTTGTGTTATAGGGAAAATACTTAATGAAGTTTCCTGTAAGAGCTAGAGGATCCTAAATTACCAACCTAGATTCCTCAACTATGATGCAGTGGAGCAGGAAGTGGGTTTTGAAAAGATGGACAGAGCAGTGTTTTGCAAGGCTGGGCTCCTTTGTTGGTGACTGAATGTTTAATACCTTCCCCTTTGGGTTTGCTTTACAAAAGGGTCATTGGTCCCTCATTCCTTTGTTAGGATTCTTCCTTTGCCTGATGTGAGGAGGGTCCAGCTGCTGTGCAGGCTTTGATTGGCTGTGGCTATGGCTAAGGCTCTTCCCACTGAAGCCGCACCCCCCCCCATCCCACTCTAGTTCTCCCAAGCCAGAGTTGATTCCTTGCTGTTCAGCACCCTCCCCTCAGCTCCCAGATTTAAGGGTCAGGAATTTGATTTGCTTCTTCAAACTGAATGTTATTGCCTGACTAAAGTAAATGACCATCTCATTCCCATGTGATGCTGCAGCCTATTGTGTGAGAGGTGTTTTTAATTTGCTATTAACCTGTGGATGATTTGAAATAAAATATAAGAAGCAAATTGAATAGTGGACACATTTCTTTATTTTTGATATTAAACCTAAAAATTGAACTGGGTTCAAAGAAAGTAGAGTGTTTCTCTGTTATGAGATGCACTTGGAGGTAAACATGAATTGCATGTAATTCTTGGGGCTGGCATTTCTGAGCAGCATTCAAATAGGGTGAACAGTAGGCTCTCCAGTAGGCTCCATTCAGTGTGTGATGACATTAATGTCTCAGGCTGACCAAAATGGTAAAGAAATGAAACATTCTGCGTATCATTGATGCTCTGCCTCTAGGATGGATTTAGGGTGTTTTTTCAGCTTTTTAAAGAAACCATATCTGCATAGATAAGTGTGTTAAGGTGGGGACCCCTGACTGAAGAGAACTGTGAAGGGAACCACTCTATCAGGGTTGATTTTGAGATGGAAAGGTGCTGGAAACTTAAAACCAGACTAATGACATCACTGAGTTGGTTTTCTGGGAGACTATTTGGGCTTCTGTGTAAAACACAGGGTGTAGGAATCATTATGCCTGCCAGGGGGCTGATCAGAAGCCTTCACAATAATGTGGATGAGAGATGGTTTTCTCGTAGGCCGAGCTGGTCTTTGGGGAAACGAAAAAATAGGAGATTTGGGACATGTTTTGCTGGCAGGACCAAATGGACCTGTTACAAACTGAATTGAAGAAATGAAGAGAACAATTAAGGAAAACTCTTCCCATTTGTGGTCTGAGCCTGCAGTGATTGGTAGAACTTTTAATGGGATCCAGAAGCAGCTTTGCAGGGTGAGAGTAATCACAAGCTCTGCTGTGACCTAGCTCAACCTTTTTACCCCATTATCACCCTCCTAAGAAGGAGTAAATTAAATTTAAATTTAATTAAAAAGAGAAATTAAATACTAGGAAATCAGATTTCGTGGAGTAGGGTATACTTCAGAGGGCCACAAACAGTATGATATCTCAAATGTTTTTGCTGCCCCCTCCCCAAGGACCAGTTATCTGGGAGACATTACCCCACTGAGAAAGCATGGCCTAGTTTATTACCAGGACCCAGGAGACAGCCAGGTAGAGAAGTTTAGGTAGCAACTGGAAATTCAAGGCTCAATTCAGAAGAAAGGGAAGGTTGGAAGATTACAATTCTGGGTGTCATTAGCATTTAGATGATGATACAGAGACCACCTGGGGAGGAGGTATAGGTAAAGAGCAGAGGCAGGTGGCAGAATCCTCAGGGGATTGACAGTTGAAGCTAAGTCAGCAAAAAGACAGAGCAGCAGCCAGTGATGGAAATAAAATCAGGAAAGACAATGATGAGTTCCCAAGAGAGGGCCTGCAAATTAACAGAAAAGTGGACCCAAAGGTGTGGCTGTGTAAGGGTCAGTGCTGGTGCTAGCCAGTGCGTTCCCCCTGGAGAAGCCACTCTGCTGTGTGTCACAGAGAGTATGGAACAGGGGAAGTGGGCTCACTAGCTGTGATGCTTGGAGATGGCGGAAGGAGGTGTGTAGGGAATTTGCTAGCAGAACAGTTTGTATATACTTCATGTTTACTTAGGGAATAATCTGGTGAAGGGAGAAGCAGATGATGGGCAGGGTGGGGAGGACAAGGAAAGCACTGTAGTTCAGAGAAAATAATGGAAGGCAAGGACTGGCTTGGATGGGAACAGGACAATCCATTCATATGGAAGAAGTGGAGAGAACATATGTACAGAGGTGTTTGGATAATGAGAAAACATTCTATGCCCTTTCTGTTTCCTCAAGTATGCAGTCAGCTCATTAGCAAAAAGAGGGGCAGGAAGCAACTTAAGATCAGGGTATATCTGTAGAAGGTGCTCGTGCTATCACAAGCCCTATGCCACCTTCTCCGCTGTGTCCCACACAGAGGACAGCCTGGCCATGAGGGCCCTGAGATGCCTGCTGCTGTGTTACATAATGACCAGGAGAGCCTCACGTATACAAGACTCTAAAACGATATATTGCTTTAAATAACTCCTGCGAAGTCATCCTTCTGTGCATATTTCCAGATAGATCTTGTCTTTTAAGCTTCAACAAACCCTAATAGCCATCAAAACCGTCTGGTCTCTCAAAATAGCTCTCCAGACTTCCTCCCATGCAGGTGCGGCATGGCTGTTTTGACTCCTAGAGAGGCTGGACTGGGATGGGGGACCAGAGCCCAGAAGGGAGTTGACCTCTGTCAAAGTCCCATCACCATTGTGAAACTTCTCTGCTTAGTTTGCACAGAGCTTAAGAGCATTCCTTTTTGGCAGTGGGGCATAACTGTCTGGTTGCCAATTCTCTGCCCTCAGATCCCAGTTCTGTGGTGCTCTGGCATCTCCCTTCCATCTGCACTGTGCTCCACCTTTACCGTCTCCTTTCAGAATTTCTTGAAGACTTGGGCTCCTGTTCTTTTTCTTGTATCCCATGTCTTTTGTCTCCCTCACCCTCTACTCCTTGTGGACTCCTTTACTCCTTGACTCCTTTGTTAGCAGAGGCTCAGGATGTACCATGGTTCCTGAGTATTTCAGGTCCCAGCTATGATTTACTTCACATGGACAGGTCTCCATCCCTTTTAGTTTGTTTAGAAGTATAGAATATACACCTCTAGTGTGAGCTTCTTCATCAGGTTTGGGAAATCCTGAAAGCAGCAAAAAGCTTGAAAACCAGATTCTTCCTACATGATTCAATTAATCTTTGATCACCATGCAACTATTTTATCTCCAGTTCCTCTACTGAGCATGTTTGAAGGGAATCTAGAAATCACATGGTAAGCGTTATGGGCCATTTCCTATTGCTGACTTCATCTTCACGGTTCCTCAAAGACATAAGATGAATGTCTGTGGGGCCAGAGAGCAGCCAGTCAGCTTGCACAGGGCTTGGAGAGCTAATAGACTGGATGTGTCTTGTTGATGACATTCATACACAAGAAGCGCCTGGTCTCTCTGGTCCAGCTGGAAATATTAGAGCTAACCTAAGGGCTTCCTGTCTCAGCCATGTCTCTGGAGAGGTAATCTCAACTGGAACATGTTTAGTTTCCCTTTTAGAAAAGAATGTTAGTTTAGAAATATCTTGTTACCATGAGTGATTCTAGTAGCCATTTGAGCTTTAAAAATTTCTGCACTTACTGTAAAAGCACTGCATAAAATCAGACACATCATTGGCTGCTAATCAAAAAATTTGATAAGGTGGATGTTATTAAAAATTTAATACATACATAGCTTGCATACTTTGTTCTGATTTATAATACATAAATGGACATCTGTTTCTTGTCAAGTTGTTCTTCCTGGTTGTTTATTGATTTGATTTAACATAGGTGTTCCCATCAGTCATGACTGTCAGTTTGACTAGGATAAGAGAGTCCCAGGGAGGTGACTGGATCTCAGGAGCCCTGTACTCATTAGTTGATTATCTATTGATCACAGCTGAATGTGCTGAAATGAGGTGGCGCCCCATTAGAGGGGGCAGGTCACCGCAGGTGGGCCTTTGAAGGGTGAATCTACCAAGGCACTGGCTCCTTTCTCCCATCCCCTGCTTCCTGGCTGCCATGAGCTAAGCAGCTCTGCTCTGCCCCACGCTTTGCCACCAGGTTCTTGGCTTGAAACCAGATAATCAGGACTGATATTTCTGGAACTGTGAGCCAAAATAAGCCATTTCTTTCTTTAAGTTTTATGCTAGACATTTTGTCCCAGCAGTGAGAAAGCCAATTAATATCATAAGCATTTCACATGGCCTTTTTGGTTAGAACATCTACAAGGACCTAATTTTGGTACTTTTTAAAGTCAGATCTGAACTAGAAAAGCAGTTGAACATCATTCAGATTTTTATGACTCTCCTAGTTGTCTCACACCCATCTGAGTTGACAGCAGCTTTTAAAATGAGTCATCTTTTTAATATTTTCAAAGCTTTTGAGTTCATTTTTAAGCAAAAGTCAACTTTCTTTTCATAGCCATGACTTATTCTACATCTGATTTCAGTAAATAAGATAGTAACAACAGATTTAATTGATAAGAAGCAAACAAGGACAGTGCACACAGTGTGTCCACATATTTCATGTGTATGTAAGCATTTTTCAGGCACAGAGCTAAACGTCACTTGAGAGCTATTCAGTGAGACCTCACGGTGTCATTATTATGTAAATTTTTTAAAAATTCAAAATGAAAAATTAGGTTCTCGTTGGTCAGTGCTAGGCATAAGCAATTTTATCTCTGTGTCCCTTAACGCAGCCCACTTACTTTTAGAAGGAAGATACCTGAATGGCATTGTGTTTTTCTATCTTCAAAAATCCACCCACGTATTTAAATTAGCATGAAGTGCAGTTCTGTTAATTGTGCAGCTGTGGTGTTTGCTATTATTCATTATCTCCTTTCCAAGATGACAGGTTGGGAACTCCCAGATTCTCAGAAAGTGAGATCAAAATTTTGTAAGATCTGAGGGAAATAATCAATAAAAGAACCAGAAGTAGAATTCAGTGGACCAGGTTTTGTTCTGTCTTTTCCACTGCCTCTCACTCTGATACTCTGAGGGAGAAGTAGGTGAGAGTGAGAGTTTGAGGTGATAGTTCAGAAAATTATAAAAGAAGGCCAATTGAACTTCAAAGATTTCTATTCTTTCTTAACCTTAGGACATTGAGCCAGCACCCGCAGGCTCCCTGGCTGGCAGGGGAGAAGAGAGGCTGGGTGAATTAACAGGTTCGGTCCTTTTTTCTCTGGGTTTACTCCGTACTTGCAGCACTGTCTCAGGAAGGAATACAAATCCACACACATGGATTCTTCACAATACAGTAACATTCCTGTTGCTGAAAACAGCTTAAACATACACAAATTGTTAGATTTATGAGTGGATTTCACACAGATTGTCATCAACATTAACCAAATTTGCGTCAAAGAATTTAATATTTACTAAGCACTTTAACCCAAGCCACACCCTTTATTTATGTCACATGGTCATTTTGCAGCTGGGGCAGCTGACTAGCTAATGGCTTCTTAGCCTACACAATATCTCAAGAGCTAATGAAACAGTAATGAAATCAGGTTTGCATGGCTCCAAGGTCCATGGCCTCTTTTATCTCCAGTTTTTTTTTTTTTTCTGTTTTTCTTTTTACCTCTGTTATAACTACTTTACTCGTTTTGCAGTGATTAGTGGGAAAAACAAAAGGGCATAAGATCATCTAGTACTGTGTAACTGCATGAGCAAATGTTTTCTCCTGTGTTGTTTTGAAGTGGAGTTTCTATTCCAATCTTAACCCTTTGCCAGTTGAGTGAATGTTTAGGGATAGACACAGGACTAAAATTGAGATAAGTCTTTTGTTCACTATTGGGTCTGTCCTCATCTTTTTATAGTGTGCTTTGGAAATGGTGGAGAATGCAAGCCCTCGGCTTAGCATGCTCAGGTCCAGACTTTTGCTGGACTGCAGCTGCGGAAAGGAGCTGGAGTTCCCTTCCCTACCCTCATACACTCAGGAAGAATAGGAGAGCATGGCAATTTATAAAGGATTATGAACATGCAATAGCAATATTTGTTTTAGGCCATCACTTCTCATTCGCCCACTGTGTTAGCTTTTTCATATCTTCATGTAATAGAGTTCTAAGACAGTGACCTTAAAATTGAATCAAATGTCATACTTTGAGAACACATTCATTTTTAAAGAAACTTTTGTGATCTTGGAAATTCATTCCGTGTATTTTTACTTTTTAAAAAAGAGAGAAACCTTTGTTCTTTGAGTAAAATGCCCTGCTAGTGAGTTATCTTTATATATATATATAAAACTTAGACAAAAATATCCTGCATTTCACACAGCACAGTATTCACTAGTTCTCATCACCTTGCATTCAGACAGCTTTCAGGCACCTGGAAAATTGAAGGGCAGGATGAAGGGGATTCACTCATCCTTGACAACTGCAAGGGACAAATTTGACAATTTGTTCATTGTTCTTGCAAGCACTTAGTCTCTTCTCTTGCTAAGCACTCTGACATCAGAGGATTCAGGGAATAGATCAGAAATCAATAGCTGTAGAGGCAAATTATGTGCTGGTAAGTTAGGCTGTACTAGAAATGCAAAATAACATTAATCTTCAATGTCTTCTGAGCATTTTAATATTGCCATTGATGGCTATACTGGTTTATAATTAGAGATATCTTTCTTTTCATTCTTTCACAGCAAGTGAGGGAAAATCAAGAATATATTCAGCTTTTCTATTTGTAAAAGAGTGCAAAGAATTGAAGATCACTTCATTCTCCTGATTCATATTTTTTGAGTTACAAAAGTAGCAACACTGTTTACTTTAGCAAGTTACTCCCTTGGAATTTATAGTGAAGCCATATTTAATATAATTCCATTTAGCAAGTATGTGTTTTAAATAACTGCCTTGGTTTCCTTGTTTGGTTTGTAAAGGAGAAAAGTCTTTGTGCTTCCCATGTGGCTGGAGATGGATGTCACCTGACACAGTTTTATTTTTTAAACTGAAAAGTGGATTTTTAAAACATCCTTCAAGAAATAAATTTATAAAACTCTAGCTTTCCTAAAATATGTTGCCAAAATCATAATTGGTAGGAAGTTAGCAAAAAAGAGGGATTAGCTCGTTGAGCCATAGCATAGCAAATTGTCATGGTCTCCAGTAGTTTTGTGGCTTGTTGAGAAAGTGATCCAGAATTTAGTATGTATAAGCACACACCGCAACACTGGAGCACCTGCAGGTAAAGATAGTCTTTGCACAGAAGAATCTGTGATACGCTGGCTCTTGACTCTGCTGGAGGAGCATTCAGGGACATACTCCTATAAGGATGGGGAGGGAGATGTCACCCTACCTATATGTGTGTTCCAGTGAGCTGAGTTGTTGACACTTTGCAGGCACGTGATGGCCTAGAGAAGCTCTCTCCACTTATCAGGGACTTTCTTTTCATCTTCTGACCCAGTGCTTTGCTAGGATTGCTGTGGATAGAACCTTAAGAATCCATGATAGTCAAAGGCTTTCAGAAAATACTTGGAGCTCACTATGTGTGGTCTCCTCATGTAGTTCATGTTGGCCTTAAACTCATTATGTAGTCCAGGATGGCTTCATGTCATGGCAGTCCTCCTCCCCATGCCCAGTTTACCTGAAGCAATTCTGTGGACACAGCTCTAATTTTATTTCAAGAGCTAGATGTCCACCCCACCGTATGCTGATACCAAATGAATAAGGCAAGTTTTGATTTAGGTCAGCAGGTACCACCTTAGCACTTTTGGGGCCCGTGGTCTCGTCCCTGAGGTTCAGAATACAGGAATGAGGAGGGCACTGAGTACCATGTGGTTTAGTGATTATATGTTACTATGGTTGATTTATGGAATATTTTGAAGCTTTTGGCTTAGTTGTTTGCTCATGTGTGAGTGCTCACTTACTCTGGAGAAAGTCCTATTTTATGGGTGATATATAAATAAGGCAGGCTAGCTCACTGGGACAGGGGAGAAATGCTTGCTGTATAAATGTGCACACCATGCACTGTGGTATGTTTATAGGGTCTCCTGACATAAGACCTCAGCGGACGCATCAGGTAGAGTTGATGTGGGATGTGGGTTTTAAACAGAAAACAGGAAATTTTCTTTACAGTTCGTGGACTTGAACCCAGGGTGTTCTGCATGCTATGCACGTGTTTCACCATTGAGCTACACTCCACCCCGATAATGGAATTCGATGGGCAGAGGTCTAGGGGTTAGTTCTTGTGTTTTAGGGGAGATGTGTGTGTGCATATACCCAGGGGTTCATTATAGATTCTCTCATGGAATTGGTTGGTAATCTAGCAGGGGTGAAAAGATGGACTGCAGAATTTAGCAAGATGCATCCTTGGCGGGCCCTCAGGCCAGATCACCGGGGCTCTTTATGACAAACTTTGGATGTACAGTAGGAACTGTGAAATTATTTCTCACTTGGTGAAAGGAGTACACTGGTTTCTTGTCATTGCTGTAACAAAGTTTCCTAAATTCAGTGGCTTAAAACAACATACTTTTATTCTTTATAGTTCTGGGGATCAGAAGTCCAAGATGGTTTCAGCAAAATGAAGCTTTCAATTAGCTACATTCTTCCCAGAGAGTCTCAGAGCAAATCCATTTTTTGGACCTTCCCTGTACCTAGAAGCTCTCTGCATTTCTTGCTTATCGTAATGCTCAGTATTTGTTATACTGTTCCACTCTTAGCACTGATTCTCTTTCCTCTTTTTTGTAAGGACCTCCGTAATTTCATTGGAATCACTTGGAAATTCCAAGATCCGCTCCCCATCTCAATGTCAGCTTATTAGCTACGTTGCTCTCCCTGCATGTAGTATAACATAATCACAGCTTCTGGGGTGTAAGACATAGGCATCTTTGGGGTCCATTTTCCTGCCTTCCAAGATAACCATTGCTTTTCTTGCTTCTCTCATGTATGAGAGTATAGAACAGGACTCAAAAGTACAAACTCAAAAATGCTTCCAGAATGCGTAGTTGGTATACCATGAATGCTTGCTCTCCTCTCTCCCTCTTCTTTCCTGCCACTGAAACTGTCCCAGGAGATAAAGTTTATGCTAGCAAGTCCTTGTGCAAGGTTGATAAGGAGATACTTTCCCTTTCTGACAAAGCAACACCATCCAGTCTTTAGTGGAAATGGTCTTTCTGCCTTTGAGTTGCCTAGAAAAATGTGATTTCTTTCTTGAAACAACTGAATTAGAGTCTCATTAGCTAAATTCTTAATCAATTCTAGACTTTTCCACACCTGTTAACCGTTACTAAACCATGACACTACCAAAATAAAGTCAGCATGACATTTCTCTGGTAGTTATAAGACTTTTACCTTTTTACAAGACCAGTGCCATCATTAGATTTGGTTAGAATAAGCAAAGTTGTATCTATCATAAATAGGGATAGTTAATATCTGAATGGATATACCATTCTTCCTTCTTTTGCTTCCTTCCTTGATTTTCCCCTCAGCCTCTTCCCTTTCTCCTACCTTTCTTTTTCTTGCTTTTTGGGTTTACAGGTTTCTATGTGAAATCTAAGGGGGAAGAGAAAGCATTCTCTTTCTTCCAAGGAATAAAAGGATTGTTTCTTAAAACAGCATGCCTGTTCAAAAGAGTTTGAGGTAGTCTGTCTTTAATTGACATTTTTATTTCATCAGTTTTATTGAAGTATAATACACATTTACTAAAATTCATTTTTTGAGTGTGTGGATTATTTTCAAAACCTAGTCAAGATTACACTAGGGGAATAAGTTTCATCTGCCGCTGCCCTTTGTATGACTCAGTGGAAACATACGAAGTTTGTGATGAAAATCCTAAGGAGCATCCTTACTGTGATTCTGATCCTTTGGTTGATAAAATCAACATGTAACTGAAAATCATTACTTTATTTCAACTTCCAGTGATATTCTGTTCATCAGCACACCACATCAAAGAGATCTCAGAGTTTCTGGGCCTGTAGGGGCTTTGTGTTTGGCTGCAGTGACTTCTTGCAGCTTTCTCCTATATTTTTTCCTCCTTACGGAAAAAACCAGAGCCTCATATAAGCTGATTTGAATGAAATTCTGTGGTCCCATGATGTAGTGGGGGTGGTTTCCGACTAGCAAGACAAGGCTGATTTTCCTAGTCTTATGCTTTGTAAGTTATCAGGCATCAGCTTATTGCAGTATAATTGTTATCAGAAAGATTGAGACTTTGGCCACCAGATGGTGATCTGACCAGGAAGATATAGTGGTAGGAATTGTTGCAGGCATTAATTTGGAAAGACCAAGCCAAGCACAAAGAAGGGCACCGGAGAAAAGCTACACTCTCCTCTCTTTCTAGCACCCACCATTCTCTTCAGTCACTTTTTAATGTTCTTCTCTTTCTTGTGTCTTTCTTTGCTCCTTTAGTAGACAAGATACAATTGGCTCCCTATTCTTTTTACTGCAGCTGGCTCCTAAGAGCGAGCTGTGTTCTGGTGACTTCCGGTGTATTTTATCCATTATTTCTTAATGGAAGATGTTTTTATAAGACAGATGATAACCAAGCAGTATGCCTGGTGGTTATGGGCAGCTTCTAGAGCAGCAACAGTTAATCAGAAGCTTTTCCAACTGTTTCTACACCCTCTTGCCTCCTCCTGTATAAAAACAAATAAATGGAGAACTTTGTAAGAAAGTTTTCCACAAAGGAACAGTGTGTCCCCTAAGTTTAAAACGTGACAGTAAAGCAGAACAGTCCTAGGGAGCTGTTTGCAAAGACAAGAGTGTGAGCCCTTTGCTTAGCTCCTGGAGTCCTCAGGGCTTCTGCAGCTTCACACTCACTAGGTATCACTCAGCTGCCTTGAATTGTTAAATCATCATTTTCTCCCTGTGTCTGTGCCTCTCATTCCTGCTCTGCACTTGGGTGGGACTGCTAGGTTCCTGGTCTGCCACCAGCAGTGACTATTGGAAGTAGTGGTCAGACAAGGGAGAGGAGTGGACTGCATAGGCAAGAAAGCCAGTGGGCCTGGTGCAGCACTGGCCGTGGCTGAGCCCAGCCTTGCAGCTTGACCTGATTTCTTCCCATGGAAGTTACAGAAGCCTCCAGAAAGCGCACTGCCTCCTCCACCCTCACAGGGAAGAGGAAAAGCATTTTTCTTCCATTTATTACATTATTTAGTTAGAGAAGGAGTAAGCCATCCTCTACCGAGTCTGAAAAATAGAATAGTGAAATATCCAGGTACAGTCCTACCACTGGTGCGACTCTATTGTTTGGTTTCCTGCAAATCTATTTCCATACAGTATTTTACTTTCTTATAATCCTAATATAATATCATCTGCATGCTGCTCTTTTTCCTTAACGGTGCACCATGAGTATTTTTCCCTGTTACTGTAGAATTGTCATTACCAACATTTTTACGACTGCTTAAGAGTTTATCCAATCATAGGTAATTTACCAGCATCTTCTCTAATTTTTGTACATTTGGTTGCTCTCCAGCAACTTCTGTTATAAGTAACATTGTAGTGGATGTATTTATGCATCTGGTTTATATTTGGATTATTTCCTAGGTTTCCTTCCCAGAAATGAGATTATTAGGGCTTGATATACATTGTCAAAGTGATTCCCTAAAAGGTTTTTACTAATTTTATTGTGTCCTTACCAGATTCTAATGCAGTGGTACCTCAGTTCACAAACCTAGTTCCTTCCACAATTAATTCATCCCAATCATGAAGAGATCCTGTGACTAGAATCGTGGGAAGAAAAAAAATTTGTGAACCGAGGTACCAGTGTATTACTCTAAACCAGAAAAGTGTTTTTTAATAGTCCCATCTTGATTAACTTTGTGCTTCCTCAGTTATTTGCAAAATAAAAGTATATCCCACCCATTTTCTTTTTTACTGCAGTTTCTGCTTTGAAACCATTAATGTCCTTTGCCCATTTATCTATTGAATTTTACTACTGTTTCTTAAGAAATCTATCAGTATTTTGTGTAACTGTCATATAAACTTAGTTATTTTTTTTTGTGTGTGCTGGGAATCAAACTTAACATCTTGTGCTTGCCAGGCAGGCGCTTACGCCACTGAGCTAAATCCCTGGTCCTAACTTATTTCGTATTTCCACAAATATTTTTTCTGTGTTAATGTTTGCCATTTCACTTGGCTATGGTTTTCTAAAATTCACTTTTGTGTTTTCACATACAAATGTTTAACTTACAAATCTCCATCACCTTCTTTAGATTTCTCCAAAATTGCCTCTTCTCTCAGCAAATGTAATATTCAGTTTCACATTTTACTATTTTATCATCATACATATAAACTTCTAGTTTATCTGGAATTTGATTCTCGGTGATAAATATATCAAAACTAACTTTTTAAATCTCAGTGGTTTATTACATCACTAATTATGAAGTAATCCATCTGCATAGTTTAAAAGTGATTGCTTCAATTACATTTTTGAAATAATGGTAACATTCCAGGCAGTCTGTTGTTTCAACAATATAACCCATAATTCTTGCATTAGGACCACATTAGACTGCTTTATGGTATGGATTAAATACCTGATAGCACTTCTCCTTCATTACTCATTTTCTGTGTGAAATCTATCAAAAGTAGTTTTTTTTTCAAATTCAGATTGGATTTGCTTCAAAGCTTACTGTAATATATGCACGTCCTCTAGTGCTGAATTTCATACTCAATGTACTTGCTCCTTTCTTTGGATAGGCAGTCAGGTCAGTGTGTATTATGGAAAACACGGAAGATGAAAAAGAAATGGACTCATTGTCCCAAAAGGACCACTGCTGACAGTTTCACAGAAAGCTTCCCAGTATTGCTCATGTTTTCGCTTTGTATGCTTTGGTGGTATTAATATTGCTCCACAGCTTATTCTCAGCTCCGTTTCACCTCCAGTGTGAAGGATAGACAGGAACACTCTTTTGGGGTCCCAGACATTCCTCTATCTCTTTCCCAAGAAATTGGGTCGAGAAGTGAGGCCTGTGGAAAGAGTGCCATAGCAAAGAGTGCCATCAGTCCACCAGGGTCATGCAGGCCCCTGGGCATTGGTGGTCTTTATAAAGCACCTGGCAGGGCAGCATGGAGGCACGTGGGGGATTTGAGGATAGATACTCTTGAATGAATATGAGTCAGCCGCCCTGGCATGGTTCTTCACAGTATGTTATCTGTCAAATGGTGTCTTTACAACAAGCAGTTACCTGAAAGACTTCCACTTGGGCTCACTGAAACTTTGTAATAAGCAGATTGTTTCTTGAATCGATATCACTGGGCTTCTGTGAGCCTTGTTGCATCTTTCTGCTTTCAAATCATCCATTGGAAGCCAGGACAGGTGTTTCCCTCCGAGTAGCAAGTGGTCCTAACACACCCTTTTCCAGCCAGTATCACACTGGACTTGGCCCCACCTTCCCTGCATCTTCCAGGTAAAGCACAGTGAAGACCTCTATCTCATTCTGTCTTCGGAAAGCAAGTGAGGACCCTTTATGTATCTCTGCCTTCCCATCTGTGGTCATTTACTTCTGGCTTGAGGAACATCTGGGTCTGCTGGTTTTGAATTCTCTTATAATCGTCTGAAAATGTCTTTGGTCTTTTTTGAAGAAGATTTCAGATTTTAGATTTGATCCTGAGTTCATTTCCTTCAGCATCTCAGCAAATAATTATTTTACCACTTTCATCTTTTATTGTTTTCATTAAAAACTGTGTATCTTTTGTTCCAGGGAATTTAATCCAAATTTTTGTTTTTATTTTTTATTAAATTTGTATTAAGGAAGCTTTCTTACAACCATCATTCAACTTCAATTACTGTCAACTATGGCTAAACTTATGTTTATCATACCTGCCTTCTTTTTCGTTATTTTGAAGAAATTTCAGGCATGTCATACCATTCACAAATATTTCACTTATATCTCAAAGTAAGAAATTTTCTGACACCACTATTACCCCCTTAGAAAATGTTGACCTATGTATATTTTCTCTAGTTTATTCAATTAGGTATCTAAACAAGGTCCACAAACTGAGTGTGGTTGTCATATGTAGGATGCTTCTTACAGTCTTGAGGTTGGCTCTTCCTCCTGTCTCCCTTTTCTAATTTTGATACCAATATTTGTCCTATAGGAATTTCTCCATTCTGGAATTTTAGAGTGGATCTCCCTGCATGTTCCTGGCATCATTTACCATGTTCTTCTGCCTGCCATATTTACTATAAATGGATCGAGCTACAGAACCTAGACTGTCTTGTTTGGTGATGGCTTTTTGGCAGCCACACCTGACAAAGATAAGGTGGTCTTCCCATCACATTCCACCAGGGAGCATATCATGTTTGCCGTCTCAAAATGTGGAGTTTGAGTTGTGGCTTCAGGTGTTATTATTCATCTGTTTACCGAGATTCATTTAATATAGAGTAGTTTTTCACTGAAGGGATATTATAGTAGCCAGTGATGATTATTGATTATATCCATTATTTCCTTTGGGGTTACAAAATATGTTCTTTTAATTATGTTTTCCTACCTGCGCTGGAATTTATAAAGTAGAATATTCTGCCACATGGTATTTGGTTGTCCTTGCAAATAGTTCTTAAAGGAAAGCAAGTATATATATTTGCCTCTTTTCTTTTATGAACTTAGTTTTCAAAGTTAATTGTTTTCCTAGTTTCCTGCAAGAATGGTAAGTGGGGGTTTCTTAATTTAATATTTTCATGAATTAGCATGTGTTTCAATATACTGCAGCAATCATTCCTACCTTGGAAAAACGAGAGGCTTTTCAGGTAGATTGCTGGATCCTTCTCATGCAGCCCAAATGGTCTTAAATAATCACTTTGCTTTCACATATGACAAAATATCTCAGTGTGACCTGTGCATTTTCTGTTCCAGATGTGGAATAAGCCAAGAAACTGTAGTTGCTTTTGGTAGTAAGCGGTGCTTACGTATAATCAGTGCACTAAGTGTAATCCTTGTAACTGAGTTACTCATTGTTCCCCAGTCTTTTAGTGAGCCTTACATTTTCAATAGCAGCAAGCAAAATACACATTCATACTAAAATAGACTTCTGTTGTAGGATTATGCAGATTTTACATATTTTATTTTGTAATTCATTTTTTTCTCACTGAAAATCCTTGTCCCTGATGATAGTAACAATTACATAGTTTTGTCTATACATCCAAGTCTGTGTCTATCTTTCTGTCTCTGTCTCTCTGTCTCTCTCATATATATGTATATATAGATACATTTCTAATTCACAGCATGTAATGTACAATACATGTAATATCTATTATATATATGCATACATAAAATTGTTTAAAAATGCCAATACCAGTTGTGTTTGCAAAGTAACAAACTGAGATAAAATCAAGGGGAAATAATTTGAGGGGGATTTAAGGCAAAGTGTCTTTTACTGCAGTAAGTTTTTTTTAAAAGCATTTACTACATTTTTTATCACACCTATAGCTTATAAAAGTCTGCCTGTGACTGGAGCCATTAATTTGATATTCAGAATAATTTCATTTTGTTTTTTACTTTTAGTGATTATACATTAATTATTTTTGTTGTAAGTACGTGACTCAAAAAGTACAAAGGTGTTTTTGTGTAACTTTTATTTCCTTTTCACATTCTCTATAGGAAACCATTTTATTAGTTTATTGTTCATGTATGTATTGTTATTTAACTTTCTATATAAATAAGTACATAATGTGTCTCTTCCTCAGGGTTGGGTTTTTTTTTGTTTTTTTTTTTTTTTTTTTTTGGTCTTTTTTTTTGGTCTTTTTTGTTCCTTTGTAATAGGGTCTTGATATGCACTTCAGGCTGACCCTGAACTCACTTTGTAGCCCAGGCTAGCCTTGAACTCACAGCAATCCTGCCTCAGCCTCCTGAGTGCCGGAATTACAGGCATGCACCACTATGCCTCCGGCCTCCTTTCCTTATTCTTAAGAAGAGTTAAGTTACAGGAACCGGTGTGATCCCTGCCCTCCCTTCCAGCCTTTGTCTATTTTTCTTGCTTTTGCTTGTTAAGGAATAGTCTGATCTTTGTCAGCTCCTCAATGTAAAAGCTTTCACTTTCTGATTAAGGCTTTTATGTAAGAGGGCGGGGGGAGAAATAAAAGTTAACTTATAAATACAGATTTTATTTTATTTAGATTTTATCTAAATTTATGTTCTGAACAACAGTAGAGAGACATTTCTCATCACTTTTTATCGTGGCGTGGGAGTTTATTATTATGTTTCCAAATTTTTATATTTGTTGCCAATCTATCAGGTGAGAAATGTCATCTGAGTATAATTTTGTAGTTTGCGGGTGTGTGTGTGTGTGTGTGTGTGTGTGTGTGTGTCTTATTGGTGTGTTTGTATGTTGCTTGAACCTCACATTTTGGAGAATCCTTACTCTGTACCTCTGTTTGTATTCCTCATCCCCATTCCCTTTCTCTTCCCCTTGTGGAGGTCAGCTGCATACATATTAGATCTTTTCATCACATCGCAGAATTATATATCTCTCATGTTCTTTTTAAAATTTCATTTTCTTTTTTATTTTAATCTTATTGTCTTTTGGAGATATATGTTGTAGTTGTGTTTTTCCTTTTTTGCTGTATAGTCTACTGGTAAACCTATATATTGTGGCTGCAGTTTCTATGATGGAGCATTTTGTTTGTTTGTTTGTTTGTTTGTTTGTTAATTAGAAAATAAAATCATCTGACTGGTCTTTCAGTCCCTTAAATTCTCTTGATACTTCTGTTTCTGTACGTCTGTTTCTACTGACTTTTGTTGAAGAAGTAAATCTTGGTTTATAGTCGTCCATAGGTTTCTTTTATTCCTGAGTTTTTCTGATGTGAACATCAGAGATCTAGTATAAAAGGAAAAATACAGAGCTAATTAAAAGTATTGAGATAGTATATTAAAACAGACAGCATCCAATTTTTCTCTATGTGGTCTGTTTATATTTTGCATATTTACATAACACAAGGCAATTCTTTTCTGTGATATTCAAGTGAAGGTGTTTATTTTTAATGGAAAAAAATTTTTAACTGTATTTTTAGAAAGTTTTTCGTGTTCAGATACTTGTGGATTTCCTTAGGGTTATGAAATATAATAAAGAGGAAGCCTGTATATCCTTCACTTACTTTTCTCCAGTGCTAACATGTTGCATGAATGTGACATCCCAACCAAGAAACTAGTTGACACTTTTTTGTCCAGAGCTACATTTGTCTTCCTCACCTTGCCTGGTTCCTGTTCATGTTTAATCACCTCTGCATCTTTGTAATTTTTTTATTGTAGGACTGTTCTTTAAATGGGATTATGCAGTAGACATTCTTTTGAAATTAGCTTTTTCCATTCTGCCTATTTCCCTTGAAATCCATTCAACATATAGCAATAGTTTTGCCCCATTGTGATTGTTTTTGAGCACCATCCAACAGAATGGTTGGTGTTTTTTGTTCAATTTCATTTTGCCTTACCATTGAATATGTGTGTGTGGGGGGGTCTATCTGTGCAAATAAAGCTACTATGACCGGTCATGTATCAATTTTTATACGTGGACATAAATTTCCATTTCCCTGGGATAATAGGAGTACAGTTGATAGGACCTATGGCCAGTGCATTTTTCTACTTGTAAGCATCTGGGACCCAGGATGTCCTAGTTACTAGGGCTTCAGTGTACACACTGTGCCTGGGACCTTGTATCCCTGTCACTTCCAATGCAGGCGTGACACAGCCTTCGTGTTCCTCACTCAGGTGAGAAGAAAGAGACATCACTTGTCCTCCCATCTGAAGCACAGTGGCTGAGCAGCTTAGGCACAATATGAATGTCCTTGAAGATCTCTTAGGCATGGGTAAAGTAGCTACACTAGTAGCCCTAAGGTGACTATCAGAATTAGAGATTTAGAAGTTGACCTTGTTGACTGTTCATGTATGCCAGCTACATTCCTTCTTGCCATTGTTCTCTTCATCTTTGGGGCATGCAGAGAATATGGCAGTTGGCATGCTTAGCCTGAGGCCTTAGGGACCCTAACCCAAAGAGGTTCATTTTGTTCCTTTGTTTATTTTTGGAAACAGGGTCTCTGCTGTGTCGTTTAGGCTGGCCTCAATTTTGCATTGTTCCTCCTGCCTCAGCCACCCAAGTGCTGGGATGACAGGCATGTGCCACCACGCCTGGCTCATGCTCATTTTATTAGTTTGAGTTCTAGAAATCCTAGTGTGGAAGTCCGCTTCCTCTGTGGGTCCAATGCCTGTCTGTGTCACTGTGGCCAATGTGAGGGTCATAAACTACAACCCTGTAAAACAGCAAGTGCCAGAGGTGAGGGACTTGCCAATGGCCAGCAGTGCCTCCTTTTGGTCAGTACTTCATGAAAACTCCAGAGGCAAAGGAATTGCTCAAACAGGGCTGCTGGCCCAGACTGCCCTAGGTCTGTTTCCTGCCCTTAGCTTGATTCCCATCCTTAGCAAAACAAATTCACGTGCTCAATTTTTACACTGGATTCTATTGTACTTTAGAAGCCTAAATAAATCTGGTGTGGTGGCACATGCCTGTTTCCCCAGCTATATAGGAGGTGGAGGCTGGAGAATTGCAAATTCAAGGCCAGCCTGGACACCTTGGTGAGATCCTGTCAGTGGTAAAATGCCTGCCTATTATGCTACTGTGTACAAGCTACTTATCTTCTATGTGTCAGGCCCTGGGTTCAATCTGCAACCCCTCCCCCACAAAGCCTAAATAAAGAGAACACAGGATAGATAGGATTTTTAGTGACAAGCCAAGAGAAGTGAAATGTAGCCCATAAATAATCTGTTAGGCAAGGGTTGATTTGCAGTAGGAAGTCCTGAGGGAGGAAACAGGCTCTGTGTGGCTTCCTCCCACCTTCATAGTGAGCTCCCCCCAACCAGGGCTGTGTACCAGGCACCAAGCCAGGACCACCCTGGAACAGCAGCCTCTGGCTTCACAAGAACACCAGAAGCTGCAAATCATTGGAAAGTCTGTGTGTCCAAAGTGGATATATTTCATCCATGATGTGAGCTGAGTCACAGTTGGCCTCTGACAGTATTTCTGATAGACCTCTGATTTTGGACAGTTTTTTTTATATGCATCTCCAATCTGATCACTCCAGCTTTCTGAATTTTTTTTTTTCCTTTTAGAATGCTCTGTAAAATATATGATGGACCTTCATGTCTCTCTGGAAATAGCATCAAGACTCTGGGTTCTATTCACCTAGTGTGTCAGCCCCAGGGAATGAAGTTCAGAGTTTTGCCTGGGTCCACGATTCTAGAGGTTGAGGTAGCTCTTCTACTGATTGAAAGGAGTCACTTTCCTAGTCATTTCTGCAGCAAAGTTCTGTTGTGTACTTCACAGAACACAGCTGTGTGAAAGGGTGCTACCTGGCATTTATGGGTCTATGAGTCAGCAGTATAAGTCATGGGGGCTTCAGGATAACATGCCTAAGATAGTGAAAAGCAGGTCCATGAAGCAATAGAAGTCATGCTGCAAAGAAAAGAAAACTGTTAACTGAAAAATGCCAGGTGTATGATTACTCTCTGTGACTCATCTGTTCTTAGGTGCATTGTTACACACATCTTTTTGTGATTTTGCATTCCTGTTGATTGGTTAAAGAAACAGCATGGCTAGTTGTCAGGTGTGCTATGATCACATTTATTTAAGAAGAAATAAAGTCATTCACGCAGCTCACCCTAAGTGATGGGCTTTATGTTTTGTGCTTTCCGAGGAAAAGCTGCCGATGATGTGAAGTGACATTCCACCCGCTGAGAGTTGATATTGGCAGACAAATTTCATGCCCTGTCTCCTGGTCACCAGTTTGCTGCCTCGGAGTTGTTAGGGATATTAAAAACAGACATTGAAAGTCTCAACTTGACAGGTTCAATTTGTAACATGAAAGACTCAGAAACAAAGCAAAGGCCCAGAGAGCTCCCAGCCAAACTCTTTGCCAGAACTCTGCAAGGCAAGAGAAGAGAGGGTCTGTTAGAGGAAAATGTTGGAGTGAGCCTGTGTGGGATGCCAGAGGGCTATGTGCTTGGCGTTGAGCAGAGTCTGTGGTAGCCAGAGTCTCAAAGCTCAGGAGTCATTGGCATCCTCTTGGCTGCCCCTGCTGCTTTGAGTCCTCCAAGAAGCATGGAACTGGCAGAAGTGGCCTGTTTATCAAAGCACAGTGCACTGCAGCTGGCATCTAATCTGTTATATCACAGGAGAAGTTATTACAGGTGGGAAAAGAAACAAGTACCCACTTTTGCAGAAAGAAACCCAATGGCCTGAGGGTGGCTGCTTTCTCTCTTATCTATGGCTCGAACCCATGCGAGGCCATCATTGTCTGTGGCTAGACCTTGGGTAACCCCAGGTTTCATGTGCTGCTTGTCTCCTCCCTTAGTGCACAGTCCAAACTGAATTCAGTCTCCCTTCTGCATGACATAAAAGTGACTCTGCCATCAAAGTGAACATATGTCTCTGGCCATAGCTTTCTTCTCCTCGTTACCACCTCCAAATAGACAGGATGTCCTCTCTTCAGCCTGCTTTTTGAGGGATAAGTTTTAGTTCATGATGTACAGACAGAAGGATAAGTGCTTGCCTGCTAGTGACCAGCCCTTCTGAAACTAGCCAACAGGTTTTGTAACCACACTGCCATCCATAAAGAATGTTGATGACACACAGTGCATATTTTTGTGATGATTTTGCAAACAAAATGGAAACCAAAAAAAAAAAGGAAAACTCTTCAATTTTACAACCTTGTGAAGACAGAAAGCATCTTCTCTTGCCAGAGCTCATTTGCACCCATTCCAGCTTCCTGCCCACAGCAAGCCTTCCCCGTCATCTGGTCTACCTGCAATATTCAGCAGTCTTGAGCTCATTCATTTCTCAGGAGAAGCTATCTAGGGGTGGTACCAGGGATCTGCAGTATGAAAACCTCTATGTGTTCTTACTTTACCATCCAGCAGAGAAGTGGGTGTCCACTTCTCTTAGCTTATCTGCCCTTTATTTTCATTTTCCTTGCGGAGATCATTGCTATTCATTGTAAGGCTTATCTCAAATATACTGGTAATGGCATGGATAGTTCGTATTTATAAATTGAAATCCCTTTTCCCCAAGAGATCATTGTTTTCACCATGTTTCATTTTATGTGTTCCATTAAATAAGGATGTGATGTACAGAACCATGATGAGAAGGTTTTGGTACCAGGATGAGGAGCCCCTTGAACAAGCACAACTCACAGCTGTGTGTTAATCGAGATTCACAATTCTTGCCTGCCTCCTAGAATGCCCACTGTAATATCTATGTCTAGCTATAATAACCATAATATCTTTTGTTCTTAACAAAAAGTTTTAAGTGTAAGTAAGGTGTTGACAGCATGAAAACATGAAACCAGCATTGTGATAAATATTTGCTTCTTCCCTTGTACACTGTTAATTTTACTTTTAAATATAACAAAACTTAATGGGATTGACTGTTTTGGGTAGACAAGTTCTGGCTCTCTCACAGCATTCTATGTAGTTTTGGGCACATTTCATAACAACCATTGGATTTCCTTTTCTCATCTCCAAAAAGACTGAATGTTGTACCTGCTATATGATTCCCAAGGTTTCCTCTCATTAAAAAATTTTGCATGGCATTACCTTTCTAAACCTGGCCAAGTATATGCCATCTAGCAGCAGATTTTGTTGTAGAAGGTTGCCCAGCTAATTTTCACATAGATCTTTACAAACCAAAGAAACATCTCTATTACCATGGAAGGGAGAAGAGGAGGATGTGGTGCCTGAAGCCAGCCCCTTCTGCAGTGTATGGCTGTACCTGCCCTTCTACACCAAAGCCCCCAAAATGCAGGCCTTTTATTTGCATATCATTGCCCAGAGAATTAATTCAGACTGTGAGAGAGTTTACAAAACAGACAGTTGCTCCACAGTTGAGTTTGCTTTTTCTCTTTTTATATGGCTGCTTAAGCCAACCAGAAACCTGCCATTTGAAGTGAAGTTTGGTAAGCTTCATGGAATGCTACATTGAGGCTCTATCAATGAAAGGTGAAGATTCTTCCCAAATCTGTGTTCTTAGGCCCAAATTCAGCACCTCCCAGAAAAGAATTGTGCAAAGGTTGTTCTCTCCTCCATCCACCTCAACACTTAACTTCCAAGTGCCTGGTCCAGAAAGATCAAGTGTATGCACTACCAATCCCAGCACAAGTGAGAGCAGAGAAGAGAGGCTAGCAGAGGTGGCCTTTACATGGTATGCATACAAGGGGGCAGGAAGCACTCCTGATGAGAGACGGGCTGGGGCAGCTGTACCTCAGGATGCATGAGGAAAGAGAGCAGCTGTCTTTACACATCCTACAGATCCCTGCCAGCTGGGCCTTATGGGAGGTGTGTCTAGTCAGTGGCTAGAGGTATTGTCATCTGTTTCCCCCAGGACAGAGACATGGCCAAGTGTTCTAGACTGCATGCTCTGGCCTTGTATGAGGATGGCCAGGGGTGGAGGAGGAAAGGCCAGCAGAGAGGGGAGGGCAGTAAATCCCAGTTCACAAGCCAGCAGCAGCTGCGAGGATACAAAGGAGGACTGAATGCAAGCATGCTTGGGAGTTAGAACGTTCTGCTTTGCCAGCTGGCTGGTTGTGGAAGGCAAGCCAGACCAAGGGGAGCTGTAGCTGAACATGATTATCAAAGACAAAAGGGAGGGGGGTTGCTGGAAAGGACACGCCTAGTTTGCAATGCCTCCAGAACAGTAAGATAAGCTGACCAGCTGGAATGTGGTACTGCAGTCCACAGCTCAGAAGCAAGTGGTAACTAGAGAACCTGGTTTTTCTGAGGGATAATAGATAGTGGATGGGTCATTTGAATTAAGAGTCCAAATTTCTGAGGTATCATTCAATAAGATGTATCATAAGAGAGAGAGTGATGTCCATCGTGGGACCTGCGTTCATGGAGCAAAGGAAAGAGGAGAAAGGAAGAGAGCAGTGCACTGGAGGAGGGCAAGACCTACAAGCCACACGAAAGAAGGGAGTGTTAGGTGTGGAAGTTACCACCAGCTTTTCTGCATTGTAATGCTTCTAAGAATATCAGAGCATTGCTCAATCACATTGTATTTCTTTCCTAATTTTACTGTAATACATTTTTAAACCCTCTGAAGTGATAAATATTGAGAACATAAACCAAGCCCTCAGAGCATTAGTTTGGGAAACCCTTGCAAGGGAAATCAGTTCAGTGAGAAAGGAAATGAGGATGCATTTTTAGAAGAAGGCTGCAAGGATCCTGCAGTGATGCATTATTCAGGCAAGTTGAAGTCAGGGCACCTGCTTCTACCACCCTTCCCCCAGCATTACTGTTGGGATGGCTTTTTCTCTACATCTACATCCACACATTCATTTCAAGGTTTTATATTATCTCAAGAGAAAACAAACACTACCTAATTATCCCACCAAACATAGTAGTAGAAAAGCAATTATTCCCACCATGTGTAGTAACCCATCTACAGGGAAAATAATCCATTAAATGTGAATCAGTGTGAATTTAAAAACTATTATTAAGATTAGATTGGTTCCTAGTTATGAGCATCATAATTTCAGTGTTTGCTCATGCGTACTTTGTACTACCATGTTCTGTGACCTTGGATCTTTAATTCCCAAATAAATAATATCCAAATGGTGATTAGTGTCAAAAACCACAGGTCAGCCAATCAGATGTTTCACAGGTGAATGTCTTTGTTGGGGATTAGCTTGAATCTGTGATTAATTAGATGGTAAGTCCCCTATTTTGGAATTCTAGTAATTGTAGCAGAGGGCTGCATTTGTTTGCATTTTTAATAAATCATTCATTAAATGAAATCTGTTGGTTAAATTACCTCTCCTAGTTCTGTTATTAGGGAGTTTTCCTTTCTTTTTTAAATTTACTGGAGTATCCTTCAGTTTTCCTTAAGTGAACCAAGCAATTGCTTTGACCATTGTCCACCAGAAAGCATTTTCCCTCAGCCTTTCTCTCTTCCCAACTGGGCCATAAATTTCCTTCTGACCGAGATTACTGTCTGCTTCTGGGGAGCCTGGAGGCTGATGATCTGAGAGCTGGGTTGAAGAAATTCAACCTTATGAAGACATACAAAAACTGATAGTGTCAATTTCCAAGGAAACACATGACACACATTCTAGGGTTGTATCACAAGGCCCAGAGCCTGCAGTTAGAAGATCATCATTTTTGGAAACTAGTCCGACACATTTATCAGAACTTTCCTACATCTTGACTTTGGAAGTCATGTGAAGGCTCTGCTCATGACACAGACTGCTCAAGGGAGGTGAAATGCCCTGGTGATTGTTCTGTTCATCTAACCTGGGAGATCTTGGGGTGATTGGGGGGTGTGATATAGCCAACTCATCTGCTGTGGGATGAATTGTATGCCCTCCAAAAGATGTGGTTACACTGAGTCATGGTGAGGTAGTGTGAGATCTCAGTCCAGTAACTTATGTCCTTATAAGAAGAGAACACAGATACAAGGAGAATCTGTGCAACCAGAGAGGCAGATGGTAAGAGTGCTGTGTCTATAAACTGATTGCTCCCAAGATTGCCAGCAACACCAGATGTTTAACAATACCCAGACAGGGTCTGTCCTACAGGCTTCAGAGGAAGCTCTGCCCTGCTGATACCTTGATTCTGGACTTCTGATCTCTAGAACTGAAAAAATTTCTTTTGTTTTAAGCTACATAGTTCTTGGTTATCTTTAGCAGCAGCCTTGAAAACTAAGACATCATTTCTTGTGTGCCTCGTTGAATCCTGCTATAAACTTTCAACCCATTCCTGCTCTTTGGGCATCTCAGTACAGTATGATCTGAGGATAGCAGAGGACTTGATCATACTCATTTTTACCCAGGAAAAGCAAACCTTACTTCCTGAGCCTTTTCTTTTGCCTTTCCAGAGGTTTTTGTTTTTTCTTTTTGAGACAGGATTTCACTATGCACTACTGGCTGGCCTTGAGCTCACTTTATAGCCCAAACTGCCCTTGAACTCCCAGTGATCCTCCTACATCAGCCTCTCCAGTGCTGGGATTACAGGCGTGAGCCACCACACTCAACCTTTACAGAGGTTTGGGGAGGAAAGTACGCCTGGAAAGTTACACATATCAGAGTCCCTGTCATTTCCTGCATATCCCAGATTCAAGTGCAGACTCGATTTCTCCAGAGCCAGCTCCCTCATATTAGTTGTGTCTTTAAGCAGAGATAATAAAGATGGGAAGGTGATCAAGTGACTGACTTGGTTCAGCAAGTATTGCCTTTTATATTCCTGAAATATATTCTACCAGGCCAGTTGAACCTCTGGACTGTGCTGACATTATCCCCTAAAACAGGAACCAGAGAGCTGCAGAGGGAGTTCTTGTCCTCTCCTGGGCTCTTGGATTCGCCAAGCAGAGACCACAAAGCACAGGGACAGATTGCAGGTCAGCAACTGAAGGCCTCATTGGCATCAGATAGTGCTCTCTGCGACTACTTTCCAGGGTCCCTTCCTATCATTCTTGTCTTTCTTATGTTTTTGATTCTCTTCTCAACCACCAGGGAAAATAAATATACAAATGAGCCACTTAGAGTTTAGGTGTGGGGAAAAAAGATGGATGTTGTGTGTTTTAACATGGAAAACCTGGAGCAGACAGGCCCTCTTTGCCGGGGACCTACTGAAAGGCATGGGCAGCAGACTCTTGGAGCTCACCCCAGGAGTGGTGCTAGGCCACAGAAACGAGAAAAAAGATCTCCCCTTCCATTTTACCAGCCATGCCAGTACCAAGGATTATGTTCCAATTGTTTTCTTTTTTTCTTTCCATGCCTTGTGATTCCTTTATATCCACCTCAGAATTCTTTTAACTGTTTAATTTCACTGGTTCTTGACCTACTCAGAGGCCCACCGGTGACTTGTCCCATGGCCCTTGTCCCTGCTGAATTCTGAAGGCTGGCCTGCCTGTGCTCTTTGTCTTTGGGTTTGGTGAGCTTATTCCTTCTACTTGTCCTTGCAGGGGGCTGCAGACCCATGTCTTCATGGTTGAGCCACCATAAGGCCAAACCAGGATGACATGAGAATGAGCATGTTTGTTTGCTGTGATCTCAACACAGCCATTAGCTCCTCTGACCTGGGAAGTTCAAACCAATGAACTGTATGAGAAATGGCAGATCAGCAGCTATGCTGGAAAGAGGGTCCAGATTTCTACCTTAGCAAAGACAAAAGGCATCCGTTTGATTGGGTCTTCATAAAAACACTAAGACTGACCAAGGGGAGACCTTTTGAGTTTTTTTTCTAGTTACAGTGAAATGCTAAAGTCCATTTCTACCAAGAATTAAACTTCCCTATTATTCATGCTGCTTGAATGCAGGGGCCAAAATGTAGGTTACATCTGGATCAGAGAGTTAATGACCAGCTTTCTCCACAGCTGCTTTCCATACCGGTGCAGTTCAGTAAGAGCTTTTAAAAATAAACTTTGCTTCATTGTTGCTGGCCATGTGTATTGGCCCTTGCAAAATGACCCCAAATATTTGGATGATGTAACAAATGAGCATAAAACAAACTTCAATGAGTACTTTATCAACAACTTTTTTTTTTTTTGATGAAGGTAAATAATGAGGACTGTTTGCAAAACTTTCACTGTGCTGTTTTTCATTTCTGTGGAAAAAGATCTTCTCTGGGATTTGTGCTCATGTGTGAATATGTGGCTGTGGTTTGGATGAGTGTCCCCCAAAAGTTCTATGCAATACCGGGAGGTGCTTGGATCCTTAAGAAGTGGACCCTAGAAAAAGGTCCTTAGCTTACTAGAGGTGTCCCCTTCAAATAGGTTGTGTGATCTTACATTTCAGACTCTGTGCTTCCTGGCTTGTGATGGGGGCACTGTACCATGTGCTCCTGCTGTGATGCCTGCCCTCATTCAAGGCCCAAACCAATGAGGACGCCCGGTCTTGGACCAGAACTTCCACAATAATGGGCTAAATAAATCTCTCTTAACATCATAAGTAACCTATGTCAGGTATTTTGTTCTAGTGATAAGAACCTGACTGATAGACGTGTGCATCTGGGCTTTAGTACTTGTAAAAATTCCTGTTTTTCAGGCAAGAGTTTCTAAGTCAGCTACTTAAAGATCCATGGATATAAAATGCAGTCTCTTGACCAAGCCTTCTAGCCCGACTGTCTATGCCATGTGCGTTTCATGCCAGGCCCTTATTAGTAGACTTTGACATCCAGGGTCCCTTTTGCAAGTAGTATGTGCTTGTGAATGCTGGTCCTGGTTCCTTACTGGCATAGCTCTTTCCCGTTGGAATTTGTGTCATTCTTTATCACTAGATTCAGACTAAACCAACAAGAAGATGTCATGCCCTTGAAATCTAGGAGTGTCTGTCCTCTTCGCAGCCACCTACAGGAAGACAGGCCTGTGGCCCATGTGGTGAGGAGATGTCACTGAGTGGACAGGATAGGAGTTTAGGATACTGAAAGACAATCTCTCAGAGGCAGTTCCTATGGGCTCATGAGCTGCTCCCTGAGCAAGTTCTAAGGCTGTGTTGTAATTCTTAGTTCCATCTACCTGCCCTGGATGAAACCTGTAGTTGCTTTGCATTGCCAAAGGCAATCAAAGACAGAAAAGATCCCCTGCCACAGAATCTACTGCTAACTGGTGCTGTGTCTGTAGTTCAAGCCACAGCATGGGAGGTATAGCTTAAGAAATAGAATGCAGAAAGAATGGGGTCCTCAAAGTTTTGTTATCTATATTTAAATCTTTAGTCAAAGACTTTGTTTTTAGTGTTGCTAGTCTTTAGGTTCACTATACATAGGTGAAGCTTTTCCTAACTCTTTGCCTGAAGGATGTGCGTGTGCATGTGCGTGAGTGGAGGGGAGGGAGGTGTGTATAAAAACTGATGTAAAAGAAACATTTCATAATGAGTGCTGTCAGAAGAGCATGCAATGCAGATAGCTGTTCCTGCAATAAAAATGCAGATCTGAGATCATTACAAAAGCCATATTGTTCTTCTACTTTCTAATTCTTGACACACTAGCGTCATGTTAAATTTTTCACGGAAGTGTAACATGTTTGTTTGTGTTTAAAAAAACAAGCAGCATGTAGAGTTAAGCAAAAATTATCCTGACACTTGCTAAAAGAGGTAAATAAAGCTTCATTGGGTCTGTTGATTGCCACAGGTGCTAAGACATTTGAAGTAAGGTAGAGAGAGTTTGATCTCTACTCTTAGTAAAAGAACAATCGGGATTTGTGGCCTAAAAGTGGGTGAAGTGGGGGTGAGGGGCTGATGGACACAGTATTATAGGAGAAAGCCGAGTGACTCTTTTTTTTTTTTTTTTTTTTTTTTTTTTTGTTAGCAAAGTTACTCTTAACCAGACTTTCATAGGAGTCTGCTGAAAGCAGGCCATGGACTCAGGCATCAAAGGTGAAGCGTGAGGTATTTGATCAGACATTGAGAAGGAGGGATTTCTCTGAACTGATTTGAAAGGACAAGGTCAAGGTCAAAACCTAGAGAAGAAGAGAACCCAGGGGAGACTGATTGTGGTGTGACCAAGAAGAGAGCCTTTGTCAGAAATTGATCGAGTTTATTACTCAGTAGCTCTGGGTCAGGCACAGAGAAAACCACTCAGTCACGATCCGCTGGGAGAGCTCGTTCCCTGGAGGATGCGCTCTGAGCCTAAAGAGGAGGCCAGCAAAGGACCTCCCGTGGGGATTGTTCTTAACTGTTTTAACAGTTTGTGAGGGAGAGAGTACTATTTCCTTCCTCCCTACAGTTTCTGTTTCTTCACTTTCATTTACCTGTGATTAAACATAATCCAAACATATTACATGAAAAATACCGAAGTGAACACTTCGGAAGTTTTAAACAACTTTTATCGTAGTACATAGTTCTAGTTACTCCACTTTAGGACCAGTTATTATATGTCTCTTACTATACCTAATTTATAAATTAACCTTTATCATATAGAAGGATGTGCAGGAAAAAAAACACAGTCTGTGCAAGTTTCACTACTAGCCATGTTTTCAGACATTAGCTAGAGGGTCTTAGAATGCGTGACCTCAGGATTAGGAAACACAGCTATGTTTGAGGACAGAGGAGCATCAGGTGAGGGGACAGTATGCATGAAGCAGTGACAAACACTGACCTTCCTTTGATGTCCCTCTGGGCACACAGTCCCATTGAGGCCTGCAAGTCACTGCAGGGTGGGAACCCACACTGAAGAGAAGGCTCTGACACTGGCAAATGCATGAGAGCATATTCTAGAAGATGCCACTCTGGCCACTGCATATTCAGCCCTCTGTTGCTAGGGTTGAGTCCAGTGGCCTTTAATGCACTTCTGAAAATAAATTCCTTTTTAGGATGGGCAAAATTCTAGAGTATTTTGGCATTTTCACTAACCACACTCAGCTCTTTTTCCTGAAGTTTCTTATATCTACTTATGACTTTCAATTAACTTTTAAAACCTTCCAGAGTAGAAGGAATCTTCAACAATGTGTGGTTAAAATCAGAATTTGGCTGAGTAACTTAAAAAGAGCTGTTTTTATGATTATCACATCTCTTAACCTTTGTATTTTAAACATGTAAATATACCTTTTGGTTTTTGTTACTCTTGCTGTTATTGTTGGACTCTTCCTGATTTTTAAAAATGTAATTCTAAAGCATATTTTCTTTGGTTTGGCTTTGTGGTTTTGTTTCTGTTTGTGTTTGTATGTGTGGTGCTAAGGGTTGTACCAAAGGCTTTTGCACTCAGCTATATCTATAGCCCCTTTTGAAACAGAGTCGGGCAAAGTTTCCTACATCAGAACTTGTTTTTTTTTTTTTTTTCCATGATCCTCCTGCCTCAGCCTCTCAGAGTGTTGGAATTACAGACATGCGCTGCTGTGCTAAACTCCAAATCTTGTTTTTGAATGTCATTCTACATTTTATAATTAGTAGCCAATTAATTCCATCTAATTTTTAAGCAGGGTTAGAAAATAATTTTTACCTTACTCTTGTATACTTTTCTTTAGTTACTTTATAGACTTTCTAGAACATTTCATGTAGTGTTTTCAAAATAGTTATTCCGTTTTTCTTTCAAATCTATTATTTCATATCTTATTTTATTGAGTTTTATTACATATTTGCAGTATCAAGGAGAATTAGCATACAAAATTTTGAGGTGAAACCCAGTGACTTTGGGAATGCTGATATGTGGAGTCAAAACAACCCCAGGATTCTAAGAGGAACCAGTTGCCAGTTGACTACAAAGTACTGGTTTAGTTAGGGAGTTGCCATTCAGAAATCATTTAAGAAAATTTCACTTGTCCTTGAGTGCCCAGCACATGTTCCTCTAGGCCTTGAAGGGAGCTCCATCTAGAAATTTGTGACCTGAAAGATGCACCACTTAGGAGACAGCTGGCATTCTGGTAGCAGTATTCAAAATGAGATGTGCCCTCGGGGATACATCTTCAAAGAGTAAACAGAGAGAAGCAGTGTACATGATCAACTCTCCAAAACTGATCTTGGAACAGAATTTTATGTTTGATTGACAGTCTGTAATCAGAAAAAAAATCCATAGGGACCACATGTAAGATGCAGCATTGACACGTCAATTTGATGTGGCTTCTCTGTACTGAAGCAGAAGTTTATTGATTTGTTTCCTCTGATTTCAGAAGTCATTTCAGTGTGAGGTTCATCTGAAGTTCATGCCTTAAACCAGGTCTCTAATTTTACTCCACTGGGAAGACCAGGTGGCTTGAGCCCAAGATTGTGGCATCTATATATGAAATATGATAAATGAAGATTGAAATTTTTTTGTGGTTGGCTTAAGTTTGTATTTGATTTTGAGTTGGTGTGTGGAATTGAAAATCTCAAAAGTAGGTTATCAGAAACATCACTTCTGGGGAACACATTTTCATGTACACTGATTATATCCGAATAGACTTTTGATGTGTGGTGTCCTGGCTCATCGTTCAGGTGTAGTGAATGTTTGTGTTCATTATTGTGTGTAGAAGCACAGCCTTTGGTACGAGAGGGGCTCTCAGAGTTACCTGGAAGAGTAACTGCCTGAAATTTCTTTGTGCTGGTAACAGTGACGACGTTTTTCTTTCATGCAGCTGTTTGTCCCCAGGTCAGAAGCATTAGATCAACTTTCTCTGGCTTTGGCATGATCTTAGGAATTTATCAGGGAAATGTGCTTTGTTTACATTGATTACATTATAACAAACCTGTATATGTGTTTAGGGGGCTTTAACATTTATCTCTGTGATGGATTTTCAGCTATTACGAAAATAAACAAAAATAAAGCAGTGGGGGGGGCATTAAAGTAAAATCTGAGAACCTGAAAGTCTTGATTTCCTAAGAGAAATTTTACCATAATCTCTCTCTGGATAAGAATAAAGAAAAATATTTACGTATATTTTGTGAAAAGTATAACATATATTTTGGGCAAAGTTAAATTAGCCATAATTGAAAAGATGCAATACACTGACAATACTTTCGGAAATAGTTTTAGGACTAAAGGGAAGATCCATTTATTAAAAAAAGATATTTGTATTAGTAATGCTAATTTGGTGACTTCAAGATATTACCTTGAAAGTAGGTATAAAGAGGTTAAAAGCCCATAAGAACCCGTCTAATCAGATTTATGGTACTTGTTATTTTCTTGGCCTTCTATCAGTTTGTTTGAAATTTAAGTCTTGTATGTTGACAACTTTGTCATTTTGTGAAAGATGAGTGGAAATCCTGCTTTCACACACACTTAGGCAGCTCGGTTCCTAACGTGGTGTGGCAATTGTAAAGTAAAGCACTGTACTATTGTGTCCTTGTGCATTTTCAGGTTCTGTACTTTCCCTATTGGCCCATTCACTCTTCCTGGTTGACCCTCTTCTCTTGTAGGGTTGTTTTGTTTTGTACTGTGGGTCAAACTCACAACCTTGCACTTTCTAGGCAGGAGCTTATGCTGCTGAGCTAAATCCCTGGCCTGGTTTTTTGGTTGGTTTGTTTGTTTTAATAGTCTCCAAACCTGGAGGCAAAACTCTCAAAGGACATTCTTGCATTCCATGCACCATGATATCAAGCAGTGCCTCACTGAAAAGCAGACATCAAATGTCTGTGGGCTGTATGTCTTTCACAAATCCAAAGAAGGTGCCATGGCAGTGACCCCTTCTGCAAGCCCAATACTTTAGCAGGTGTTGAGTACCTCTGCAACTTTGGGCAAGAGCCATCCTAGGGCAGCCTGGCTCCATCTGGTACTTGTCCTGATACTGTGACCCCCATTCCCAGCACAGGTCCTGATCCACTCCCTCCGTCTCCTGGACTTATATTTAGAGACCTGTCTTCCCCTCCTCACTCTGATTGCCTGCAAATACCCTAGGTATAGACACGACTGTCACCAAGACATCCACTTGTCAGCCCTTCCCTGTTTCTTTTGTCTCTTGCCACTGGCAGTCTTTTCTAAGAGGATTTCTCAGGGAATTCTCACCTTTCAGAAGGGGCCCAGTCTCTCCTGTACACTTGCTCTGTCTCTGGAGTTGTCACTGTTTGGAAATAGAAGAAGCTAGTATGGAGCCTCCTGGCTGCCTCAGTAAATGGCCCCTGTGTGACAGTGGGACACCTACCTGGTGGGCTGGCTGTACTTGGGACTGTGTTTTGAGCTGGGGAATCTTCAGGGAAGGGGCTAGAGTTGTCCTGTTCAATTCCTGGGATAAGGTGGGTCTGTATCCAACAGCCCCATGGGGTTGCCTCTTGTTCCCTTCTGCTAACCTCGTGCTCTGTGGACATACAAAGACTGCTTGCCTTTTCCTCCTGGCATGTTGCTTGTGAGCTTGCACCCTCCCCTGTAATCTTATAAGTGTAGAAGGACCTGGCTGGGGCTTTGGGCTTTGTGTATTAGGCAGCAACTGCAATCTCCTTGTCTCTCACTATAGGTGGAGGGAACCTGTGATGCTAGGCCCACACTCTGAACTCAAATCAGAATTGCCTCCATCTTCTCCCAGTTACACCCCTGTGATCAAGTATTTCTGACCAGTACTAAGGATTTTCTTAATTACTATTAAAAATGCTGTTAATCAAAGAGATGATTCAAAACTTTAAGAAATTCCCTATTCGGACTATGTTTTAGGGTACTGAAATATCATGTCCTACAGTTTAATTAACATCCTGGTGACCACTGTAATTGAAAGCCTGAACTTGGAACTTTCTATCAATGGGAGCTGATAATCAATTACATCCCACGCAGCACACCCCAACCACACTGCCTTCCTAATACAAGGAGGAGGTGAAGCAACTCGTCCAGTGTGAAGCAAATTACCCTGGGACATGAAGGGGATGGATTTAAAACTCTCCCTCAGTAACTGAGCCCAAACAACTAAATGACGGATGCCAAGTATGTAGTTGGGTTTTGTTGCTGCCTTATTGTGGATTTGTTGATAGAAAACAACTTTTCTGACTGTTTACATAATGGAAATTTGATAACCCATTTATATTACTTAAGCTGCATATTTTGCAAGTATTGTCAAAGCGAAAGAGTAATTTGTAACAGAGGCAGAGTATGTAGAAACTGTTCTTGTAAAAGTGTTCTCTAAATTGCTTTGCGTACAGCTACAGAGGTTGCCATAAAGAATAATTTCTCATATTGGATTTTCAAAGCCACAGGAGTGGCCACAGAACAGGCGAGGGACAGGCCAGTGATTTAAGACTGTGTAATGCCCCAGTTGTCATGATATACTAGGAAATAAACTCCAGTAGGCTGCTACAACACATTACTACCATCACATAATGCCCCAAACTAGGTTGATTTATCTGCTGTTATGTCTTATTAGATGGTATTCAGAAGAAGAAGGAAAGAGAAAGGACAGCCCAAGCCTCATGGCAGGAAATTAGTCTGAAATGAGTGTAATGCAGGGAAACCCCTTCATCCCCCTCTGCTGACCTCATGCTCTGGACGTAGAAACTGCTTGCCTTTCCCAAGTCAAGCTTGGACTCAGTGGCCTGTTGGTGGATTTTTGTAGTACATATATCTTTGGTATAGCAGAATATGAGTAATGATGGTTCTAGAGGCTACCTACTCTGTACTTCCCAAATTGCATCATGTATACCAATCCCTTAAGGGTCTTCTTCAGTGAAAGTGCAAGTTCAAAGGACCTAGGAAGGAGCCCAGAACTATGCATTTCTATCAGGTTCTAGATGTTTCCAGGGTGGCCATTCCACAGCCAGCTTTAAAGATCAAGGTTCCATCTATCCCTGCCAACAGCAGGCAGGTCCACCAGACAGCTGTGAGTGGGCTTCATGTAGAGTCCTCCTTTCTACAACCAACTCTGAACAAGCAAACCAGCCAACCCATTCTTCCTTTTTGGAGAGATTTTCTCGTTCCCCTCTGCCCCCTGCCTGATCAGTTGGGGAGAAAGTGAGTTCCCCTCCTTTATATGCAGGGGTGGCGCAGAATCTACTTCAGCTCCTTAAATTCTATTTCCTTACCAATTTCCACAAGCCAGAGTCATGCTTGCCTTTTCCTCAGGGATTTTGGAGCTTTATTTTAATCAAGCAATGAGTGGTCCTTGGGCCACACCCACCCCATTTATGCAGTGTGTTTGGACACCCTCCTATTTTGCAGCCTACAAATACCACCAAGTCTCTTTAATCTCTGCCAGTACTTCTGGTATCCATAGCAGCAAAACTTTCTCTCACTTTTTAGTGCAAACAGGACATTTCTCTTGGTTCTTACTCCCCTAGGAAAGGAACCAGTGATGGTCAAGGATAATGGGCTGCTTTGGTACAGTATCAAAAGCTACATGCTGCTAACACAAAACTGTGGGTATTATTTATTGAGCTCTTTTCCTTTCTCCCCTCACTGTGTCATGCCAATGCTACAGCTCCCATGAGGCCACAAAGAAAGAAATTCAGGGATATTGCAAAGGGAGAAAAAAAGGCAGTGATTTTGACTGTTAGGTTTTTTGAAGCCACTGAGTGTAGAAGCATTTCTGATATTGCCAGGGCTCTCCATCCTTAGCATAACAGAGAGTTGCCACAAGGACCTACTCCATTTGCTTGCAGAGTTGACCTGGAGTTAGGAGGCAAGAAGCAACTAGAAATTATCCAGAGGAGGTGAGATCCAAATTGACACCTGTGCTTTCAGTGTAATTCTTGGTTGCTTTTTTTCTCATTTTTGACGTGTCCTAGTTGGGTGACCAATTAATTGGTCTCTACCACTGTTGGACCCAAAGCCTTTACTACATTGTACACCACCAAAGAACTAGCTGTTCCTAAGAGTTCTCATTTTTTCAACAACTTAGAGATTCTTAGTCATGGGGTGAAAATCATCAGATTGAATCATTAGTCCCCATGAAGAGACAAACCCACTGATGAAGGAAATAGGTTAACTGAATCCCAAGTTAGAAAAAAAAAGTGCTGCTCAGATGATGAAACAGCTACTGAAAATAGTGATTTAGTGTATGGCCAATTGATCCATTCTAGCAAAATGCAGTTAAATCACAGGTGTGTGGGTAGTTTCATAGATCAGAAGAAAGCTTAAAGGCTACCTATTTATCCATGCATTTATTTATCCACTCAACAAAACTCGTTTGTCTTTGAGTTGCCTGATGCCCCAGTTGGGACACAGCAGTGACCAGCCTAGCCAAGAGCAGACACCGGCATCTCACAACATAGTGGAAATGATTGGGGACACTCACGTGGCTATGGAAGGGTGTGCCCTTCTGGATTATACAAAGACAGTGTTCAGGCTTCACAGTCATCACTTCCACCTCTTTTTTACCTGTGGGGAAACTGAGGTCAGAGAGGTGAAGTGACCATTAGGGACCCACAAGGAATTAGGAACAGAGCTAAGATCAGAAACTACAGCCAGGCCAGGTGTTCTGTGTTCCTCCACACTGCACATGTTCCTGCGGGATTTTGGACTGAACAACAAATTCGTCCCATTTCTTACTTTGGCTCCTGAATTCTCAACATGGGTTTCAACATGGTAGTAGTTAGCTGTTTTGATAGTACTGAGTATTGCCCAGGCTCCTAATGGGACCATCATTATCTAGAAAGAAGAGAATGAAGGCTGTTAAGCTTGCAGGTTTCTCTGGTTTAAAGACCAACACTGGGGGGGGGGGGGCGAAGGGGACATGAAAATACCAACCATAATTGCTGTCCTCTTAATGTGGGTTCCTAGTACAAGGAGTGGAATAGTTTATTTTTGCTGTATACTAGATAGCAACAGAAACTGTCCCTATTCCTTTGGGGCTGCTGACAGATTACGTTTTGAGTCTTGTACAGTTCTATGGAGTACACGTGGCTTCTTGTAATTTTTAGTTTCCATAGACTGAAAAGTGTAAAGGTAGTCCCCATTGAGGGATTCACATTTCCTTTACATGGGGCATTTTATGTTTTTTATTTTTTTTATTTTAAATAAGAACAAATAAAATCAGCACAGAACAATGTAAGCAACATAGGACTTCAAAACAAGACAACAGGATATCCACAGTGGCTACCATAATGTCTCTTGTTTTGTTCTGAATAGTTGACCATACCTTCACACACAATAATATCAAACATAACAAAATAGTATAAAAGCAATCAAAAGAATGAAAGCATTACAGTACTTCAAAACCAGGTAACAGGAACTGCACAGTGGTTACTATAATATTTCATTTTCTTCAAAAAAAAATTGTCCATACTATCACACATAATAAAATAAAACACAACAGAATAGAACCAATCAAAGCAAAAGAATGAAAGCATGATAGGACTTCAAAACAAGATGATAGGAAATCAGCAATGACTATCATAATGTCTTATTTTCTTCAAAATAGCTGTTCATACTATCGTACATTTTAAAATCAAACAAAACAGAATAAAACCAATTAAACAAATGAATGCAAGCATTGTAAGACTTCAAAACAAGATAATGGGAAACCAACTATGATTACCATAATATATCCCATTATGTTCAAAATAGCTGCCCATACCATCAGACAAAGTAAAATCTAACAAAACAAGATAAAACAAAACCAAATCTGTCAAAATTATGAAAAGAATACTAGAGTTCAAGACAAGACAATAAGAAAGTAACAATAATTATCATCTTTCTCAGATGTTTCTTCCCCTTTCACTTTTACAATAACTATTTTGCTTTTGGGATCTCATTAACTGCTTCTGTTTTTTATGGTAGGGTTCACTTGTATGAGTTCATACTGTTCCACCCTTGAACATGATCTCCAGTTGCATCCATTTACCTACAAGAGCTTCAAGATTATTCTACTTTATAGCTGGGTAGCTTTTCATTATAGGAAAATATCTTTCTTACCCATTCTGTAGTTCATGGACAAGTTACTCTTGCTTTGTTTGTTTTTGGGTTCTAGTGGCATGAAATAATTGTTTTTTCTCCTTTGATTTTTCAGTCTATGAATTTCCTTTCCAATTAAATATGTTTCTTGTGTACAGTGTATTGATGGGTTTTGTTTCTTGATCCACTCTCCCTGTGTTTCTTTTTATTGCTGAATTGAGGCCATCTACTTTAATGGTTACAACCAGCATACATTGTTTTGTCCCTGCTATGCTATTCTTCTGCTGTCGGCCCTCCACTTTTTCCCTTCATTCAATTGCCTATCTTGTTTGGTGACTCTCCTTTGCTGCTGTTCTGGAACCATGGTCATCTTTATCTCTCTCTAGAATATCCTTTAGCATTGTCTGTAGTGTTGGTTTGGTGGCTATAAATTCCTTCAGTTGTTCTTTATCGTGGAAGTTTCTTATTTTCCCATCAGTTTTGAAAGATAGTTTTTCAGGGTACATCAGTCTGGGTTGGAAGTTGTTTTCTTTCAGGATTTGAAATACTTCACTCCAAACTCTTCTTGACTTGATGGTTTGTGTTGACAAGTCTGCCATGGTGATTCTAATTAGTTTTCCTTTATAGGTGATCTGTTTCTTTTCTCTAACAGCTTTTAATATTCTGTTCCTGTGCTGAGTTTCTGGGATCTTGATTATTATATGTCTGGGTGTAGATTTACTTTGGGTATGGCTAGTTAGAATCCTATATGCCTCACTTATCTGTATGCCAGATTCTTTCCCCCTATTTGGCAGGTTTTCTGCTATTACTTTTATAACTAGCCTTTTAATTTCATTTGTGTTGACCCCTGCTTCTTCACTAATACCTAGCACTCTTAAATTATGTTCCTTTGCATCATCTTGCAACCATTAAATTGTTATTTCCTGGTTCCTTGTTATTTTTAAAAGATTTTTCCTTTCATGACTGCTAACTGCAATCCTATCTTCAAGGTCTGAAAGTCTATCTTCAGTCTCTTTCAATTGTTGTTGCCAGCATTCAATGGACTTTTTAATTTCTTGGATATCTCTTTGAATCTATTTCATGCATTGTGATTCCTTTCTATATTGTTCATTCAAGGTTTTCATCATTTTCCTATGCTCCTCTTTTTTTTTCTATGTCTTCTTTAGATATGTTGAACATTTCTTTCATTGTGATTTATTCTTTTACCTTAGTTACTTTTGCTCGTCCCTGAGACAAAACACCTGATGCCCAAAGTTGGGAAAGGAAAGGTTTATTTCTTACAGTTTTTGGAGGTTTCAGTCCACACTCAGTTGGCTCCAAGACAGGATGGCATGGCGGGGCCACAGTTCATGGTAGCTGCAAACAGCAAGGCGGAAACTGGAGAGAGAGAGAAAGATCTTCTTCCAGCTATTACATTGCTGGCTCCACCCCTAGGTAGGTGAAGCACTGACACCATCAATCCAAACACAAGACAATGAACCAATCACAAATGCACAATGCAAACACATGAGGCCTGGGGGCCACCGACATAAACCATGGCAACCTGAGACATTATTTCTGATGTGATTGCTTTTACAATCTCATGAAGTTATTTGTTTACTTCAGTTGCTATCCTTTCAGAGATTTGAGGTGTGTGACTTCTGTTTCCTTCCATGACTGTATCTCTCAGACTTGATCTGTGTGGGCTAGAGGTCTAAGATTGCCTTTTGTTCCTTTATCTTGACATTCTTCTGGGTTCCTCCCAACAAGCTGATTGTGGGGCCCCATGCACTTGCCATGTTGGCTTCCCCTCCACAGTTGGGGTACAATGGGGCTTGCCTGGCTGCGTGTCCACGCTACTGCTGGCTGCCCACAGGAAGCAGCCATCTGGTGGCAGCAGCTGGCAGGTGGAGGTGGATCTGCTGGCTCTCTCTGCCTGTACTGCTGCCCGCAGAACCTTCTGGTGGCTGCAGCCTGTAGGTGAAGGCCTCATGGGGCATAATAGATAGGTGAATTGCTTACACTGGTCACAAGAATCCATTGTGCCCCTGTCTTCCACCCCAGATGCCTGGATTTTAAAGACCAGCCTCTCTGAGGGCTCAGGTTGGTGGACTTCTTGAAGTTGGAATGTTTTTCCCTGCTCCTTTGATTGAAACTCAACTCTATTTTCTCCTCCTCACTAGTAGGCTTATCCTCTATTCCTGTGCCTCCACTACCATCTTTGGGGCCGCAAAACTATCCACGTCTCCTCAGGCCTTACTGCCGCCCACCTGCAGGCTCATCTTCTGGTCTCTGGTACTTAAATACTTATTCACACACCATACCCACTTCTCCCTCCTGATGGAAACCTTTCAAAAATTATTGCTCAGTAGAGAAAGAGATCAGTTGACTCCTCAGTCCTTCAGGATTGAAGGCCCTTGTCCCTTGGCCTCCCTGATCCTGGGCTGCAGACAGGTAGAAACACTGGGTTATTTTTGACCTTTAGCCTTTTCCCACACTGTTTTCCCTGGTAGGCTTCTCCTGAGGTTGGTGACCTACTCCCAATGCAAACCTCCCTTCAAGATCTTCCCATCTGACTCCAGCATACTGTTCTAAATCCCCACACTTTCTTCTTTCTCCATTCCTCCTCGGCAATGTGGACCCTCTTTCCTGTTGCATTCTGCCTTTGTGTCATGGCATCCCTTTTTTTTGCCCTGATAAACACAAGCAGAAATCATATCCAATGATAATTTGCTAAGCAGGTAATAATGACAAAATGGAAGAGAGGATGCATGAATGATGTATTATTACTTGGTGTTTTCAACTACTTTAAGTGCTGGATTTGAAAATGACTAATGATATTTTCAAAATTCAAAGGCATTCTTACCAGGGACTTTGACAAATGAAATACTTGTCCATTGAATCAACGAACTGATTTCTTATTTGTAATACTGTTGTACTTCTTGTTTTGGACTTAGCCACATTCTCTGGAGTTTAGAAAACGAAATCTTAAAGACAATGCTATTCATTCTCTATCTGCTTGTGTTTTCTTCCACTCCACCCTGTCTTGCTTGCTTCCATCCCTCTCCACCTTTGAGGTCTTCTTCTTCCTGTCTGGTTTCCCGATGGAGATCCTACTCAGAGACTGTTGCATAATATCAGCTCCCAAGGAACAGATACCCCAAGGTACAAGGCTTAACTGAGCACCACAGCCCTCTGTGTGATCCCAGGGACCTTGGCTTCCATGGCTCTCTAACATGGCTCTAAGTTTTCACGTGTTTGATACATGTCATTATTATAGGAACTCCCTCTGATGTACACATTAATTTGTTCTACTCTGAAGTTTTGTGTGAAACAGATTTTATGTTGTGTTTTTAGAACCCTTTAGAGAAAATAACTTTGCATACCCACTAATGTTGAAGTGAAATATTTCTCTTAACTTAACTCCCCCGCTTTCACCTGTTTTCACACTTTGGCTGATAAGCTTGCACATGGTATGACATTCCTCTAGAGACCTGAGTTATCCTAATATTGTCTATTTTTAGTGTGTCCTGAAAACAAGCAAGGACAGTCTATAGGAATGCTTTCCTTCATAGTTGGGGATATTCAGTGTTGGGCAGGATTGTGGGGTGTGTGTGTGTGTGATAATGTGACAGATCATTTTCCTCACCTACAATCTGAAGAAGAGAAAAAGGAATACTAAAAGGCCAACACCAACAGCCACTTGGAAAGGAATAAATGCTCCCTGAGGTTGGTCAGGAGCACAGTGTTTAAGCTCACCTGCTGATTTCTGAGATGAACATGACATCAGTCTCGAGAGAGTCCAAAGCAGCTCAGACCATTTCCATTATAAATGGGCTTAATTCAGTTGTGAGTCACTTTGAAGGCTCACTGTCTCAAAGCTGCTGCACCTCTTAGTAATTGTGCATGGAAATGTATACAAGTATATATACTGTGTTAGACCATTTCCTGTTGCTAAATACCACAGTCTATAATACTGTATACCACAGTATTATAGTAGGTATAATACTGAATACCACAGTCTGGGTAATTTGTAAAGAGAAAGGGGTTTTTGGCTCAAGGTTCTGAAAACTGGAAAATTCAATTTTGGGCTACTGCATATGGTGAGATCTTCCTTGCTGGCTGGAATACTCTGCAGAGTGCAAGCCATGATGTGGTGAGAGAGACACAATCGCCTAGCGCATGTTCTTTCTCCTCATATAAATTCACAGCCCCATTAGATTAGATTTTCATCCCCACGACATCATTTAGTCATTTTCCATTTCTCAAGCATCTCACCTCTAAATTCCCACAGTTGAATTCAATTTCCATCCTTCTAATCAGCCACTCCCAGGAGAGGTTAAATTTCAACATGGTATTTGGCAAGGATGTTCACAAAGCCATGTGTCCTCTTTTCCCAGCATTAGGTTTCTGATAGAATTCAGGAGTCACAACATGACTCAATTCCTGTGTCTCAAGTCAGAAAGAACCACCTGGACAGGGAAGCGTGTTCAAAGGAAGCCAGCAGTTGGAAACACCCAAAAAGTGGATGTGGGGCAAGAACCTTTTCTCTTGGCCCGTAGAAGCTGGTTTGTGTGTACACACGGACCTGTCACCCTTCTTAGACAGGCAGGGGCTTTGGCATTCATGATTTGATATTACACAGGTCACTGACATTCAGAATTAATACACTGTAAGAGATGTTTTTAGGAGGCATGTGTTGAGTCTTCACCCACTACCTTTGGTATTCTGAAGTGAAAGCATTTGCTGTACTCTCAAGGCAATTACTATTCAGATGGGAAGATTTAAGCATAGGTTAATAACTGCATTGCAGGAGAGTACCCCAAAGTGGTAAGAGTAGCCTCTGAGAGGAACAAGTCTTTCCCCTGGCCTAGCTGATCCTAGACTGCTGGTCTTAGAAGGGATGGAGCCAGCTCTTTCCTCCTTACGCCAATGGAGTTATCTAGTGGGCAAAGTGGAAAGTTGGTCCATTTTCAATGACAGAGAATGGGGAGGAGGTACTATGGGATGTTGACAAAGAAAAAGTAGTTAATGCCAAAGGTATACAAAGATACATCCATGAAACATGGACTATTAAAAGCAAAAGACAAAGATTCTCAAAAAGTAAGCTTGATATGGTCAAATTGTTTATGTTCCCCAAATGCATGTGTTGAGGTCCTAACACTTGGAGCCTCAGATAGAGACTGTTCAGGAGGACATTGAAGTAAGTATTAGTCTAATATGACTGGTCTTCTTAAAAGAAATGGAATTTAGAGGACAGCCAGGTGACAGTGGCCATGTACCATTGACAGAACAGGTCTCAGTAGAAATAAGCCTGCTCACACTTTGGCACTGGGCTCCAATAACCTCATAGCTGAGAGGCAGACTTTCAATGCCTTTGCTCCCTTTTGCACAGGGTTAGATGCTTTGACATACATAGAGAAGTGACTGCAGTCAGGTAGATAAACATGCTATCTCACAGGTTTATTTTTTATGGTAAACATATCTAAAATCCCCTCTTGATGAATTTCCAGTATATAAAGCAATATTAAACTGTGGTTCTCATGCCATATTAGATCTCTAACTTACTCTTCTGATGTAACTGGGCTTTTGTACCCTGTGATTATGTCTCCTTTTATTCCCCACTCCCATCCTTATAAAATTTGGGAAGAAGGGAGGCTAATGGATTATTTAATCAATAATTAACATTCTAATGTTGATTATAAAGTAGGAGGTACCATCCGTTTTCCTCTCTGGAAACCAGAAATCATTTTGAGGGCGTTTATGTTTGAACTCCTTTTGAATAGAATATTAAAAACAAAAGACTCTTCTTGGTTTCTTCTATCATTACCATATTGAAAAGCATAATGTTTGTGTTATTTCTAGGTGGTATCTTGGGCCTATTTTTTGGAACTGTGGATGATTTGGGCCAAGATACATGACCTTACTTATCTGTAAAGGATGAGGTTGACAAGAGTCCTGACTGTGAGTTTATGAAATAGAATCATTCTCCTGGAAAAATGAAATGCACAGAAGAGAATCTACAGAGTGGGCCTGAGAGCCATTAGTGAAAGCTCACACCCAGCCAGCACCCACAGCTTGCACCCCAGGGCCCCAGCCTGCAGTGGTACAAATAGTCTTGTATGTGAGCAGACTTAGAAATAGCCATTCCTCACTAAAAGCAAAGACTTCTCTAAAGCCAAGAAGAATGTCAGCGTGAAACATAGGAATGTCCCTCAAATAATCAGGTGTATCACCCCAAACCTTGTTCCCTTGGCTGTTATTAGCTAAAATGAGCTGACTTATCCGTGTATACATCTGCATCATTTTCCTGGATTATTTCCCAAAATTTGACAGACTTTAGTAAAGCTATTTTGAGATCCTTGACATTTTTCTAGGTCCAAACAGTTTATTTCAGGCCTCTCAGTATTAACTCTATAACCTCATTAAATGCGTATTTTTGCTTAAGCCTGAGGATATGGATATAAAGGCATACCTCATATTCTTATTCAAAAAGCTGAAGTTAAAACAACCAACTCTATAGGTTAGTGTCCATACCTTGGAATTTTCCCCGAGAGAGAAAGGTCTAGTCCACTATCACCTGTTATACAAAAGCGTTAAAACAATGCCTTTTTAAATTTTGGTATAATGCAAAAACAGAGTTGTTAGAGTAATACAAGTTTTTTGTCTTTCATCTACTTGTATTTTCATACAGATAATTTTCAAACTCCCAATTTGGAGTACAGGTGCCCTGCTTTACATGTGTGACACAACTCAGGAGTTCACCTGAAATAATTCATAATCACAGAATTTTTAGTGAGGTAGAGATAACTAAGTATCTGGAGTTAGGAGCTCTGGATTCAAGTTCACATTCATTCACTTTAGAGCAGCCAATTCACTCAAAATCACCTTGTGCTACAGCTTCTTACGTAGACATTTAAACAGATACACTGGAGCCATCTCATGCAGTTTGCTTCACTGGAGTGATGAAATTGCCCAGCTTTGAAAATCCTGTGACATTAAGCCTTTCAAACTTGTAAACACACCTGTATATTCTGTTATGCCTCTCAAGTGGTGCCTTGCTTGGTCTGTGTGTCACTGAGCAACACCTGAGTTCTTACTTGACCCCACCAAGTGTTGAAACAGTAGCACCTGCTCTACTGCTGTGTGCACAATAGTTGACACCAGTGGAATTTGCAACCAGAACTCTGACTTCCCTGTGTAGCAGGATAAGGGAGATAGTGGTCTTGGGGAGATGGAGTCTTCGATGCTGCCGGCAACCTGCCTGGGAATAGTTGTTGCTCTCAATTCTTTGCTTGCTCTCTTCCCTTAAAGACCTGCCTTAAAGTGGAAGTGTGCATAAACAACCAGATCCTGTCTTAGGTTCAGACATTCAAACTGAAACTGATAAATGAGCTTCTGGATCATTCCATTGCAATTTTTGTTGATTCTTTCTTGATTTAAGAGTGCATTGAGTATCCTTAAGGTCCAAATAGAGTGCTAGATAGCAGGGTAAATGTGAGCCACAGTAAATGTGGAGACTTCTAAGAAAGCTGGGCATCTTCAGGTGCATCTCCTGCACATTGCCAAACTGGTAAATTTGTTATTGCACCTGTGATGGGGGTCCTTTGAAGAGAGGTACACAGCAAATGGGTAAAGAGACCTGAGTCAGCTTGGGAACTGAAATATGGAGGTGTACAGAAAGCGTGAGTCTCCCAGGGTGAGGCAGTGGCATTATAAAGGCTCAGTGCAAGAGAGAGACAGAAAATCAGGCAGACACTTTATTCACCCTTCAAATCCATGTGTCTGGCCCTAAGGAATCTTTCTCTCCCCAGCCTCCTCCAGTTGGAATGAAGCTTACTCTGCTTTGAGGTCAGAATGCAGGCGTTCTCTCATTTTTTAGGTGTTTCTCCTTGTTTTAAGTTCAAAAGAAGATTGAGCAATCTTTTACCTTCGTGGAGTTTCCCTTCTATGTAGGCAGGTCTACGACAATAATAGTCCAGCAAGCCTGTCAACAGGTCAGATGTCAGTGACTATTGAAAGTGTTATGTAAATAAAGCATGGCAAGGGGGAGAGAACTCTGTTGCTCTTGGATCCAGGTCTAGGAAAGCTTTCTGGAAGATTGGGAACAAGGCCCTCACTTGACTAGGAGCTAAAAGGGTGAAGCCAGGTTTATGAAGAAGACCTCCTCTCAGAGGGAACTTTCCTTCTGTCTCTGGCACATTGATAGGCAGGACACTGTCTCCCTGCCTCCTCTCTACCATGCACACTAAAGCCTTTCTCAAGGACAACAGAGGGAAAGAAAAGACAGCTATAAAATCAGAAAAGATAAAAACCAATAGAGATTGCCAAAGGCATATGGTGCAAATACTGATCACATCAGTAAGAAAATTGTTTCTATCCCTGATTTGCTTTTCCTTTAAATAGGACATTCAGTCATAACTTCACTATAAAATTGATTTATTGTGTTGAAATAATTTCTGTAGCAGGGGAACTAATTTGATTGTGTAGCATAAAGAAAATGTATGTGGGACAATGGGGAAGAATAGAGCCAAAATGAATCCAATATATTTTAATCTCTGCAATACAGATTATATTTTCAATTAAGAAGCTTAACTTGCATGTGTTCGGTTGGAGGGAGCTTCCCAGAACACTTCCCCTTTGTGTTTATGGGTAATAAGTCACTTAACATTAAGAAAGTAGGCAATCATTAGCTCATGATCACCCAATTGCCTCCTGTTAATAGCAAAGTCAATGAACACAATCACTGTGGCTGTACTTGGGTAGTAAAAGTATAGTAAAAGTGGAAAATGGAACTATTATACTGGTAAATACAATAAATTAGTCAGAATAAGGAAATCCTCAATTTCATCCTTGACAGACCACATAATGACTGGTTCCAAAATCCATGGTCAGCTGAGAAGGTGGCTCTTGTGCTTTCTTTGCCCTCATCTCCAGAAGCAGAGTGGAGCATAACAACACAGTCCAGCAGCTTTGCTTCGTCAATTGCATCAAATCCTGACTTTGCAATAGCCAGACTCTTTGCCCTATGGCTGTTTGCAGCTGATCTTAGAGTTGTTCACTCACAGTCTTGTGGACTCTTAGATGCTACCCTTGTCTACTTGTCCTGGATCTTATTTAATCATGAATCAGCCCATCAAGTGGACCCATCCTCATCATCACCTTTTTATAAGTAGTGGAATCTGCTTTTCAGGCTCATTATAATATTAATAAATAAGACAGAACCCAGTCCGCTTCTGCACTCATCAGTGCTCACAATTCCTCAGCAATTCTGTTCCCTTTCTTCCTCCCTGTAGCCATCTAAGGAGCAGACTATTCTGGGACTTGGCTTTGCCAACATTGGCCCTTTGACTCACCCTCGCCCCACTTTTGCTCTGTGATTAAAATAAAGAAATAAAGGGGTTGAGAGAGATCAAGAAAGAGCATGTGTGAATCTGGCAGAAGAGCAGAGGCAGATGTGGAGTTGGTTTAAAAATCTATTTCAAGCCTTTCCAGAGGCAGGCTGGGAAGCACAGACGAGGCAACACAGGGCCAGTGCTGCTGAAGAGCAGTCGTGTAAGTAGAACAAGATGCCCAGGGCTCCCTCATGTGCAGCCATGCGGCTGGATACATGTCAGGTTTGATAGCATCAAATAGAACAGTGTGGACCAGGGTGGAGAACCTGGAACGAGGTCAGAGGCGGGAAAGGGAGGCGGGTGCTGTACACCAAGGAGCAGAGTGAGGGATGGACTGACGCAGTGCTGAGTGACTGCCATGAACCCTAAACTGGACATAGGAAGAGAAGTGACAGAGACAAAATCAACTGTGGAGGTATGGTATCAGCCATTAAGTTTACAGTCTGGCCATTCATCCTTCATCTGAGTTCTCATAACTAGAAATTTTTATCAAGCCCTGGAACAAGTCAGCCCCAGATCCAACACACAGGAGCACCCAGCCTAGCATCAGAGGCAGAGGCCTGCCCTTATGAACTGCCCTTCTTCCTCCAGTTTCTGCAACATTTACACAAATCCAAATGCACCTTTCACCCCACTCTCACCCCACCTGTCCTGTTTTTCTGCTTTTCACAGCCAGCTTCTCCCTAGGTCACTGCCTTTGTTGCCTCCTGGGCTTCCCTCACCACACTCCAAGGTCTGCTGTGGGTAACAGTGATGTCCTTGTCAGCAAATGCTTGGCATCATGCTTGCTGGTCCTGGCCATGGTGGTTGATGTCTTCCTTTTGAAATACTCTTGTCCTCCAACTGCCACACCACTGCAGTTGCCCTGGATCCCTGTCTCTGATGTGCCTGGTTCCTCTTCTCTCTTCTGCACCTTTCCTTCCCTATTTCTCTCCCCATCTCATCCCTTGAAGGATCCTTTTCTTCTGCTCAGAAGAAATATGGGAGTTCCCCCATGTTCCCTTCGCTGTTCTCTTTTCCCACCTTAATCTGAAAGCCCTTTGTAGTGGTCTTGCCTCCTTTCCCAAGCTTTTATTCATAAGAAAGACTCAGATCAGGTTCCAAATGTTCCTCCCACCCTTGACTTTTCAGCTGATCCCAGTTCTCCTGGGTGCTGAGGTCCCAGAGGCTGAGCACAGGGCTTTGCCCCTCACAGGTGGCTACACTTACAAGGCTGTAGCCTCTGATTCCCCTACCTTGCACCAGGCAGAAGGCCTCATCCTCCTTCCTTTATTCAGCTTGTCACTCCTTCCAAACCGGACAGTTACAAGCATTTGCACAACCCCCAGTGTTTTTAAAGAATAAGTGGATGATGAGAGGCCAAGACAGATTGGTATATACATGATTTTTAAACCTGAAAATTTGCAAACTGTATCCTATGTGCTGGGGGTGGTTCGGCCTTCCTCTGTGTGAATGTGTGTGTTTGTGTGTATGTTCTACAAGCTAAGAATAATTTCTACATTCTTACCAGGCTGGGAAGAAAGTCAAAATTATATCTCATGATACATGAAAATTATGTGACATTCAAGTATCAATGTCTATGAATAAGATTTTATTAGCACAGAGTCACACCCATCCATTTATTTATTATCTGTGACTACTTTTGTATAAAGAGGGACCATGTGGCCTGCCAAGCCTAATTTATTCACTATCTGGTCCTTTACAGAAGAAGTTTGCTTATCCATGGACCAAATTGTTCAATATAGAAAATACTGTGTTAATAATAGCAGCATTAATCATTTTCTGTGAACAATAATAGTAATCTTCTGTTAACTAAAAGACTATCATGTACCAAGCATGGTATTAAGGATTAAAAAAAAAAAAAAAAAAAAAAAAAAAAAAACTCACATATGAACTGTGCCTTCCTGGAGACAGGACCTGCCCACAGAAGACATAATAACACAGAGTCATTAGAAGTCACTCAGGTGGCTGCAGCAGGGAAGAGAACGTTACATTGGTAATTTTGACTCAGGCAGGTGTTATAGCTGCTAGATGATGTCCTCATTAATGTAGAGCAGGCTGAATAAGAGTTCCTCAAAGATATCCATGTTGTAATCCAGATCCCACGAATATGTTACATGACCTGGCCAGCGGTATAAAGGCTGTAGTTGGAATGTGAAAAACCTCTGCAATATTTCCCTGAGAATAAGACCTAACTGGAAAATAATCTCTAGCATGATTTTTTTCATGACACTCATAATATAAGCCCCAGTTAAGAGCATCAGCCAGATGGATGTATTTAGTACATCTGTTGCAGCACGTAATCGACATATTGAATTATAAAATAACATTAATATATAATATTAATAAATAACATTATTGACATTAACACTTAATGCCATTAACATTAACACTTAAGATAAATGATAATGTAAATTATAATTTAGTATTTATAAACACCCAAGCAGGTGCCTTTGCATCAGAGGTAAAAACTATGCAAACAGATGAACTCAAGACTTACTGCTGAATGACCAATTAGTGTATACACACAGGGCAAAAATGATGTGTGCACTTGATAACAGAGAGACATGGTTTTGTCTAATATGAATCTTCATAATTCAATGTGTCTTGTGTTGTAACAATGCACTAAGAGCACGCTACATGGACTAGAAGTGCTCATTTAAGGAGAGCAGTATTGCTGGACATGAGAGATACAGGACAGTGGTACTACAGAAAATCGAGTCGCAAAAAATTTAGGCCAGAATTTGGGGTTTGAAGAGTTATGATGACTATGTTTGAATAAATGCATATTTGTATAAATGATAAACATAGATTTGTTGTACATGAAAAAATAAGACATCACCTAAAAATAAGCCCTGTTGTATATCTGGAACAAAAATTAATCTGAAACCTGGCCTTACTTTGGGGAAAATATGGTGGTAACTAGATAAAAGGAAAAAACTGGTTTTCCTGAGAAACTGTAGTAGGAACTCAACTCTTCTGACGTTTGGGTTTGGCCAGTTTTCTGACCTGCAGAAGCAGAAGATAATAAATGCATCTTATGGAAATGTATTTTAGCAGTACAGGATGCTGGTCCAAGAAGATCACCACATCCTTTTCGAGCTTTTGGCTAAAAATTGAATGCCAAATCTGCTTTTTTCCTGCTTTGTGAGGAACCGTGACTGTTCCCCTTTTCCTAACAGTCTTTCTTTCTGTGAAAGACCAGGCAGGCACTGTGGTCTACCTGGTGCCTTCCTGCTGCCTCAGGAAAAAATTGAAAATAAGCAAGTGTATTGCATCTTTTTCTGCTTTAATTTGACATTTGAGGATTTCTCCTAAAGAACAGTTTCATCAGGGTTTCCTTTATCTCAGCATAAATTATCGCTGTGTTCCACATAACTATAATTTTGATACTGCTTAGTGTTTTAAAAGAGTGGGCCAACTCAATCTGGATAATAAAGAAAGAGTATTTCTTTTCCCCACCGCCCTCAGCTTTTCTGAAAGACTGCCTGACCTCATGCAGACCCCCTCGCTTTCTTCTGGCCCTCTGTCCTCCTTTGGGATGTCCTGCTCTTTTCTAGGACAGGGACATAGAAAGCAGAAAACATCATCAACCACTAAGCATAGATGAGCACTGTGACTTGCACCTGGTCCAGATGCTGTCACCAAACCTGGTGATGCATGTGTCAGCTGGTCACCCCATTTTAGAGTCCAGGGATCATAAAGAATAACTTAGTCAAACACTGATGTTCATGGTTACTTTATTATTTATTTTATTTTAAAAAGCAAAACAGAAAAGAAGGATAGAAATAATAGTTTTTTTAAAAAAAATTAAGCAATTAACAATAGTTATAGTTGTTCCTGTTACAAGATCTAGGCATAAAAAAATGATCAATCAGTCAGACAGTGACTGCACAAACTGTTCTTTCTGATGAACTAACAGAGATGACAGTATAGTTATCTACCTTGCATACATACAGTTATATATGTATACCTGTATACGTATAGTCTTTTCCTTTCTTTTCTCCTTTCTCCTCATGGTTACTTTTTGACCCAGACCTCTCTCCAAGCCTACTCTCTTCCCTGCTTTCTACCTTTGGACCCTGGTATAAGAAGAAAAGTGTCCACATGTACTTGCCTGTGCCCGCCTGGAGACCTGTGGCTCAGTCAACTTGTACTGATAATACAGGGCAGACCATGCAGCTAAATGGCTCTTCCAGTGGGAATGATGGTGCCTGGCAAAGCTCGTGCCTCAGACCTTTCCGGCTACTATAGCAAAGTCTTATGGACTGAGTTGCTTATAAACAACAGACATTTAGTTTTCACATTTCTGGAGGTTGGAATGTGCAAGATGAAGGCTTCAGATTTATTCCTGGGAGCCAGATTCATGGTTAACAGATGAGACTCTGGCTGTGTTCCTCCGTGTTAGAAGAGAAAGCAGACCTTTCCCAGGCTACTTTTACCAGGCACTAATCCCATTCCTGAGGGCTTCATCCTCATGATTTAATCACCTCCCATGCTATCAGTGGCAATGAGGATTTTGGCAAGTTGTGGGGACACAGACATCAGACCAGAGCAGCTGAAGTATTATCTTCCCCATAGCATCTATGCCATGTATATTTAACGACACGCCATTATTCTACTCTCTTGTTCCTACCCTCCTTCCACTTTCTCAGAATGTCCCCTCTGCTGAGACTGCCCCTCCCTTGGATACTTCTGGTGCAAGAGCAAAGTGCTTATAGTTTCTCTCAGTCAGTTGTACTAATGCATAAGCAGGCCTTTAAATTACGGTTTTGTTGATGTATCTTTTATAAGCTATAGTTATCCACAGTTAGCACTGTTGTGACAATTCCAGGCAAATGGTTAAATATGTGGGGTGCTCCCTATTGGAGATGGGATCTAGGTTTCAGCTCCCTTTTTTCTATAACATGTAACCAACAAGCCATGAGGTGCAGAGAAGATGCAAGACTTGTCTTATTTCCTTTGCTGCCTGCTAGCTAAGAAACGTTCTTGGGAAAGAGGTAAACCTCTTAGATTGTAGGTTTCCTTCTATAAACTAGGGAGATTAAACATGTGAGCTCCTGGCTCAGCAGGTAACGTGGAGAAGCTGCCCAATTGATGCTGCTTCTTTATGGGAAGAACAAGGGCCTGCCTCTCTCCTTGGGTGTGTCTTAACATTGAGCTAGTGTCTAGCAGTCCCCTTCTGCTGGGTAATGCCAAAGCCAGCTGTAAACTAAGCCTCTGAGTCCCAGCTTGTGAGACAGTGAGGTGATGTGTTAAGCAGAGGAGGTAAGAACTAGCAGGGGGTTATTCACACAGAGCTTTCCTTAATTCACTGAGAGGTGGGAGCCATGCTTTCCTTGGCTTAGCTGTGACTTGCTGGTTGTCATGGGATCAAGAAACAGCAGGAAAGTGAAAATATTCTCAAGGCTATGGAGAAGTGTGATGTAGACCTGACTCACAGAAGCCCCTCTGGAAGGAGAAATCTGCTTCCACACTGAACCCTTGGACCTCAGATGGCAAAAAATTGGCTGAGCAGAAAGCACCCACCATCAATTCAGTTGACAACCTACTATTCACTGTATCTCCTGGGGAACATGAAAGGGTTTCACTGTCATCTGCCTGCCATTTCATACTTGTCATTAATCAGCAATCACTAACACAGCCTGTCAATATTTGTATTCAGCAGTGCCTGGAAACTGGATTTCCCAAGGGGCAGATTGAAGACATGGCCCTCTTGTGGCCCCCAAAGGCTCTAGGGCAGGACTGTAGTATCTCAAAGCAACATTCTTTGTAGATCCACTGTGCACATGTGGGAGCTGAAGTCCTCTCTAACTCCAAGTCATGCCTCTCTGGAGAAATGTCCCTACTGTAGGGTCTGACCAAAAGCTACTTTCAGGTGCTTTCTTCGGAAACACTGAGCTGCCCATCCTCAGAAACAGGTGCAGTTCTGAACTTTTCTGAAGAAAAGTTCCAGATCCAAGCCTGCCACATAACCAGATATCTATGAAGCACGTTTTAAGTCAGTGCACACAATCTGTTTTGGGGCTTTCTGAAGCCCTTTTCTGTCATGTGAGGTGTTCTGCTGTTGCCTTCAATGGTTTCGTTTGAGGCAAATGTGAAAGTGCACTGTAGGCAAGATTGATTGGAAGTGATACTCATTATCAGAACAGAACCCTCCAAACCTGGGCCTTGATGCTGGTTATGGTTTGGATCTAAAATGTACCCCCAAAGACTCATGTGTTTGCAGTGTGACCGGATCAAGGAGCACTGTACTCTGTATGGGATTAGTCAGAGCTGAGTTACTGTTAGGAAGTTGGCCCTGGTTAGAGGCAGGTTACGGGGACATTATGGAAGGTTATATTTGTGTCTCTAGCTCTTTCTTTCTCTCTCTGCCTCCTTGCCACCTTACCGGAAACAGTTTTCCCCTGCCATATCTTTCTCCCATGCTGTTTCTGCCTTCGCACCCACTAAGCATGGACTGACCCATGACTCTATGAGCCAAAGTAAGCATCTTCTCCTTTAAGTTGCAGGTGTCAAGAAAGTGACTAGCACACTAGGACATAGGTTCTGGTCACTCTTCTTGGCCATTGAACTCCTTAGATGTGTGCATCTTATTCACACACAACCAAGGAGAGGTCTTAAAATATTTCATCTCCTCCACACCTCATATTGCGTTGATTTCAACAAGATCTCCTTTCCCCTGTCTATTCTGCTCACTTAGGTGCTACAAAACTCTAGCAGTTGTGCTTTTAATCAAGATGAGCAGTACCAAAATACTTGTCCAAGCCATTTTGGAATGTGATTGTCTCATGAAAAATCAATAGCTAACAGACTCATTATAACTTGTTTAACTAGCTTCACCTCACAACTGAAGTGCTGGAGAACAATTTGCAGACTCCTTAACATGTACATTTTGCTTACTGTTCTCCAGGCAGTGTTCTAATAACTGCGTACAATTTTAGGTCATTTAATTGTGGTCACCTAGGAGGTCACTGCACTGCTGATATCCATTTCCCAGTTGAGGAAAAGAAGAAACCTGGCCAAGTTATACACATTTCACAGGACAGTGGAGACACTGGATTGTGTCTTAGGCTGTTTATCCCTAAAGTCTCTGTTCTAACCATTGTGCTAACGTGTCTCTCAACACCAAGAAAGGATTGAATTCCAATCTCCCTGATGTCAAGCCAGGGCTGTTATTGAGAAAGCTCAAGGTCAACTGGTAACTGAGCTATAGGATACAGAGATACTGCCTATATGACTAGCAAAGGGGAAGTGAGATCAAATGGTATTAACAGTAAAAGGTAGAACATTTTAGTTGAAAATACGAAAGGGTCAGTGAATTTACAGGGAGTAAATAGTGGACGCTTTCCTTGGGCTTAGGGCTAGAGAGTCCTATCTCTTTTCTTGGATACCTTTGTTACAATGATAGACCATATCTTTAGCTCTATGAGTAGACCCATAGGGTCTCTATTAAATTATTTAACTTTGATGTAAAGCCATAAGTGATTTATAAGTAAAGGAGTGGGTGTGGCTGTGTGTTAGTAAAACTTTTTTTACAAAAAAGGCAAAAGGCTGATTTTGGCTATACTTTCTCAATCTGGGATATGCTTGTGTACAATTTTCTATTTCTCTGCTTAGGGTTATGATATTGTACAGAGAATGCTGGTTCCATCATAACACTATTTGCAGTGAAAAGAAAATCTCACCTCTTTAGTGTAGATGAGAGGAATTAGGTAAATATAAGTGACTCTTTAGGTACATTTTATTATTACTATTATTATTATTATTATTATTATTATTATTATTATTATATGGGGAAGAACATCATTGTTCATCTCCTGAGTTCTCACGGTCTACTTAGCTACAGTGAACAGAGAGTTTGGAATCAGATGTTAGCACAGGCTTAAAGTAAGTGTATCATTGTTAATGGTAAGTGCCATACAGGTGGATTGCAAGACAGGGGCTTCCGAAAAGTGTGCAACTTAGTATTTCTTGCTTTACTTTTCAGCCTCCCCTCCACAAAACTGTCTTTCCTCGTGACCCAAAAATTCAGAACAGCATTTTTGCCAACAAAGTAATATAACCCTCTCTAAGGCTAGTGATGGGCTGGAGCAGATTGTGAAGGGTGCCCAAAAACAAGTTTGCCCTCAAGGTTTGTGGCTGTCTGTGATTGAGAAAAACAGTAAATGCACTGTGGTCTGCAGAGTTCTATTAATGATGTGAAGAATGAACCCTCACCCTAGGATAATCTTTTGCAAATGTGAAAATGAACTCTGAATATGATGCATTGTCACTTGTATGATTATATCACTTTGCTTTGAAAAGGGAATCTCACAGGTACATATAAGGTCACTAAGGGACTGGCTTTAGGAGATTATGCAGTTGGCCCTAAGGTAATCATACCAGCCCTTTCAAAGGAGAGTTTCCTCTGGCTGGAAGCAGAAGAAGGAAGGTAGAGATTAGACTCTTAACAACTATTTTTGCCATTGTGTGTGAGGAAATGGAGGAGGCTATAAGAAGAAGCCTAGGTCACCTCTAAGAATTTCCTGTCAGCAAGGACAACAGGACCTCAGAACTACAGCTACCTAGACTTCAGTCTTAGGAACTCTAACCCAACCCCACTGAACTTGAATTAGAACTGTGAGATCACCAATGAATGGGATTTTGGTTTGTTTTAGTTTTGGTCTGTTTAGGTTGGAACCCAGGGCCACCTGCATCCTAGGCAAGCATTCAACAGTTGTGCCCCTAGGCTTTTTTTTTTTAAGACAGTCTCACTGAATTGGCCAACTTGTCCTGCCTGAACTTTATAATCCTCCTGTCTCAGCCTCCCAAGCAGCCGAAATTACAGTTCTGTACCACTACACCTGGCTCAGTGAGTACTTTTTAAACCACTAATTTTGTGGTAATTTGTAAGGCTCCAAAGGAAAACCTAGCTGGATGGCAGGCTCCTAGGCAAGCCCTCAGCCAAGGGCAAACAGAAGTCCTGGACTGATGTCCTGTGTCTGCAGCACCAGTAGGAAACGGTCTCAGAACTTGAACTGATACATCTCTGGGCCACTTCTGTCCACATTTGGAAGTGCCTTGTCTGTGAGTGTGGTTGACACTTGCATATGTCTGGTATAGGAACAAAGAGTTGAAACCTGAAGCCCCATATATTCAACAGTAGAAGGCTAGTAATTCTGAGCAGTCCTGAAATCAGAACTGAAAATTCTCAGCTGGGAGACGTTTTTCTAAATGCTTTGACAATAGCAGAGTTTTGTAGAACATTAGTCCCCTAAATTCTCATTTGCCCACTAAATTTTTAAGAGACTTTTTGACACAGAAGGCAATAAAGGTCTTTGTCCTATCTGTCTTTATCGCATTTTTGGGGGGGGGTACTGGGCATCAAACTCAGGACCTCACTCTTGCCAAGCAGGCATTTGTGCCACAGTGCTAACCTATGGCCCCACCACTTTTGACAGTAGCTGCCAGCTGTTGGACAGCTGATACACTCAAGCTCTTTACCAACACAGTTTCCTTAGAGCTGCCTCCTCTGCCCAGAGCCATCAACTGATTTGACCAAGACTGCACAACCTGTACCTGACAGCATGTGATGGCGCCTCGGGGCTCCTACCCTTCCCATTTCTCCACCTTTGTGTTTTTCCCCAAGTTCTTCTCACACAGAGATCCACTGGCCCAAGAAGGGGAAAAGTAAGTGAGTGGTGAGTAGAAGTTTCCAGACACCAGTGAGGATGGGAAATGTAAAAAATGTCCCCAGCACTGAAGAATGCCAAGTCTCTGCTCTCAGAACACTCTCAGGCACCCAGGCCTCAGAGTAGCAGAGAACCTTGTCCCAGTTTTAGCCTGTGGCAAGTGAGCCTCCAGCAAATTACATTAGCTTGCTAAATGATTAAAGTGCCCTTAAGCAAGTCTTGAAAATGAACCATAATAAATTCTAGGCATCCCTGGCAGAGTCTAAGCGTGAACAAACTGGAAAGAAGGTTTCTTTTTTGTTCACCCAGTTTCATTTTATCATTTCTTTCTTAAACGATATAGGTTTAAGAAAGGTGCTAGGCTTCTTAGGTGGATCCATTTATTCTATTCTTTATTTTGTTCAGGGTTTATTACTGGGGATCCATTTATTCTATATTTTGTTCAGGGTCCTTTACTGGGGAGTCACAGTCAGCACAGGTGTGCCCTCTAGGCATGCGGAGAACATCAGAACACATGGCATGTGGCTGGTCACCCTCCTGTACAGAGTCATGGCGAAGTGGCCCACTAGACCCACTGCGGGCTCTGGGTGGATGGTTTTTGTGTTTGTCAGATTCCTTTTTGTGTGTCTGTGCTTATTAATGCCTCGCTTATGCCTAAATAGATCTGAACAGCCTAGTGCTTTGGGGAGTAAAGTCCAAATGTCCTTATTCCTAGGTGTGTTTGTTTTAATCTTTTAAATTATTGAACTGAGTCACACTTATCATACTGATATAGACCAAAAAATCATTCCTCCAACTGCCACAGTTTCTGGAAAATACCGTTTCTGTTCCGTCAATTATGAATATATAATTAAAAATTATCATTTTAACCATTTTTAAGTGTATGGTTCAGTGGCAGTAATTATATCCACAATGATTTATGAGCATCACCACTGTTACCAAAATGCTTTGTCATCTCAATCAGAAAAGCTCAATCAGACTGATCTCCAGTCCCATCCTCATCCCCTTTCCTACATATCTGCACCTCAGAAAATGCCGAGATAGGTGACAGTATACACTCTCAGGCTCTGGCAGGCCCTTTGCCCTCCAGCCTGCCCTGGTCCTTATCTCAGTTAGTGACTGGGGAATGACAAGAAGACCTGTCTTGAAGTAGAGTGAGGAATTAGGGGTTTTGTTAAGGTGATAAAGATTTTGGAAACAGTCTGAGTTGGAAAATGTAGATATGTTAAGAATGCATTTTTAAGGCATCTTGTCCTTCAGTAATCTTTCAGTTATTATAAATTTCCAGGAACATCTGTCTTGTAAATTGTCACTTAGACCTCACAAAAAGACTCTTTCCACTTAGTTGAGGGTATCTGTATACCTTTAGGGCAAACATATAACATTAGCTGAGGTGTATTTACTTTTATCTTGAGCTGTTTTTAATTCCTCATTACTGCAGTGCTTTCTGAGTGTCCATTACAAAAGAATTTTCTTTTTTCTGTATCTTTGACAACTCTTATTATATTTCCTTTTTTTTTTTCATTCTGGTTGTCTTCAACTCAACATCTGACTGGAATAAGGTGCTATCTCATGGAAACTTTGATTTGCATTTTATTGATTGACAATGTTAAGCAATTTTTCATATACCTATTGGCCATTTCCATGCCTGCTTTTAAGAACTGTCAGTAGCCAGGGATATAACTCAATAGCACAGGCACAGCTCCTTCCTGAGAAGTGCAAGGTCATGAGTTTGATTCCTGGTATCAAAAAAAAAAAAAAAAAACAAAAAAAAAAAAAACTATATAGGTATGTTTTGACCATTTTTTCACCACACTATTTGTTTTTCTGATACTGAGTTGTTTCAGTTCCTTATAATCTGGATATTAACACAAAATTGTCAGATACATAGTTTGCAAATATTTCTTCCCATTCAGACTATTGTCTCTTGAAGAAAACACAAATTTATAATTTTTAAAAATAAAATGCTGAGGTGGCCTGGTGGTGTGGTACTCTGGGTGGTTGAAGCAGGAGTTTTTGAGCCTAGCATGGGCAACTTGACAATTTCAAGAGACCCTGTCTCCAAAAAAAAAAAGCCCACTAGGAGGCGGAGGTGGGTTGGGGGATAGCTCAGTGTAAAAGTACTAGGTTCATTCTTCAATATAAAGTAATAAATAAATAGATACATAGATACACTGTAACACTGAAATAAGACCTGGGTAAGACAAATCTGTGCTCTGACAAGTGGAGGGAACCTGCCTTTTTTTTTTTCTTCATTGGGTTTCTCCCATTATTTGATGCTACCTTCTCCTTTGGGGTTCAGAGTGACCTATTACCTCTGCTAGACTTTGGGAATGGATTTTCAAAGTTTTTTTGGATAACCAAGTTTCATTTTCTGACAACCTAGAATTAGGTGTGAACCCACATATACCTCCACTGCCACCTCCACCACCAAAAAAGAAAAATTCTCCAAAGATCTTTGTATAGGACAGACCAGAATTCAATCATAGCCTTTCTTTCTTTTTTTTTTTTTTTTTTTTTTGCGGTACTGGAGATCGAACTTATGACCTCGTGCTTGCCAGGCAGGCACTTATGCCACTGAGCTAAATCCCCAACCCAATCATAGCCTTTCAGGAATTAGCAGATGTTCTTTAAATTGTAAGTGGAAGCTCACTATTCCTTCTGCTGCCCTGGAGAAGGGACCATGGGCAATCCCTAAACCATAAGTGAGTGAATACAGCTATGTTTCAATAAAACTTTATACCACTATTGAGTAGCTAAAAAGGAGACATATATATATATATCATGTGCTGATGAGGAAAATTTGAAACACTCATGTACCCCTGGTGCAAATGTAAAATGGTGTAGTCACTCACCATGAAAACGGTATGGTAGATCCTTCAGAATAGAACTATGTGATTTGGCCATACCACTTCTGTGTATATAGCCAGAAGAATTGAAACCAGGGACTTCTAGAGATAGTCAGATAAACACAATGTGGTGACTCCATGCAATAATATTATTCAGCTTCAATAAGGAAGGAAACTGTGGCAGTAGTACCAACATAGATGAAATTTGATTTTTGTTAATAAGAGAAATAATAAACTACTCACGAAAAGATAATGTGATCCCACTCATATTTGGAGCCTAGAGTTGTTGAATTAATATAGACAGAAAGCAGAATGGTGGTTGCAGGGGCAAAAGTTGGGGTGATAGGGACTTCTTATTTAAGAAGTGGGCATGAGTTTCACTTTTTTTTTTTTTGGCACGGAAGATCGAACTTACAATCTTGCGCTTGCCAGGCTGGCACTTTGCCACTGAGCTATATTCCAACTATGAGTTTCACTCGTGCAATACACAGAGTTGTATGAAGGGATGATGGTGACCATTGTACATCACTGCAAATATACTTAATGCCATTGAACTGTGTACTTAAAAATGGAAAGATTTATGTTATATGTAGTCTACCACAATTTTTAAAAAGCCTTAAAAAAACTTCACACAGAAAAAAATAAATTTTGAGCCACTGTTTACTGATCCCTGATTCACAGAATAGAGAAGGCCTTTGTAGCCAGTGTAGGAAGCTTGATTTCAATCAGGAGAGCCTGGGGCTGTTGAATTGCAACTGTGACACATTACAGACAAGTCCTGACTGTGGAGACAATAAGATGATTAGGGGTTGCCAAGGACTAGGAGGGAGGGATGAATAGGTAGAGCCTGGAGAGTCATTTAGGGTAGAGAAAATACGTTTTATGGTACTGGGGGCGGGGTGGGGGGGATACCTGTCATTATATATTTCTTAAAACCCATGAAATGTGCACCACCAAAGTGAGGCCTCATGGGAATTTTGGCCTGTGGGACTCTGGGTGGTAAACTAGCATTTGGGTGTCAGTAGAATTAATTTTCACAGAGGTACTAATCTGCCAGGGAATGTTGATAATGAAGAGGCTGGATGTGGAGAGAGCTAGGATAAATGAGAACTGTATTTTTCACTCAGTTTTGCGGGGAAACTAAAAAAAAAAAAAAAAAAAAAAAAAAAAAAAAAAAACATTTTTAAAAAGTAAAGACTTTTAAAAACTAATGTAGGATGGGAGGTACAGATGGAACAATTGTAGGCAAAATATACTAACAGTTAAAGGTGAGTGAAGAGTCTGTTATCATGCTTTCTGCATTGGTCTGTGTTGGAAATGATCCTGGATACAGTCTGTAACCACAACAGTTGTAAGGATTTATTGCCATCATCCTGGCCACACTGACTGAAGTTCCTAAGAAAGGCAATGTGATACGTGGCAAGAGTTTGTCCTCGGTCCAGGCCTGTCCTCTCCTTTCAGAATATGATCATCTGTCCCACGAAGCCTCAGTTTCCATATGTGTAGAATATTACATGGTTTATAACCCAGAAAGCTTGCAAGCATCAAAACACATAGTTTATATGAAAGCATTGTACTCCCTGGAACAGAAAAGGGGCTTGGTACACACCAAACTATAGAGCAGTAGGAGAAAGAAAATGGAAGACCCAGTGCTCTCAGGATTACCATCCTGTAGCCCACGGTGACTCTTTGGTCACAAGTACTGTTTGAGGCATAGATGGGACTAGCGTGTGAGTCCTGTGTGCCATTGCATTGCCTTCTTGAGACTTCTGTATTCCTATAGCTGATAGAGGGGAATGAAACTTCCAACCTATTAGATGTCCTGTGTGAGTTCATGTTCTCTAAAATTGAAGAATGAATTTTAGGAACAGCGGAAGTTAACAGCAGAATATATTTATTGAGAGAAACAAAGCTTCTTTCTGAGAGAGAGACGGAGGGATCTCAAGTGGGTTGCTGAGTACCCCTCTCTAAGGATTTTAATTGAGCAAAACCATAAGGTGGGGTGGGTCCAAGGTGGGAAAAAAATAGGAACTTGCAAGGCAAACAGGCATGAGGTAGAACAGAATAGTGGTCAACCAATAAGATTATGGTGTTAATTACTCAGGTAAAATTGATTAAATTGGGATCAAATGGGGAGGCTAGCAAGAAGGCATGAATACAGAATAGGGTCTTTGCCAGTTAGGGGTTAGGTTAATGGCTCCTTCTGGCTGCCTAAAGGTGATAGATGTAGAATATCAATCCCTGATGTTTATATTTAGGGCATGGATGCATTTATCTTGAGATCTGGCCCACAGCAGAGGTGTGGCTTCTCCAAGTTTGCAAGATATCTGATGTTCTGCACTGGCTACTTCAAGGGCCTTGTCCTATCTGACTGCCTATAAAATTTCTAATTAACTGAGCTGCCTAGAACATAGGCATCTCAGCTGTGCCCATTTCTACCGAGCTGGGCATCAGAAAGGGTCAGTGCAATTTGGGTCTTAGGAGTTTGATGGATGCTTAAACATTGATTGATTTGAAAAAGAAATTAGGAAATCATCATGAAAAGAAACTAGAGCTAGTACACACAGGAAATAGTGGCAGTTGATTAATTTAGCTTCAGGGCTTCTGCCCACAAATATTCCTTCCCAGCCCTGTCCTAAGACTCCACTCCCACATCCCATTACCTACTGACAAATTTATGTAAATTCTCTATTCCACATTCCTAGGTGCTTATAATCTGGCCCCAACTGATCCTCATTCCCAGAAAGTTCTGTGACACTGATCTTTCTACTCTTTCCCAAAACCCAAAGACTGGAGCATGTCCCTCTAGGTCCCCATCTTCTGTATGTTATTCACTGTTCTTTCTCTGGGGGATTTGTCAGAAGTCACCTTGTCAATATGCTTGGCTTCCATTTTCCACTGAAGGTCCCAGGATAGGAACCTTCTGGCCCTGTTTAGTCACTGAATCTGCAAACAGGCTACACTGCCAACTGTGGGCTGTGCTAGAGGACTAAATAGCTGAAATGAAACATTCATTATCTCTCTTTCCCATTTAATTGAAGTGACATTCTCTGCATCTCTTTTATCACTTCACCTCAAGTTCCCTCTTCTTCCCAGCATTCCTGAATTATACAGAAATCATTTGAAGGCAGATTTCCAACTACTATCATTTGACTCATTGTCCTGCAGGAATGGAATCTGTCACTTTTAATTTGTTTCTTTTTTCCACCCATTTTGGGCAAAACATTTTGTTAAAGATGTATATTCTTTCCCAAAGTGACTTGTTTTAATGCCAGAAATATTTAAATGCCTCATATTGAATGGTATAATCTAATTATGTAATTTAAAGTAAGTTTAGGGGAGAAATTTAAAAAAAGGTCCACAGCTTCAAAATTTGAGAAATGGAGCTTTATGTTTCACTGGAAGTTCAGAGCTTTTCTCTATATTTTCCCCTCTTTAACAGTGAGGCACCTCATCTTGAGTTTTATGGGCAGCAAACACTGTGTAACAGAGATGCTAGAAATGCCTGAAGCTCCATCATAATAAAGTCATTTTAGTGTCTGCGATTGTGCCAGGAGCTTGTAATAGTTAAATTGGTTTCTGATTACTTTCCACTTGCTAAGTTCCTGTCTTTTCAATTAACACATAATTATTTAGGACTATGCTACTTTTATTGTTTCATGCATATTCCAATAGGCAGCTTTTGGGGGATGCTTTCCTACTGGAGCTACAAGTCCTCCCCAGCCCTTTTTGTGCACGGACACAATAGCATGTGGGTCAAGAGGCTGCCTGGATGTGAGACTCTAGATATGCCATCATATAAGAGGCTTAGCATTCAGCAGGTGCCTGCTGCCTGCACAACCTCACCAGGCTACCTGTACCCTGTGTCCTCAAGATGTGCAGTGTGTGCGAGTCATGGGCTCTGTCTCCCCTTTGCTAAATGTGACTTAAAATCTTATAAAGTATCAGTGGAGATCAGTGGTGTTTAGTGACTTTATCATGTAATGATAGCTCTCATCTTCAGTCTCAAAATTAAGAATGGAACATAACCTAGATTCAAAGGTCTTGCTTGGGAGCTTAGAAGGGACCAAAGTATAATGCTTTCATCTGTTGGTAAAAGTGTGAGAATCTCAAGAACTTACCATCTCTTTTGGTTCACTGTCACATTTAAGCTATTTTAAATTGGAAAATAATAATTTTATCTATACAGGCAATACAGTGTGATGTCATGATGTATATGCAATCTGTGGAATGATTAGATCAAACTAACAGACCCATCACTTCACATTTTTATAATTTCTTCCGTGTTGAGCAATTTTCTGAAGGTCATGTAACTAAATGTTTACATGAATATGAAGACATTGATTGACAGACAAAGCAGGATTAAGACTTTAATTGTATTTCATTGTATGAAGGAATTTGTCAACTACAATTAAACTCATGTATGACATTATCAGAATTTTTGCTGTGAGCCCAATAGGAGCTCACCTGGTTAAATGTCCAGGTCAGAAGAGATGGTTAGAAAACTTCCTAGGTTGGGTTTTTTGTTTGTTTGTTTGTTTGTTTGTTAGAGGAATAAAAGCAAAACAGAAAAAAGAGTAGAAATAATACAGAATTTCAAAAAAAAATAACAGTAGGAAATGACTAGTCAAAAAAAAGTAGTGGAAATCACTAGTGGATAAATTACATATTGCTATCTTAGAAGTAGTTGTTCAAGTTACAAAATCAAAGCATAAAAAATGGACAATGACAGTACAAACTATTCTGTTTGATGAAATAACAAGAACTTATTAGTATGCTTATCTGTTTTGTACACTTAAACATGCATACATTTATATCCTTTAGAGCACTTTCCTTTTATTATTTCAATATCTATTATACACTTTGGATCTTATTACTCTTTCAGTGACAATACAATATTTCACTTATGAGGATAGTCTCAAGTTCCTTAAAAGCCTCAAGATCATCCTCTTTTATAGCTGAATAATATTCCATTATATAAAAATACCACACCTTTTTCATCCATTCTGCTATTGTTGGGCATTTTGGTTGTTTCTAAGATTTAGCTCTTACAAATTGTGCTGCTATAAACATGAGTGCACATATATTGCTGTGACATGACCTTTTCAGTTTTTCTGGGAAAATAACCAAGAGGTGAATAGCTGGGTTGAATGGAACTTCCAATATAGTTTTTTGTGTTTTGGTTTTTTGGGGGGTTGATGGTGGTAGTGGGGTTGTTTTGGGTACCAGAGATTGAACTCATGACCTTGCGCTTGCCAGGCAGGCATTTACATCACTGAGCTAAATCCCTGGCCGCCTCAATCCTAGGTTTTGAGGAGTGTCCATACTGATTTCCACAGTGGCCACCCTAGTCTTACACTCCCACCAACAGTGGAGCAGTGTGCCTTTTTCTCTGCAGCCTCACCAACATTTGTTATCAGTTGATTTCTTAATGGCAGCCATTATTTCTGAAGTGAGATGGAATCTCAATGATGCTTTTTTGCTTAGTTATATGGTCTTGGAAATGGCCTGTCTCTGTATCCCATGGACTCCACATTTTTAAAAAGTGGCTCATGTTTTAACAGGTTGAATAAACATACTGTTCGGACTTCCTGGAGACATGTAGTAGATTACCCAGAACAGAGAGATTCCTTTTTTTTCCCATTGGAGTATTAGAAATAAAACTGACTGGAGATATAGTTCCATGATAGAAACTTGGTTATCATCTGTTAGGTCCTGGGTTCAAACCTCAGCACTGCACAGAAGCAAGGAAAGAAAGAAAGAAAAAAAAAAAGAATAAAACTTGGAGGTTTCTGAATCTATTTGGCATTTTGAATATTTTTAGGAATGTCATTTTCTTGTAATTCTCTCTGCATTACCTATATGTGTGATTGGGGTTTTTTTTCTCCTAAAGTTTTAGATTATAAACAGATTCTTCCATAGATTAAAAATGATTCCAAAGAATTGCTTTAAATGCAGGCTTATCCTTTTTAATCATTTTGACTGTTTAGGATAGCATTTATGAAATCATTTAATTCTCCCATCCTTAGCTTTGCTTTTTTTAGATGTTACCTAATTTTTCTAGTTCAGGATAAAATATAACTTGTTGGGTTCACAGAGTGATTGATACCTTCCCCTGGGATCTCTGAGTTTTCTGGAAGGGTAAGACAAACCTGCCAGTTCTATTTCCTCTATTCAGCTTTCTATTCCCTACAAGCATCTGTCTCCAGACCCATGCATTTATGACTTGCCTGTGTGCATCACATCCTGATGCTTACATATTACCATGCTGATTGGGGAAATGCAAACTCAGATTGCCACAGAGAGGATTCCACCGTCCCGAGGGAAGAAGCTTGAGGTATTTGTTTTACTTCTGGTGGGCTGGTAGTAAGACCTGGACACATACCCTGGCTTATAGCCATCTGTGAACACAGCTATAAACTAAAGGTTCCTTTGCACTGGGCATTTCAGAATATTGACATTGGTAAGGGATCCTTTTAGATTCACTGGGGAACTCAATATTTAAAAAAAAAAGATTCTTGCCGTCAAGGAACAAGCATCAAGAGAGAGAAGGAGCAATGCCCAGCCACAGATACAAAAGCCTGAAAAATTTGAGGAACAAGACTCTAAAAAGAGTTGAAGCCATCACAGAAAATAAGTCTGTATAAATTGCAGACACTCCAGAAAAGCAAGAAGGCTTCCAAATACTCTGACACCAGTTTCCCTCTAGCTGGGGTCAGAACCTGATCTATAGGCAAATCCATCTACTTATTCTTCATTTGTTCCTGTGACGGTTACTTAGTAAGCATGTGCCCTTTTGCCAGGTCTGAATGGGCTTCGAGGGCACTTAGAAAACAACATGACCACTGCCTTTAAGATCCTTACCATTTGTACACAGTCAGGAGGCCAATTACACCAGTGTCCAGCACAGATACAGTTATCAGAGATGCAAAGGGAGGCCCATTTGCACCCCGCCATCCCGCCAGTTGCCTGCCTGAAAATTGATTGCGATCTTGCTGCATGGAGCTCAGCAGGAGCCCTTCATTTAAGTCTAATGCAATATACTGTCCTCTGTCCAATTGCATGACTTGGCTCGTGGTCCTTTTTGTATTCCTCTGCTTCTGGAAGGTAATTGTTATGCAGACGCTTCTAATATGATTTTTAAATTTGTGTTCTCCTGTTTGACATTTATTAGAAATAACTTATGAATTATATTGGGTAATAGATACTCTTACCTAAAAGTTAGCCTCTATTTATGTTTCTTTTTGCCTCGTTAGCTAATTGATTTATCTTCAAGTGGACTTGGGGGAATAGCTAGGTTTTTAATCCCATCAAGTGTAAACAGGAGGATATTATTTATGTATTCCCTGGATGGTTTTATGCAAGTGATGCCACTCTAATGCATCGAGCTTGAGCTTCATCTGATCTTTGTTTACTGCATTGATTATGGTTTTTATTTGATCTTTCCTTTAGTTTTCCTCATGCAACTTGCATTCTGCATTATTTGTTTTTTGTCCTGGCTTTTTAAAAAATTTATAGGGAATCTAAATTATAGAATCTATCTCTCAGCACTGCTCTTTCTCAGTTGACAGTTCATTAAAAAGTTTTTGTTCAGTCTTCATATTATTTCAGCATGACATGTTTTTTAAAAAGTCATTTTGAGAAATCTCTTTATTTAACTAGCTGAAATTGCTCCAGAGTTTAATTAGAAGTAGCATATTGCAACTGTTTGGGTGCTATCTTGAGGCAAAATAATTACTCTGTAATAATAATGCATATTCTAGTAAAGTTGTCATTATTGTCATAGAAGGTTGGAAACCATCTTCCTAAAACTCATAAGGATCCTAGGGTACTCTTGGAAATAGCGAAATTCTAAAGCTTAAGGAAAAAAATTAAAGAAAAATTGTTCTGGTCATAAGCTCAGTGCTCTTGAGTGTCATGGGAGCCCACCCTTGTAATAACAGAAAGTTGCTGTGTTCTGCTGGCTTTTGGAGCAGGCAGTGTGATTCCTGAAAATAGTGCAGTGCATATCCCATTGGCTATCTGCACAGTTGCCAAAGAGGTAAAGTGGACCATAGTGTTTACCTCATGTTCTTTATTTCACAGGGTTGAACATGTCCTGGTAGACCCCAGCCCAAGACCATAGGACTGACCAGATAGATAGACAGATAGATAAATAGATCATGTCCTGAATTCTGTCCTGGGTCTTATATTTGTTTGTCAGAATGCCCAATTGTCATTTGTTCATCTTTACCAAAAATAAACAAAGTCAATTACAAAATGCAACTGGAGCTAGTTTTCAAATTTGATTGGGTGACCTGTATTTGCAATATTTACCAGTCCCATGGCTGATGAATATTGCTGCCCAATCTTGGCTCCTGTTTAATGGACAAAACCGTGATCTCCATGGCCCTCCATTAAGAGTTACTTAAAAACACTAATTCCTCCATTTTAGATGTATTTTAATGCCTGCAGAAAAGCTCGGCAACTTCTGTAACTGAGATAGAAAATTGTAGCTTGGGCCATGTGGCCCACCGGTATGGGTTCCTGCCTCCCACTGATGGGCTTCCTGACGAAAGTCTGCAGAGATCTTTTCGTAGAGCTCTGTGCTGGAGCAGTGAGAGAAACTGCTGTGACAGTAGGTGTTGGCAGAAGATGCCTGGAGTCAGTACTGATAGAGTCCTCTTTACAACCCCAGGTGGTAAATCCCTTCTTTTCTCCTCCCGGGGTCACTACCCTTTAGCAGCTGTGGGATAGCAGACACAGCCAACTTCTCTAGGCATGCTTAGCTAAAGAGATTATGTTGTCAGATAGCAGAAGTTACCACTAAGTAACCTAGATTCTCCTTATACTCCAGGCTGCTTCCTGCTGTCTAAGTAGGGAAGTGTAATTAAGTTTATTATCTGTGACCTGATGCTAATTCTTCTAGCATAGGCGATTTACAGTGAAGTGGCTGGACTGAGCTTTATTATTGTTAACACTTTCAAGGGCTATAAAACAAATTTACTGAGTGAACAAGCTTGACAGTACTCTGGAGTCGTTTTGTGACAGCCCAAATTGCGTATTTCATCATAGAAAAGTACTTCGAGGTGTTGAAGAATACTGTTAAAATTGTATAATATCAATGAATCAAATAATTAAAACCCTTGCTGAAATTGTTGTCAGATCACTTTCCCATTGACTTTTAGCTTTTTAATTTTCCTTTAACAAGTAGAGTGTGATTAAAATTAACATGTGGAGTATGGGTCAGATAATACTAGAGTAAGCTATAGCTCCCAACATAATGATACTGAACCAAAACATCCCCAGCCTGCGAGCTTGTCTTAAGACTGCTTTGAGGCTCAGGGGTTTAGCTCAGTGGCACAAGTGCCTGCCTGGCAAGCACAAGGTCATGAGTTCAATCCCTGGTATTAAAAAAAAAAGCTTTCAAATTCATAACTTAAACAGGCCAGTGAAACAAAGAAACAAAGATAATTTAACACAATAACATGACATTTCAACTTTAGGGCAGGGTTTTATTTGTATATTTTATTTTTTCAATTAGATTTCTTTTTTCCTTTTTTAGTGATACTTTTCAAATGTTGCTTTCAGAAGCTATTATTTTGATGTTTTCTTCATTTTGCTTATGCTGATTTCCATGATAATTTGGAAAGTATGTATATCTAATTCTATGAGTTTCTCATGAGCAAAACCCCCCAAATTCACACAGAACAGGGAGACTTGGCTTGATCCAAAAATCGCAGAGTCTAGGGTGTAGCTAATTGAAATGCCAAGCCCACCAAGATGCCAGAGCCTAATGTGTAATTATGTTATTTTCTCTTGATCTTTCAGAGTCTTCCTGAGAGCAATTAATCAGTATGCAGATATGCTGAACAAGAAATTTTTGGATCAAGCCAATTTTGAGCTACAGGTAAGAGAAGAGGCAGGCACATCCTTTGTGGAGGAATCATGGTAAAACAAATGGCCAGTGAGCACCAGTAGTTTATTTCTAATCTTCGAACTTAATTGGTCTCCCATCCGAGATGTGGAAATGGAATTTACAATATATATTATTGGAAGCCAGGAGTGAAAATTATGCCTTGAGGGCGTTTGCTCAATTTAACAAGTTAGGAGATGGAGTTATTTCAGAGAGAAACCACTGAATCAGAGTGACAAGGAGGGACTCTCCAGCTAGGCAGGCTACTGACCCAGTGTATAAGGCTGCCAAGTTTGTCTTACTCCTAAGCATGGAGAGTAAGGGGTCAGTGGAGAAGCTGGCTTGCTTCACTGAGCTCAGCTTGCTTCTAGAATTTTTTCCCCCTGATTATTCTACCGACTTTCTGCTACTGGTTATGTTCCCAAACTTAAAATCTTTACCAGGTGGTTAGTCAGTTTCAAAAGCGCCTGTTAGATGCATGCAAAATACATGTGTGCATGCATGCATGCATGCGTGGGTGCATGCATATGTATTGTGTCTCCACAAGGATTGATTTTTGTTGGGCATGATATTTATGCATTGTGCATCTGAGATTTATGGCTCTCGGTTTGTTACACTCTGCAGACATACCTGCTAATAATGATTTTATTTGTCATTATTAGTACTTAGACTATTTTACTGAAGTTTGCAACTAAAAGGAAGTCGTCTAAATCCTAACAGTATGTTTTATTTCCTGGGTAGGATCGTTCTCTGAGGAGGAACTTAAAAAAAATAGTCAATGGATGATCCAAAAATGTGTTACCACATAACAAAAATTAGATGCCCATATACTGTCCCATTTGAATTGCCTTCAAAAAATTTGAAGCTAATACTTGGTATAAAAAGTATCTGTGGTCTTTTTTTTGTTTTGTAAATTTAAAATTATCAGCTTCTCATTTATGAGCATTATAGAATTAGATAACAATATAGCAAACACAACATTTAGACATGTTACTTTTTATAATTTTATCATTTTATATGCTTAATGTCCACTTTCATATGTCATAAAGAGATACATTCTCACTGTAAAATATTTATGCAAGGTAGGTCAGTATACCAAGTTAACATGAAACACTACTTCTAACCCTTTTGCAACTCTCATTCCCTCTCTGCAGGGGTAACTTAAAACTATTTATTGTATGCATTTACTAAAATTTTAATCATTTATATGGGCCTTGGAAATGTTTTGTATTTGCTTTTAAAATTGGTTCCTACCCTGTATTTATAGTCCTGTCATTTCCAGAATCCAAAGGTAACAACGTACACTGAGCCATTTCTGCACTGATGACCTGCAAGCTTTTGTGGTTTTTCATTATCCTAAGCCTTACTACCATGTTCTGGTGAGACATGTGCACCTTAGTAAATGAACTGCTGTAGAATAGTTTGATTGCCAGGCAAAACGGTGTGAGAATTTAAACTTGACAGATACTAACAAATTGCCCTCCTAAACTGCATTCACAATTTGCAACTTTTCAACCTTCCTTGAGAGCAGCCAGTTAGCTCCCAGCTAGGTAGAGGATACTTACCAGCAGTGGACATTTCTGCTACAAACTGCCTGGTCATTTTGTCTACTTATTTTTCTTTTGGACTGTTTGTCTTTTTTAAAATTTTTGTTATATATTTGGAATCCTAAAATAATCTCTGTTTACATTAATTAAATGTGTATGAGCTATATGAAAATACTTGATTTTTCTATAGATAAGTTAGTCATTTTGTGGTTATTTTATTTTATGTTTTATTTGTAAATTCTCTTCTTGCATCAATATTACATTTAAATATTTTTTATAGTTAATACCTTTCGAGTCCTGTTTTTTTCCTTTTAACTTTCAGATTTTAAATCTTTGTAGAATTTCTACAGCTAGTGTTAGGATAAGGTCTAACTTTGCTTTTTCCCACAAATTTTGTTCATCGGTGTTTCTTGCCCAGTAAGTGCTTTGATTAGCATAATTGCAAGAATACACGCACGTCCTTTCCATTTTCTGTGTTATTACCTTAGTGGCTTCATGCTACAGCTTAAGCCAGCTAATACAGCCAGTATTTCTCTGTTAGTTTTGTGCTACAGAATTATCTTGGCCAGTTCTGTGCATTTTTGTCTTTCAAGTGAAGTTTTAAAAACAGTAATTGAGTTTCTTTTTTAAAAACACATAGCACTTATATTTTCATAAGAATTCTACTAACATAAATAAATCTTAGGTGAATCTTATACTACTGAGAGAATACTACCTTGTTTCTTGTTGTTTGGCAATGGTCACACCGTAAGTGCTTCTGGCTCTGTAATAATCCTCTTCCTATAAATGAAAAGAAGGAGTAAGGAGTTAGTGACATTGTTGTTTAAAAAGAAATATTCCTGCATTGTTGCTGGTATTGTTTTCAAAGGCATCATGTATAAATTAAAATGTGTTCATGCTATTTGTGGCACAGCGATTCTCAAAATGCAACCAACACTGGCTAGTGATTGCCAGTGCATTGGCGATGAGAACACAGGTGAAAAGTGTGAGTTCCAAAACCAAGAGCGAAAGAACAACTTGAATTTTCTGGACTGGAGTCACTCAATTTACAAATGAGACCAAAAGACAGAGTACCCTTCCAGACAGTGATGGAGTGTGATCTGTGAGGTTCAGGGAATCTGGCCAACTTCACCCGCTATCTGTAGTTTTGGGCAGTTCCCAGTCTCCTCTCAGTCTCAGTCTCAGTCTCAGGGAGGTTACTGCACCTCCCTACTAGTTCTGTAGGGCTCAAAGACACTGTTGTGTTGCCCTAGAAAGTCCAGTACCTAATCCAGTTTGGATAAATGGAGTCCAGCACACCCTTATAACATATGAAAACTCAGAGGTAATTAAATATAGAACCAATAATGTTATTACCGTACTGCAATATAACTTTGCAGCTATCTCATTTGATTATCATCTTTGGTTAATAAAAGAGAAAGTTGACACAAATTTCTTTTAAATGACATTTTGCTTTTTAAACCACATATAATCCATGAGCTCTCAAGATAAGAAGTGTTTGATGTTTGTATGTTTTCCTGTATTGTTTAGCATGTGGATAACTTTGGTATAATAAAGAAATCATAGGACAGTGGTGTCATGCATGCTAAGGTGAGCTGTTTGTATCATTGAAAGCTCTAAAAGGTTTTCCATCATTTTTATAAGGACTGGAATGGGAAAGTACTTGCCTAGCATGCCCAAGGTTGTGGGTTTGATCCCCAGAACCACCACCACCACCAAAAAAAAAAAAAAAAAAAAAAAAAAAAAAAAAAAAAATCAAGTCCATATAAATAATCAAAATCTATATTTTTCCTCAGTAAAAGTCTGAAAGATATGACAGTAAGAGATGATATTCACTGAGTGTCACATGCTCTGTGCCACTGTACTTATATATTCCGCCTGTGAATGCCTATATATATGTATATGTATTTCTTTGATCCTTCCAGCAAGCCTCTAAGGTAGGTGATACTGAAGTTTCAGTTTTCTCATTAAGGAAACTGAGACACTGAGACGTCTTAGTTTCCCTTGTGGACTACATTGCCAAGATTTGAGTAGACACACCATGACCCTGAGGTCCCATTCTTAACCCTAAGCCACACTGTAGGATTTCACTAGTAGTTCTTTGAGTTTTCTTTTCATAAACACTTTAGAAGTATGTGTTGAACAGATGATAAATATCCCAGAGCCTTTTTGAGATCATGTATTAAGTTTTCAACAACTGTGCATCGCCTATATTTGGTTTTCAGCTATGGAATAACTACTTTCACCTGGCTGTTGCTTTCCTCACTCAAGAGTCCTTGCAACTGGAGAATTTTTCAAGTGCTAAGAGAGCCAAAATCCTTAACAAGTAAGTCCTCATCCAGCTGTAAAACTGCAGGAGCCTCCAACTGTATTAGCATAATTTTCATGTCATCTTTAAGCCAACAAGGTACAAATGGAGATGTAATCACAGTGTGATGAAAGGGTGGTTTTAAATCATGTATTGGATATTGCCTTTTCTAGACCATGAATCTAAAATTGCAGGATTCATCCTGGTAGGTTCAACATCAGTTCAATTCAATACAATTAGCACAACACACACTTTAAGTTTCTGAAGATAATGACTTTTCCTGTGCACTATTCTGATGTCATTCCATATGTGGTTTACTTTATTGCTTAATTTTCCAGTTTTGCTTCTTAAAAGGAGGCTTCTGATGAAAGCCCTTGGTAGTGTTGGGACTGTCTTAACAAATCACAGTGGACTTTGAATTATTAGTAATTTCTTTCTTGGCAGCAAACAATCCCTGTCTTCTCCTAGGTAGGAAATTTAAGTGAACTGAAAGGTTCCCTGTGTCAGTGCAAGCAAACCTCACTGAAACTCCATGAAGGCCAAGGTCTTTATCAGGGGCTTTTGGCTCTGTCTGCCCGTCTGCATCCTATACTGCTCCTGCTCCAGTATCAAGGAAAATAGTTGTTTTCAAGTTTCCTGCTAATATCTGGGTGTCCAAAGGCCTAACCTCTTCTCTTTTTGCCTCAGTTTCACAAATTTTCCACTGCTGTGAGTGTTCCTTTCATAAATACTCTTGTTAAAAGTGTTGAACTGGCACTACTATTGCCAGGTCATTGTATTTCTAATTGCAATATCCTAACTGCACCAAGGCTTTGGTGAGTCCCACCGTTCCCTGGGGTTGGGGAGGAAGCCCCAGAAGATGGCAAATTTTCAACCTTCTTTATTTTTTCTAATTGTTTATCTTCCCTGCAGGGCAATAGGAAAGCATACTGTCCTTGGAGAGTGAGATGTATTTTAGAAAGTCATTTACTGGGCTTATTCTACGTACCATGGATCTTCTAAACATTTTGTGTGCATTTTTCATATATATTCACTAAAACACAAAGTTACACATTAATATCTCTCATCATCTGTATTCTCCAAATGAGCATGGTGAACTTCAGGGTGCTCAAGTAACTGGCCAAAGCAGATTCCCAAGTTCAGGCAGCTTAGAGCCCAAGGTTTTAATTTGTGACCCACTTAAGACCTACCAGCATTTGATATACCTGTCTAATTGAATGTCAGCTTTCACCTGGCCAGCCTTCCTTCTCATCCCTCCCCCAAGTTGGGTAACTGCATTCTAAGAGCCAAGATGTAGGCAGTGGACATTGTAGAAGATAGAAATGTACTACCAACCCATATACTGGAGACTGAGCAGGTCCCACCCATGAATGCTGGCCCAGTGTAGAGCTTATACAGGTGTTGTTCACTTACCTCAAATCACAGCATCCAATAAGACTTTTCCAGAATGAACCTTCTGTAGACTATCTCAGCATAGAGCTTTTGCTTCTCCACATTCATGTCCTCAGGATGAAAATGAGGTCTGGCTGCTTATGATCCTCACTGTCCTTGTGTCAGTGCTCTTGTGGAAATTGCTGTCATAGAAACACTAGTCACCAGTACACACTGAGCATCACGCAATGTAGCTCACATAGGGTAGTGAGAGCTACGGACCCTTTTATCTGTCCCTCAGAAGGAAAGCTTAAGTCTCAGCTGGGGATCGCTGCCCACGCAGGCTCTGCTTACTGAGGGTTCACATCAAGATCCCAGTTTGCTGCCGACTCCCAAATCCATTTGTTGCCAAGCACCTGCACTTCCTACTTGTAAAGGTGCACATGGGGAAAAAGAGGTGCATGGTGATCGAAAACCTGCCTAAAAGAACTATCAACACTTTGATGCAGGCACCCTCCAGGCCAGGGTAGGTGGCTCTGCAGTGTTCCCTCCTATTGCTGTGCCAGCAGCCTAAGCCAAATTGGTGTCAGCAGATGTTAACCATGCAGTGCCCCTCTTTGGTTGACAGAGAAAATGTTCACTTCCCATATAGCTGTGTGGATTTGGGGGCTTCAAAGCCAAAAAATACTAAGTAAGCTCCTTGATGTCTGCCTTTCCTTAGCTGGCTAGCCTGGAAAGAGACAGAAGAAATAAATTTCATGATGAAGACATTTACAATTTAGTGGGTAAAGTAGAGAAGTAAAAATAAGGAGTGGAATGGAGTAAAAATGGATGCCTTTGGAAGCTGGGAAAGGGACTTAGAGCATGCAGCCTGGGGAACCACGGATCTTCCAGGGGAAGCTAGCTGAGAGGTCTGCCACTTGAACAGCCAGTCCACAGGGGGACATCACATGCAAAAGGACATAGCTCCATTTATAAGTATGGAGATGCTCTGAGTTTAGAAGCTAAAAGTAGAGTCTAGGGACCTTAGACTTGGGGTTGGAAATATAGGGATTGATACCTTGAATTGGAGCCATTAGAGCCACGTACTAGATTCAGATGTGGAACTCAGTGGAGCACTTTGCACTCACTTAACTTTGTCATTTTGTAGCCTCAGGACTGTCTCCATGTGCCCTGTCAGTTACTGCAGGAGTCATGAATCCAACCATGGTCATCTGAGTGGGCATCTTCCACCCCTTTAAGCCTAGCTTTCTCATTGTTCCTACCAATCAGGCAGCTCCTTACATCTACCTAGTCTGTATAATTGTGGCTTACAACTGTAGAAAATTCTCTTGTCAGAAGACTTGCCTGTTTAGTGCTCTATCCTCCTGATGATGGAGATCAAGGGGCAGGTAGGATGCCCATTCCAGCAAGATACCCCAAAAGTGCCTGGGAGTAACATAAGAATGATCCCTATGATGCAGAGAACTGATGAGGTCAAACCCAAATTCAGTATAAGATTTTCCCGCAAACCACAAAATAAATAACCCCTAGAAATCAAAATCTGTAGTAAGAAAACATAACTACCTCAAACTTCAGACATCTTTGATGCTGAGGACTCCAAAGGAGGGACAGTTGTGCCCATGCTAATTCTGACTATCACGCCTCCCTCCCACCACTCACCAGGCATTTTACTGTACTGGGGCTCAGGAAATATGAAAAAAGTAAAAAAAAAAAAATGACTTCGTTTGTTTTTCAAGGAAGGCGAATTCTGCATTGTTTTTATTTTTGTTTTGTTTTGTTTTTCCAAATGCTTCTTTTTTTCAATGAGAAAGAGAGGAGAAAAAAAGAAGGAAAAAAAATCTCAAACAAAATTTCAAAACATGTAAATGAAGGGGAAACAATGGAACATACATTGCACATTGTGATCCCCAAATCATTCACCCAGAGCGCAAGACTTCTGTGTTCAACTGTGCAACGATACTAGCACAAATTTCTCTGTTCAGTGAACTCAAAAAAATCAGTAGTACCTAGTTTGTTTTTTATACATATACATATATATATATATATACATATACATATGTTGTTTCTTTCAGCTTCTCACACTGAGACAATAGGATGTTTACACATGTTTCTTACTTATTTCACTGATCAGTATAATCTCAAGTTACATCCATTTACCTATAAAAGTCTCCAATTTATCCTTCTTTGTGACTGAGTAGTATTCCATTGTATTAAAATACCACTTCTTTTTTATCCATTCCTCAGTGGATGGGCATTTAGGTTGTTTTCAAGATCTAGCTATTACAAATTGTGCTGTTATAAGCATGTGTGCACATATATCACTGTAGTATGATATTTTTAATTCCTTTGTAAAGGCACTCAGAAAGGGAATAGCTGGATTTAATGGGACCTCTCATTCTAGCTCTTTGAGGAATCTTCAAATTGATTTCCACAGTGGTTGCCCCAGTCTACATTCCTACTAACAGTGGAAAAGGGTTCCTTTTTCCCCACAGCCCCACCAGCATATGTTATTGCTTGATTTCTTGATAATGGCCATTCTTTCTAGGGTGACATGGAATCTCAGTGTTGTTTCAATTTGTATCTCTTGAATGACCAGTGATGTTGAACATTTTTTCACATATTTCTTTGCTGTTCATATTTCTTCATGTGAGCAAGATGTATTCATCTCAAATGCCCATTTTTTGATTGGATCTTTAAATGTGGGAAGATTGATTTTTTTTTTTTTTTAGTTCTTTATATGTTCTTGATAGCAGTCCTTTGTCTGAGAAACAGCTGGAAAACATTTCCTCCCACTTCGTGGGTTGTCTCTTCACTCTGTTGGTTGTTTCTCTTGCTGTGCAAAAGCTTTTTAATAGGATGAGGTTGTCGATTCTTTGTGAAAGTTCTTGTGCAATCAGGGTTTTGTTTATAAAGTTTTTGCCTACACCAGTGTCTTCAAGAGTTTTATGTACTCTATCTTCCTCCATATTCAATGTTTCTGCCTTATTATTAAGATCATTGATCCATTCTGATTTTAGCTTAGTACATGGTGAAAGATATGGGTCCAGTTTTAATCTTTGACATATATAGAGCCAGTTTTTCCAGTACCACTTATTAAAGAGCCTATCTTTCTTCCAGTGAATGTGTTTGGCCCCCTTTATCAAATACAAGGTGGCTTCATGCATCTAGAGTTGTTTCTGCATTTTCTAATTGATTCCATTGATGTTTAGATTATTTTTTTAACAATACCACAGTGTTTTTATCACAATAACTTTATAGTATAATTTCAAGTCAGGAATTATGATGCCCCCTCTTGTATTTGTTGCCCAGGATTATCTTTGCTATTCTAATCTCTTCTTGTTCCAGATAAATTTTAGGATTGTTTTCTCTAATTCTGTGAGATATGCTGTTGGTATTTTCATTGGGACTGCACTGAATCTGTATAACAGTTTTGGAAGTATGGTCATTTTCACTATATTGGTTCTTCCTATCCAAGAGCACAGGATATCTCCATTTTCTAATTTTTTCTTCAGTCTCCTTTTTCAGAGTACTTTTTAGTATAGTGGTCTTTTATACCCTTTATTAGATTCATTACTAGGTATTTCATTTTTTCATGCTGTCATGCTTTGTGTTCAGACGGCCCCAACACCACCAAGCCTTATGCACTCATGGAGGCAGCTGCATCCAGCATTTGATTGGTTTGTTGTCTAGCACTGGGATTGATGGTGTGAGTGCTGCACCGGCCCAGGGGTGAGGAGCTGGCATACAGTAAAGGGGAGAGAAGGAAGCGTGCTTTTCCCCTTTTCGCTTTTTTGCTCTTGTCAGTTGTGGCTGCCTTGAACAGCTACCCCTCAGTCATGCCATTCTGCCTTCTTGGGTGGAACACTCTATAGACATATTCTAAGTCCATTTTTTCAAAATTTTGGTTTAGTTTTAATATTTCATTGTTAATTTTTTGTCTAGTTGATCAGTCTTTCTGTGACAGTGGAGTACTGAGGTCTCCCAGTACAATTGTATTGAGGCTTATTTGATTTTTAATGTCTGTTAGTAATTCTTTTATATAGTCGAGTGCACTAGTATTTTTTGCCTATATATTTGTGATTGTTATCTGCACCCTTTTTGAATTGTTCCCTTTATGAAAATGTAGTGAGTTTATCTCTCTTAATCAGTCTTGGCTTGAAATTTACTTTGTCTGCAAATAGAATAGCTATCCCTGCTTTTTTCTGAGTTCCTGTCACATAGAATATTGTTTTCTATCCTTTAACTTTTCAATCTATGAATTTCTTTTTGAATTAAATGTGCTTCTTGTATGCAGCATATTGTTGGATCTTGCTTCTTGATCCATTCTGCCACTGTATGTCTTTTGATTGGTGAATTGAGACAATTAACATTGATGGTTATAGCTGATATGTATTGAGTTATCTTTGTCATGTTATTTTCCTATTATTGCCTCCCCTTCTTTTTTCCCTTCCAATTGTTTGCCTTCTCTGGAGGATTCCTTCTGTTGCATTCTTCAGACCTTTTACAGGTTCTGATTTCGTGATCATAAATCTCCTGAGATGTTCTTTGTCATGGAAGTATCTTATTTCTCCATCAATTTTGAAAGGTAGTTTTGCAGATTACATCAATCTTGGTTGAAAGTTGTTTTCCTTTAGAATTTGGAGTACTTCACTCCATGCTCTTCTTGACTTGTGAGTTTGTGCTGAGAAGTCAGAAGTAATTCTGATGGACTTTCCTTTATAGGTGATTTGTTTGTTTTCTCTAATAGCTTTTAGGATTCTATTCTTGTGTTGAATTTCTAGAATTTTGACTGTGATATGCCTGACTGTAGATGTTTTTGATCATTATTAACTAAAGTTGTTTATGCCTCATTTCTCTGTATGTCAAATTCTTTTTCTCTACCAGAAAAGTTTTCTATCATGATGTCTGTGAACATTTTTAAAATGTCATTTGTAGTATCTCCTGCTTTTTTCATTGACTCCAATCTTAAGTCATTCTTTTTTGTTCCATCTGCCATCTGCTGGATTGATTTCTCATGGTCCCTTGCAATTTTTGAGAAATCTTTCTTTTCCTGGTCACTAACTGCACTACTTGTCTTCAGAGACAAGGATCTGAGATCCTGTTCTCACATTGGCCTAATCTGCTTCAAATACTTTCAATGGAGTTTCTGTTGTCTTGGATATCTGCTTGAACCTGCTTTATGGATTCCATTTCTTTCCTATGCTGAACTTCTATAATTTCCTTAAACTTGTCTTACATTTTGTCTGTATCTGCTCTAACGCTGCTAAGCGTGGTGTGTATTTTGGTAATCTCTATAGTTACCTGAGAGATTATTTCTGATTTCGTTTTTTCCAGAGCCTCATTCAGTAGCTTTGTTGTTACTGCTTCAGAGATACTGGGAGGGTGCGGGCTTTCAGACTGTCCCACCTCATTGCCTCTTTGATTTGCCTTTGGTGAACTGGATGCCTGGGGTTACATTTCACTTATGTGTCTTCTCATTTTATTTTCTCTCTCTTTTTAGTTCAAATCCTGTGGTGATGTTTATAAGTGGCCTATCCTTATCAGTTGCCAACATGCTTTATTGGTGGTGTTTGGGACACATAAGGGTCCTAAAGGTATCTTCCAGGTGTAGCTCGTCTTTGGATTTTGAGTCTGTTGGAGGATCTTACCTCTTCAGTTTGTTGGAGATGAGGTGTGTTGCTTGTTTAGCCTAATTCCTTGTTCTTTGGCATCTTGCCACCATATTTTCTGTGTACCTTATTTAATCTCAGTTATGGAATACCAAAAAAATAGCCATTTAGAATAATTATGTCAATTTTGGTTGTAGTGGTACCATCAAACCTAGCCCAGAAAATAACGGACTGAGGTAAGCCTTCATTTGCACCTTTAACCATATGAATTAGATTTGTAATTGTGTAACAAAAGATAAAACAAACCAGATAATTATATATAATATAAAAGTCTGTAGTATGTCAATTTTGCCTTTCAGGGTTAAAATTTGAAATGGATTAAGGAGAAAATAGAGAAGTGAAAGAGGAAAAAGAGATCAGAAGTAAGGTTGGAGGACAAAGGGGGATCATGCCAACTGGTGCGGAAGACTGAGGGAAAAGAGAGATGTAAGTGTTAAAAGGAAGAACAGAATCATGCCCTCAAAGAAGTTAGGAACCACTTTCATACTCATAGAAACAATGAAGGAGAAAGAGAAAAAAAAAAGGGAAAAAACAAAGCCAACTTACAGGATTCTCTCTGGTTTCACTAGTGGACAACCTGTGGGGACAGAGTCCTGAAATCGTGCCAATCTAATTGTAAGCCTGCATTTGCTTTTAGGCAGCTTAGTGGATAATCTCAGCAGGTCTGCCAGGAGACCAGACTCATTGGGCTTTTTGCAGTTTAAGCAATTTCCTTGGGTCTGCACCCAGCTGGGAGCTGCTAGATGAAGCCAGCAGCAGTTCTGGGTTCTGGGTTCAGCCTCCCCATCTCCAAAATGGCTCCTGGCTAATTGCTCTCTCTCTGCAAGAGGACAGAGTCCTCTGCACTCACTGCCAGCCAGCCAGTGCAGTGCTCCATGTCCACTGCTCCCCTCCACTGCTGTGTCTCTCTGGAGAGGCCTCTGCAGTCACTGCCACTGTGTCCGTGAGTCTCCAGGTTCAAACAGCTCTTCTTGCACAGTGAGTCTGGTCCCAGGATGAAGGCACCACCAGCTACCACCTTCTTCTTAGTTGAAGTTTTTCTTTTGCTCTCTGTGGGCTTCAGTTTGTACTTCAGATTATTTCTGGGTCCTGGGGATCCACTTCCTTCCTTCTTGGACAATGTGGCTAGAACATGTCTATCTTCAGGACGGCTCCAGAAGAGGAGAGGAGTGTTCATGAATTGGGGCTCCAGGCTGAGTTTAAGATATCTGTTTAGAATGTTCAATGTAAGACGGTAAAAAATTCAGTGGCAAAATCCTAGCCCTGTATCTGAACCATATATACACATCACATACACACCACACACACACACACACACACACACACACACACACACACACCCTTTCTCTCCCATGCGTACCGAGGCTATTTTCCTTTTTTAAAAAATTCTGTTCAAGTCTACCACATAAACACACTGAGGTCCCAAATGCCTGGTTGTTAAGTTAAACTGTAGGCATGACTTTTTATGGAAACTGAAAATGTGCTGTGACAAGCCCAATTTTGTAATGTGACCTAATCAGAAGCTATGATTCTATATTACAGATCATAACCGGAAATATGATCAATTTAATTTATGTTTGTGCTAATTATTTTTTCAAGAGGCTTAAATTATTCAAAACAAATTCACTTTAGGAATTAGAAGGGGACCTAGGGAGACAGACTTTATAAGCAGTAACTCTGTGTCAACTTCATGTTGGCAAAACTAATTAAGTGTCCCACATGCACTGGTAGTGATGTGTCCAGTAGAGGATGGTAAAGCTTGATGCAGACAGGCCAGTCCTGGGCCTAACAAGGTTAATTGCTGTTGGTCTTTTCTGGGTCCCATCCCATTCACCTTCCCAAGAAACTACCATCTTTCCCATTAAAACAAAATGCCTCACTCTGCAAGTTAGATCCCTCCTTGTTTGTCTCCAGTCTTTCTTCCTTTTATTTCCTCACCTTCCATCACTCATCTAAGCTATAGACCCTGTATTCCTCAGTACCTCTGGCCAGATCAGAAGGCACTAAATTGGGAATGGGGATGTCCATCTTTCTCTTTGCTGTCTCCAAGTCCTTTAAAATGGTTGTCCTTTTCTCTATGTATCTTAGTCCATTCTTTGTTGTCATAACAAAGTACCTTGGCTTGTGTACATTGTAAAGAAAAGTGGCCCATTTTGGCTCATGGTCTTGGAGGTGAGAAATTTCATGTGTGGCACCAGCATTTCCTTGGCTTCTGGTGAGGGTCTTGTGCTGCAGGTATGCTTGTGTAAAAGAAATATAGGCTGACCTGCTTTCAGACAGCCCCCTCTCAGTAATGAATCCAGTCCTGAGAGACCTACCTCTGTTCCAGGAGAGTAACTCCCTTAATACCTTGAGACTTAATCCAGTCTCATGAGAATTAACCCAGTCTTCTGATGGCATTTAATCCATTCCAGAGAGTGGTGTTCCTGTTACCTATCACATCCACTTGACCTTGTGAAGTCTCCTCCTCCCCCTCAGTTCCACTGGAAAACAAGCTTCAGCACATGAACATTTGGGGCCAGACCACATCGAAACCACAGCACTCCATCTTTAGCATTCTCCTTTCTTCACCCCCAGCACTCCAGGCTAGTTTTTCCTCCTTGCGTTTTAGCCTATTTCCTGGTCAAGTTTAGACCCCTCCATCCAAATATGAAGGGGTGGAGCTCCTCAAGCCTCAAAATTAGGTCTCATTCTTTTCCCTCTCCCGAAGAAAGCATTTTTCAGGCTCTGCATCCTCATCATTTACTGAGCAAAGATATTTAACTGAATGATCACTGTATTAATCTAGTTCTATCTGTTATAACAATGAACATGGCTTGAAATCACAAAAATTGGTTGACTCACAGCTCTGGAGTCAGAAGTCTGACATCAAGGTGTTAATAGACTGAGTGCTTCTGGGTTTTCCTAGGGAGAATCTCTTCCAGGTTACTACTCCTCCAGCTTCTCGCAGCCATCCCCAGTTGTTGATGTTCTTTGACTTGTGACTTCATACTTATGATCTGCTCCATCTTTTGATCAGATGCTCTCCTATTTCCTCCGGTATACCTATGTCTCTCAAATTCCTCATCTTCATAAGGGTACTAGTCATTGGATTTAGGGCCCATCCTATCACCAATAGGACCTTGTCTCAACCAGTTACATCTACACAGCCCTGTCTATAAGATCACATTGACAGGTGTTATACATAGAAGGTGTGTATATGTCATATGTGATTGTTGAATTAATGTCTGTCTCTCTTGCAATGCTGATAGCCCTCTTTGGTCTGTGAGTATTGTCTGAACACACAAATGCTCACTAAATGATTGGTCTACATGACCATGACAATGATGAGGAGGATACTGAGATGAGGTACAGCCTGAGATTTTAAAGAAAGGACCTAACCTGGCTCAGATGCTTTCTGAGACATACAGAGGCATCATCTCTTTCATCTTTCACAAAAGCCTGGGAGATAGCTATCACTTATCAGTTTCCTACTACTGAGGACAAAAAGGTCAAATAACTTGCCCAGTTTTGTCTATATTTGGACTCAAGTTGACCTCACTTCAAAGAATGGGCTGGCTCTGGCAGACACAGGGTTTTTGTTCTTGGGTTAATGATGTAAGAAACCATGTGCTGGTGTAGATCCTATGTCTCCCTGAGCATTGGAAAGGCTGCCTGCTTCACATACATTTCTATGCTTCATCTCTTTGTAGGTGGATACAGGTTAGCTTGGGTGTGTGTGTGTGTGTGTGTGTGTGTGTGTGTGTGTGTGTGCGTGTGTGTGTCGGGGGGAGAACCAGAAAGGCCATGCTGATTTAGTTGTGTGGCACCAGCTATGTCTCAGTGCCTCGGATCTCAGCCTTCTCATTGGAAGAGAGTTGCATCATTCTTTGCTTGCTTATCTCATAGTCTTATAAAATGAAATGAAAGCAGCAGGTAGGATATGACACAGCGCTGGGTCCTATATAGCATTTGCCGATAATGAAGGCGATGCATCAGGGAAGGATGTGAATTTGTGGTCTGAGGTTTTGGACTCTTTTTCTCTCCTTGCCCTGAGACTGTAGCCACATCATTCTGCTTCTTCCTACAGGACTGATCCAACTCCTTCAACTATAAAATCTATCTAGGAAAGGGGAACTGAGAGTATGGGTCCCTTGCCATAGCCTCCTTCAGCAACTGTAGGAGAGGCACCCTTCCTGGAGCATCCTACCACCACCCAGGTTTCCCTGCCAGCACTGGAGAATTGGTACCTCATCACCGTGGGCCACTCAAGAATCACCCAAACTGCCATGCCACAAGTCTCCTGGGCATGAATTTCCTTTGACTCATTACAACTGTCATCAAAGGCCCAGGACGAGTTCATTCAGATATCAGAGAGGTAGTGCCACTGATGAAGATTTCAATCTAGGATGAAAAGTGAACCCCATGTAGCTGAGAAGTCAGGAGGTTTAAAGTTTGGGTTAGTCAATTATCAATAGGCCCACCTCAGTGCTCATGATTTCCACTACTTCTTTGATCAGAGCCTCTTTGGTGTGTTGAGAGCCTGATGGCATGTTTACAGGGGTTACAAAGGCTTGGATTTATCCATCCTATCCATAATATATACTGGGCTGTTCAGTATCTGCTTGGCTGACAGGGAATTCATCATCAGAGGAAGTTAATACTGGGCTTAGGTGCAGTTTTATTTTCTATTTTTCTCTCTCCTTGGCAAGTACCAGGGAGAATGCCGAGTTTTCAGGCCATCACGCAGCCAACTACAGCCTGAGCTGCAATATGGCTGCTGTAGTGCCATTTTCATTTGTGCAAGAACAAAGTGAGAATTAGAATACCTGAAAAGAATGTACAACTTAATATCCAGATTACATAGCCATTGGGCAATTGGGGATGCCCATTATACATGGAAGGGTAGACTCATAAACTCAGGTCTAGCAACTTTGCTGATGGTGCATGTTCACTGCCTGTGACTAGCCTCCTCACTTGTGACTTTGGTTACAATTGAGACTCGCTTCATTCACTGCCTGTATCAGTGCTTATCTGTGCTGGACTTGTAAGTAACCATTTGTCCTCAGAGGAAGTAGCTTACACTCCTAGGTCAGTTTCTCCATCTGTACCTGGGGCTTCCCCGACACATGACAGGCTGCCCTGGGGAGGTGGCTCTTCTGTGGGTAAACTGAGCAGGCTGGTTATGCCCCTTCTGTTGCGCATGACAGACAGGTGCTCAGAGCTTCAGAGACTTTAACCAGGCAGCAGTAGGCTGTGGTTGTTGATTCTGTGCCTGAGGAACCACATGCAATGCCTGTAATCAGCTTTCCGTGGCACATCAGCTGCCACAGGATGAACAGAGCAGAAGCCTGATGACACAGCTGCTCAACTGCAATACCCTATGATAATTTTACAAATTATTATTTTTAATATAATCAGCCTTTTCCTTAGGCAATAAAGGAAAAAGTTAAATTGCTCACAAACTAATAAAGGTTTCTCTTCTGAAGCATCAAATTCTGTTTACTCATGAAACACACACCTCCTCTGTTTGCCCACTGGGAGAAAAATTAGCATTTATTTTCCCGGGTAAACAAAATCTGGTGGAATATTTGTTGAAATATTTCAGCATTGAGCCATTCCTTACATTTAAGATGATATAGAAGAATGCAAAAAAATTTGTAAGCGGTCTTCCCTGACTCCGGGGTTTAATTTTACTATGGAAAAACTACTTACTATATACAATAGGATGTTATTTGGTACCTATGTGCGTGGAAAACAGACTTCCCCTTAGAGCCAGGAGCCAAGAGACTGAAGAAAACAAAATGTTCCCCGCAGCTTACTCCAGGCTCCCATGAGGATATTGTATCAACTACAGGGATGAGAAAGTATGATTTCATGTCTTGATTCCTCTTCCTTGAATTCTTTTGATGACAGATGAAGTTAGAGCTCTGTCACTTTTTATTTGTTTCCACAATGGAAGACTTGGGTTGCACTTACACATAGTATGACTCTGATTTTTGATGCTCTGCAGAGTGACTCAGTATTTTCCTTTTCCTGGTTTTCAGGTATGGAGATATGAGGAGACAGATTGGCTTTGAAATCAGAGACATGTGGTACAACCTTGGTGAGTAGCTGGAATTTGAAGGTTGAGCAAACATCTCGAATCCCTTCCAGGTCATGACATTGGCCCTGTTTGTCAATGTTGAGATTTCTTAAAAACCTTAATTCCTTTCATTCCTGGAACAGCAATTGTTAACCATTGTAGTAACACTTTAACATAATTAAGAAATACCGTACCAAAGAAAAGGAGACAAAATCTGGTTACTGGGGCAAATAGAAAAATCAAGAATGACCTCTTGGGTGAACATATAGCTTTGAAACCTGCTTGCTCCCTGGATTACTGACATCCCATAGTTTCTCTATTATCCAAAAAGGTACCTCATTCTGCTGTGATATTTGGCATCACTTATCATATTAAGTTTTGTAGATTTTAACACCTAAAGCATTTACAGTATTTGCCTATACAATACTAGGTCTTGTATTTAGATATATTTCCATCCAATGGTCATAGCATAATACACTTCCACAATTAAATAATTATGAGTAATGTATGTGTTTATGCAAATGATTAATACAACTTTATCGATTAATATTTACCCACTTACTTTCATCATTAAAAATAACAGGGAATACTCTCAAAACCTTAATGTGATATGTAGTTCTTTTAGATGAGCTCCTGAGAGATACGAGTAAGTGATCACAATTTGTTACCTTCTCACTGTCTTTAATGTGCTCTCTAGGAAGCTGGGTTCACTCCTAGTTGAGATCATGCTCTTTCTGGCACCTACACTCTGTTTACAGGCTTGCCTTATGTTCCAGCCCATGGAGAGGCTGATGGCCTTGCCCAGGTCCTGCACAAGTCTTCATATACGTTTCTAACTTCACGTGCCTTTCCTGCCTCAGGCCTGTCAGGGCTTGACTTCCTCTCCTCAGAGGGGCACCAGAACCCTACAGTTACTTTTACCAAGATGGCCTTTGCTCTCTTTTCTACATCAGAAACTATTTTTCTCTACTAAAAAGAGACAGAAATCTGCATTAGAGCATGGAAATGACTTAGCTACAGCAGCCTACATGTCTCTAGGACCCAAGTACCAGCTCCTGGCTGTCCATCCTGTCCTCCATCAGTCTGCCTTTCCCTGTGGCAGAGTAGGAGCCCTGGGCTGGAATCTATAGGCTTCATAAGTGCTACATGTGAGCTTTTGTCTCATGCTGCCCATACAGCTCAGTCAAGTGACTCCATCCTTTTGTGTTTGTCTTACTTAGATCTCTCAGTTGTAAGATAAAGCAGCCAGGGTGAATTTTTCAAGAGCCTCGTAATCCTAAGGCTCAGTACATTTATGACATGTATATATGATGATCTTAGTAATAAAATGTTAAGGCTTTTAGAAAAGAGAGGAGGACCGTTCATGATTCATTCTAATTGATCTCTCCATGTTCTTTCTTAAAATCACCATCTGACAGATGCATTCATCATTTTTCTTGGCAGGCCAGATGGCAGGACTCACACCAGGCAGAAGTGGTATATAGTGCCGTGAGAAAGGCAGGCAGGAGACGTGGAAGAGATCGTCAAAATGGCCCTTACAGTAGATTAACTTTCTGCTAATTATAGGGGGTCCAGGGCTTTTCTAGGCCCAGTATCCAAGAGGGAAATGGTATGAGCCTCACTGCCAGGCCAAGTCTCAACATGGTCCTTGAATTCCTGTAGACATAGGCTGTTTCTGATACCACCAAATGCACTGGTACTTCTTAAGAGTGGAACCTCCTACCCTCAAGAGGTGCTAAAGTAGAGAGAGAATAATTTTCATTCTACTTATGATTAGGAGAGATGCCCATGGGTCATTATACATGGAAATACTCTTTTTCTCTTTAAAAGTAGCTGCTGCCACAAGATAGCTCACCCTAGATCTCTGAGTTCCTGGAACCCTCGTTTTCTTGGAGTGACCTCTCAACAACAGAGTTAGTTACTGCCTAGAAAAGAAGAAACTTCCAGGCTTTAGCTTAAGTTTCCACTGACCAAGGGTCATTTCTTGTCCATTTTTTGTTGTTGTTTTCTCTTTTCACAGTGCTAGCTCTATGACTAAGCTACATTCCTAGTTTTAAGTATGTTTAAGTAAGTACAGTGGCACACAACTGTAATCCCAGCCACTTGGAAGCCTGAAGCAGGAGGATCGCAAATTCAAAGCCAGTCCAAGGAACTTAGGCTCTGTCTCAAAGTTAAATATATAAAAGCCAGTGTTCTTCAATGGTAGAGCACTTTCCTAGCATCCATCAGGCTCTGGGTTCAATCCCCAGTGCTGGAAAAATATGTATATATATATTTAATGTCACCTTTGGAATCCATGAGATTGAAGACCTTGGGAACTGGCTCTATTTCATTTCTTGCCATTTGCTATATGGTAGCAGTGAGAGAAACACAGGCCTGCGGGCAATGAGTTTCTTTTCCTCCAAACCCTTGGGAAGGTCTGGCCTTTGGAAAAATATATTCTTGGGTCTTACTCAGATTTCCAAAGCCACTTCAGAACAGTTGGTTTTATTGATATTATCTATCATTATCCCCCAAATAAGCTGAGCCCGGCAACAACACTTTTGATTTGCAATGTAAAAATGCAGTTAAGAAAGAAAATTTCCTCATTTCAACCTGTCACTTGCTGATTTGAATGCAGTGATTAATGTGTAAGACATCTGTTCTGCACCTCTTGAGCTAGGAATATTAACTGTGCCATGAAAAGTGGCCAAGGGGTCAAAAAGTACCTTGACCAATTAAGAGTAGGAACATGAAAACAGCAAGAAAGAACCACCACCAGAATTGGTTTCCTTGCTACCAGAATAATGATTTTTAAAAGTTAAAGAAACAGTAATAAAAGCATCTGTTACTTAATGGGAAATTCCATGTCAGCCCCCAAGTGGCTCCATGCGGTCACCTCTGGCAGGGTGGCCTCTTCCTGTTGCAGTCTCCAGGGTTTACACCTGCCTGCAAGTGTCACTGTGCAGGAACACACTGGAAGTTTATGACAGCACATCTCAATTTCCCAGGATGTGCACAAACTATTTTCTACACCATTTTTTATTTTATTTTTTCCAGTGAGCTCAGGTTTCAGAGTAAGTTGGCAGGCTGATAGAGTTGGCTGTGCCAAGAAAATAAAAATAGAAGTCTGATCAGATATATTTATAATCTTACAGTTAATTAGGAACTTATCATTCAAACAGGCCTTGTACTGAATATTCCAGGACACCAGTTATTCCTTGAGTTTCCCCTGTACCATGTGTGGTCCTTTAAGATGGGTATCCTCAGATCCTGCCCCCATGCTAAGCCCCACAGCAGGTAAGAGGGTCTTTCCAATCAATTTGGTATAAGTACAAACCCACACTGGCCCATGTGATAGAGCAGTGTGGTGTTTTCCCCTAAAATCCTGTCTGATTTTCAGCGTGAAAGGGAAAATCAAAAGCAGATTTTCTTTCCAAAGAAAAAAGAAGAGAATGTGTGTATTTATTAGCTCTTCAGTTATTTATCAAAGCTCACACTGAGACAGCCTGCTGGGGTACCTCATCTCTCTCTCCTCTTCACCACCTCAATTTACATTTTGTTTATTGTGTCCAGCATGAATGAGCCAGCACACACTGTCCAATCCAGCCAGAACAAATGCAGTCGCAGCAAGATCTTTTTTAGCCTGGATCTCTTTGGAATATTTTTCATGCAGGGATTCCCTTCATGGGTATTTGGGGGAACTGGACAAATTGTATGCTTTTTAATAAAACCTATATACTGTACAGTGTGCCCAGATTATTATGGATAACAGACCAAACACAGGAAGAAATGGCACCAAGGAGTATTAGGCAGTTTATTATACCAATAGGCCTGACTGACTGGTATCTCTCCCAAACAGTCAGAGCCTCACCTGGTGGGATTTCAGGGCTTTTATGGGGAACGCAAGCAGGAGGTACAGAAGCAGACTTAGCATATTAAGATTGCAGGGTTTTGTGACATCGTGGCTTGTCAAGAGAGTGTAAACATCTCAAGTTACATTGTAGGGCCATCAGTTAAATAAATATGGGTCACATAAAGGAAGGAATGTTTGATTACCAGGCTTGTCTGGACATGTCTGTGGGTTTTTTTGGTGGGTAGTCTTGGTGGACTTTTACTTACAATTTTAATTTCTACTTCATGATCAGTTTGGCTTACTGGCAGAAGGTTTCACTTTGCCTACTCTTATACATGCAAGGCCACTAGTGTTTATAAAACAATCACCTGATACCTGGGCAGGCTGCTGATTACAGTGGAAATGCTTTGGTGGAGGAGCATATCCTCACTCCTAGTGAAGCCTGCAACATGTTCTGTATGCAGAGTAGAGAATCCTGATGTATCTAAGGGACTTGGAGAGTCACCAGGGGACTGGTAAAGTGACCAGAAATGAGCTTGTCACCTGACATTAGCTTACTCTTCTTTCATCTCAAAAGGAAAGGTATATTCTGTGTGTGTGTGTGTGTGTGTGTGTGTGTGTGTGTGTGCGCGCGCGCGTCTACAGGCATCTCCCTGACCTTATTGATCCAAAACCAAGTCCATCATTAAATTTGAGTAGAAGTGCTTCAGGGGAAGCCTGTAATGCAAATGCCAAAATAAAATAAAATACATATGCAGCAGATAACATCACCCATCACTATCTCATGTGTCATCCCCAGGTACAACAATCGTCCAAACACCCTAGGTCAGCTTCAGATCAGTGTTTCTTCTATACCAATGAGGAGGGTGATGAGAGGGATTAAGAAAACATCATTTTTTGTAACTTTGTTTTCTGATCCTTGCATCTACAACCACTTGTTTCTGCTTTATATTCCTCCCAGCATGAAACAATAAAAACTGATGGTGACAGACAGAACTTTATGACACTGGAATTGTGGTTGATGAACAACTTGCTGTCACTATCATCTGTTTTCTGAAACATTGGCTCTGACATTTTTTAGGTTTAATACGACAAAAGTGTCACCTGCAAGACTGAATATAATGGCATTTTCAAGAGAATGCTTTGCAGCAGTTACACGCCTTTCAGAAACATTAAGCATTTCAGGAAGTGATGAGAATCACACTATTATACCTTAGTCAAAGTATTAATTGTTTAGTAAAAGTTTAGATAAGATTTTAATGAAATTCACATTTTTTATCGAAGGTTACATTTTGCATGTTTTGTCTATTCAATAAAATATGTTCAGTATGTGAGGATTATATATTTTCTACAGTATTGTTATTTATAGTAGCCTGATTTGCTTAATGATTCTCTTTACAGGATTCTATATTAGTTGCATTGCAAAGAAAACCAAATTCTTCATGGAACTTACCATGTTTCCTAATTGGATAAAAGATTGGTTAACTCTAGATAAATTGCTAGTGTTAATAACAAAATGTCACACACAATTCATTGAAGCATATAATTTATTGTGCATCCTGCTATTACATGTTGGAAATAATGTTAGTCATAGTGGAGTAATAGGGAGATCAATGAGTATTTTTGAAATTAAAGACAAAGTATAATTTTAAAAGATAACTTCAGTAGGCCCTGCCTCTGTGTTTTAGTGTGTCATTTGAAGGAAAGCTAATCCTAACCCTTTGTGTAGAAGTGGCATCCCCCTAGCTTAGTTCAGAGGCACAGTGTCCAGGCAGTGAAGTGAACATGAGGTTTGCTACTGCTTTTTCTGTCTGCCTTCCCTGGCTCAAGCTCTATATGAGGTAACCTTGGTCACCCCTTTCCCTCCATAATTGAAAAGCAACACAGCCAAAAGGTATGGGGAACACTGCCAGGGTGGGGCACCACGGGAACAAAATACGCGACTAGCACGAAGAAGGTAAGGGCCCCTGGGTCAGCCCAGCTGCTGGGTCTCTATTCTCAGCCTTCAGATTTTCCAGTAGTGACTCTCAGTGTCTGCATCAGACAGAGGCCCGCAAAAGCAAGAATTCCATCAAAAACAATCAAAATAGAAAAGATTTGATGATTATAAGAGGCCAGCCTACTTTCCAGAGGATGTATTTTAAAATTGTAATAGCTCAGCAGTGCTGGCGAAAATGGCAGGTCAGTGACCTGTTTTACGATGGCAGAAGACACATCAAGGAGTGGCATGTAAAGCTCACCGTGTCACTACTGCAGAAAAGTGGGCAGGGCCTGAGCGCCATGCAGAACTCTTGTGACCCAGAAGAGGGAAATGATTCAGAAAATGAGGTCGCAGCAGAGCTTTGGGACCTGCAGACCCACCTCAAGTCCTCTGTTTACCCCTAAGTCCACCTCAAGTTCCTCTGTTTACCCCTAACAGCTCCCTGAGCAGCCATGGGGACTGTCTCATTTTTTCGTCTGTGGAACAGGTTAAGAAGGTGCCCATCTCACAAGACTATGAGGACTCAACGAGATCGTGCTTTCTTCTAGGCTTATGTTGTAGTAATATGTGGTTACTCATGTTAGTTAATATTATTATTCACAGCTGTGTTAGTTTTTAAACCTATTGAGAAACATTTTCCTGAACTCTTTAAAAATTACATCTGACAAGATAAGTGAGATGAGACTAATAAAGTGGTTTTTTAGATAAGTATTTACTTATCAGCCAGGAGCCCTGGAGATAATCAGTCCTGTTTCCAGTTCCATAAGTTGTTGGCAGTACTTTGGTTCACTTCGTATTACAGAAATTATTCTTTTGTTTAAAAATGTACCAGATGGTAAACTCTTCTTCGTGCAATGTTTGAGATAGAAAAGACCCTAGAGACTGTCTGTGCATGCTCTGTGTTGACTCCTGTCCTTGTCATTGTCTACAAAGCTAGATGTTGACTGTCCAATCCCAGCCCCTGCTTGGTCCACACTGGATATCAGGTGTCTGCTCATGCCCTCTATCTATCAGATGTAATTATGTATTGTCAAATGGTAGTCTATTTTCTGTAATAGGCAAATCACAGTTATAGACCTTATGTTGGATTTTTTAAAATAACTTATGTAATATTGGGAATACAGTTCACTTCTAAAGCTGAAAGCTACAAATATTCAAATCATTGCGTGCAGATGAGACTTGGATACACATGCTCAGTATCTCTTGTTCAAATGCACATGATCTGCTTTGTTTTGTCTACTTGAACCTATTTTAAAATCCTTTTTATTTCTGAATAAATACATTTCTTTATTTCAAGGGCAACACAAGATAAAGTTCATTCCAGAAATGGTTGGTCCGATTTTAGAAATGACGTTAATTCCCGAGACAGAACTGCGCAAAGCAACAATCCCCATCTTCTTTGATATGATGCAGTGTGAATTCCACTCAACTCGAAGCTTCCAAATGGTAAGGACACAAATGTGCTCAGTGGCCTGGGGAGGGGAGTGGCAGAGCCTAAAAATTTTGAAAGAAACGAGTAGATGTTCTACTGCTAAAGATGTTAAATTTAGAAACATACTCTGCAGCTCTAGAGAACGGAAGCCTATGATTTTTCCAACTGAAATAGTTAACATCCTTTTTCTTCAACTTTAGCAGGGATTGTTCTCAGTTTTTAACTATTGCTTATTTAGTTTAATCTAAATTTACTTATCTGAACCCTGGATAAAAGTCTCTTCCTTCCTCTCCTTGTTATATGTACATGTAGAATTTAATCAAACATTATTTATTGTATTTTGGAAGCCTGGTTGCTTGTTGCAGAGTTATGTTATTTTTAAATCTAAAGTCTGCTTTTAATTTTTTAAGCATGTGTCTGGATCTTTTATCTGTGTAATGAAACAAATGAAAATTCCTCTCAGTGAATACACAGTACTCAGCTAATACATTGTAATAAGAAATACAAGATCTGAGTAACTTATGCTCTAGGAGTAACAACATCTCCTTCCTGTATCCCATGAAAATAAGCATAGTATTTTTGTATTCTTGAGTTGATGCAAACATACTACTTGTACACACACATAGGCAAATGCACACACCTATCCTGGTATGTTAGATCTGGCCATGGTACTTTGCAGAGATATGAGAAGAACTCAAGAAATAAGTTGAAAGCAATCTATTAAAAGTACAGCAATTCAAGCATAAAGTGATTATACCAAACAGTTTAGATTTTAAGAAGAAATTCCTGTATTAAAAGAAAATCAAAGCTGGTTAATTAAGATGGTATGATTTTAGTAGTATCTATATTTAAAAGGTAGATTTTCCTTATCCACTTTTATATTTTATCGTTTCAAGGACTTTTGAGTAATTTACAGCATTTCATTGGTCAGTCTTCACCATCACTGCACAAAGGCAGAATCCATAAGGAACCATTTTTCTATTTCCTAGGACAGAAAAGAAAGACACAGTTAAAAGAATCTCTATGCTGTGAGCAAAGTTTGAGTTCCAGTCCCCAGGTCAGGTAGTATCATTGATTCGCAGGCGTTCCCTAGGTCTTGAATCACTCAACATCTTAGTGTCTGTTAAGTCAGATTTATAACATTGGCCTGAAATAGAATCTGCTTACACAGTCAGACCTGAACACTCTTAGCGTAGTACCTGACAGCGTAAATGACGTCTCTCGGTTGTTGTGACTGTTACAAGGCCAGAGTCCTGGCTTTGATGTGAGCCTCTGAGCTACACAGAGGCCACCGTTCAGAGAATGTCCCCCGCATCTGCAGAACCATTTGGCCCAGCGCTTTGCACAAGCCGGACCATGACCTTCCCTGTGGAGTTAGCCACTGAAGCTTAGGGGAGGTGGTCGGTACATAAAGATGGAGTCTGACTGTTGGAGGAGCCATTTCTGTGATGCTGACCCACACAGGGTGTACTCCAAAACCTACTGGACCTTGTCTTAGTACACAGCTAGACTATCATTGTTTTTGCACTTTAATCCTGCAGGAGGCTTTTATAAAATGACTGGTGATTTTTATTTTAATATTAAGCCATTGGTGGATCATAGAGAAGGCTTGATTTTATTTCCCCAAATTAATGCCTGGTAGGGAGGGATTAGTGGTATTAGCACTTCTTGACTACACTCTTTCTTCTCTTCCTTACTTTTTCTCTTTCCTCTTCTAGTTTTCTCTTTTTTTTTTTTTTTTTTCTTGATATGGGGGAAGAAAGTCTCATTTTTAGATAAAATTAAAGACAATACATTTAGAAAAACAAGAGTATGTTTCTTCGGCTTACTGTCAGCCTTATACTATGATAAATATATCAGACATCTTCCTTGAATGCAAGGTAGGATCAGTGATTTTAATGAGGGCGTAGTGTTTCATAAAACAGTTTTTTACTGATTGCTGTCTTATAGCTGGACATTCAATTTCTTTGCAGATCTTCACTATTATGTGTAAGAAAGTATGCAGTGGACTCATTCATGTATATTAATTGATTACACTTTTAAAGTTTTCTAGTATACATTCTCATCAATGCACCTATTGATTCAAAATAATTTTGTATCTTCTGACATTGTTGCCAAATTGTTTGATATTCCTCCTACAAGATTTGATCCCATCTTCATTGCTGCTGGCTTTACCTCGTGGTCCTGACTGCACTGCCAATGAAATAAAGCTACAAATTATAATTTAAAGGACTTTTTCCTAGGCAGAAAATTTGTCTGACTTTTTGAATTTTATATAAGTTAAGCCCAAAGACAGACTTTGTGGAAACTATTAAATTAAAGAGTCAGGGAAACAGGAAAAATATATTTATATAGATAAATGTCATTAACCTAGAAACTAAGATCAAAAGCCTCTAAAATATTATACTGTTCATCATTGGGTCAAAATAAAGGTCAAGAGTAGGTGGAATGAAGATGAATCGAATGGTTCCTTTAATTTCTCTCCTACTGTGGCATTGCTGAACTGTAGCAGGGATGGCAAACCTTTTAGAGACTGAATGCCCAAACCAACTCAGAACCTACTTACTTATCACAAAATGCCAGCACTAAACTTGAATAACTAAACTTGAAAACTGAGGTTTTAGTTTAGAAAAAATAGCTCAAACATTAAAAGAAAAACACAATAATAGAGCTTCCAATGATACAAATAGCTCAGTGTGGCACACACACCATAGGTTCACCACCACTGTACTATATCTTTGAAACATCTCACCACAATCTTGAGGAAATGCTTCATATTCTCCAGTTTAACCCACATTTGCTGGTAAATGATACAAGTTAACACTAACCACCAATGTTTTGCCTTCATTCTGAACATTATCGCTGGTAGGGTCTTCACTACCTGCCAGTGCCTTTCCAGAAAATCTAACTCAAACCATAAAACAGATATGCATATTGAATTTATCTCGTAAAATACAGGCAATTTCACTAGCATAAAATATGTCTGATAGCCAGACATGATGAATCTATAATTCTACCTACTGGGAGGGAGAGGAAGACTGAGTTCAAACTCAGCCTGAGCCATTAGCAAGGCTTTATCTTGGAAAACAAACCAAAATTGCTTGTTTGAATGTAGATGACTTAAATGAAGATGCAGGTCTGTACTGTGGTGCTAATAGCCATTGACCCTTTGCCCAGAGAGCTGTCATCTGCTTATACCACTGCAGACAAGAGGCAGCAAGCTGTAGAAGTTCTTTTAATGGAAAGCATAAAAGCTAAAACTCATTTTAAAAAATTCATTCGCTTTTGATCACTGGCACAAATACCTGAGATACTCAACTTAGAAAAAGAAAAGATCAATTTTGGCTCACAGTTTGAGAAGTTTTGGTCTATTATCCCATGACACCATTGTTTGGGACATTTGGCAACATTGGCAGGGGCCAACAGCAGAGTAAAATCCACTCCATGGCCAGGAAGGAAAGACAGTGAGTAGGGGCTGGAGCCCCACCGTCCCCTTCACAGAGACTCCTCCAGTGAACTCAAGACCCTCACTACAACCTCCTCTACAGTGTCTGCCATCTCCCAAAAGTACTACCCCAGGGACCAGATTTTTAATACATGGGCCATTGAGAAAAAAGAATCTAAGCTAGAGCAACTCTCTTTCTGTTCATCTGTTCCTGTGAATTGGGAAAAGATTGGCTCCCCTTTTGTTGGGTTGGCCTACCTCTGCCTGCTGGGAGGAGGCCAGGTGTTCATCTTTTTCAAATCTGCACGTGGCCCTTCACCTGGCTTTAAGCAATCCTCCTTGGCACTTGATTTTTCTGGGTGTGAGTTACACTGCCTGGCCCTTTGATCTTTAAGACAACCAGATGAGAAGACTCATGACTCTTTCCTCTGTCTCATCATCCACTTTTCTCCAGCATTATGGCTCTGTGCTGGGTCTCCTAACTGATTTTCTGTCTTTTCTAATTCATTTCTCCGTGCACTCCAATTCATCCACTATGAGCTGGTTTTCTAAAGCTGGAGGCGCAGCTCCTGTCCCTTGTAGGAGATCTCTGTGAATATGTCCTGGCTGGGCATGTGTACAAGTGTACCAGTGAGTCCTGCCTGCTTTTCATCCTAGGACTTCTGGGATGGGGACGATCAGCTGCTCTTTAACTAATTCACCAAAAATTCAATTATCTAACTTTATTAGTCACACCACCAAGGGCTTCAATTGCCTCTGCTTTCATAGAAGATGTACAAATGTGATAGAATGAGGGGAAGATATTAGAGCTTTTTGCTTTTACAAAACTTCAGTATTTTGAACATATGATGTTGCTTGTTCTTTCAAATGTCACTGTCTTTTGGGGTAGAGCTGTTAATATTCTGCTATTTGAGAAATATGGATTGTGTTCTAGCAATTGGAGTGCGTAGGGGATCTGCTGGATCCAGGGGGCAAATCTTCCATTTTGCTCAAGATTAAACTGTGTTCCACCACTGCAGGGCTCTCTTGATAGTGAGATAAAGTGTCATAGAGTTACCATTCAGAAGCATGTCCTCTTTGTGTTCAGGGTTGCAGTCAGTGCCTTAGATCAGCTTGACTGCATCTTCTTTGGGGACATTCTCACAGATGGGAGTAAGCCCTTCATACATCTGTAGACTGAGTTTCTACAAGGGATGCAATGTAGAGAAGCATGAACTAGGCGAGAACATGAGGTAGGAGGCCCCAGTGTTTAAACAGTAGCTGCAGATTCTTCCAGAAATGCCTCCCACCTACAAAATAATATGCTTTTTTGATGACTAGTGTTCACAGCTATAGCAAAATTATTATGTGATGAAAGGAAAACGTAATGACCCCCTGGATGCTGTGTAACTGTCCCGTGATGGAACTGGCTGTGTCCCATTCCACCACTGTCCCATCCCATCCCTACTATGCAGTGTTGTTCCATCCTATCTCTACTCTGCAGTGACAAGAGACTGCTGCCTAGAGAGCTGTTTTGTTTTGCTTTGTTTTTTTTAACCTCCTTATACCTGTTTTGGATACTAAATGCAGCAGGGTGATAAGAATACATGCTGGAGCCTCAGTTTGCCAGCCTCTCTGACTGTGCTGTAACTATGCAGTGACTATGTTCACTACCTTGGTAGCTACCATTGGATCAAGGGACTCTGGCCAGGCTCCTGCATCTCCTGGTACCCCTTGCTATTTTTCTGGCCTATCCATGTGAGTCTGCACTCAGGAGTACATTTTTTGTCTTCTCTCTTTTATCTCCTTGGAGTGCTTCTAGTATTTCAGCAGCCTTTCACCATCCTGGTTCTTCCAGCCCCTTTTAAGAATCTCTTATGATCAGGATGCCCCACTCATCCTCCTATGTTATTCATTGCAAGTGCTTTTATCTCTCATAATCCTCAAAAATACAATCTCTGCTCCCTTTCATTTTAACACATCACCTCCTCAAAGCCAATCCTGCAATTGTGCTCATTTTCACCTGCCCTGCCTTGCTCTCCACTAATCACAGAGTAACACACTTACGGTTAACCTGAAGATCTTAAGTCTGCATTTTAAAAAAAGAGAATATTCTATCTGTGAAGATTTCGGAATATGACACACGAGTGCGGGGCAAGTGGGAGGTGCCCCTTTAATCCCCTTTTATCATCTATGTAGACACACCTTACCTTGGTGATACGATGAGGCCTCACCTGGCCTTACACTGACCTTTCCTCCATCTCACTAGAATGCTGCCTTCCAGATGCATAACTGAAAGTCTCAACCTCGCACTGGATTTTGCTTCATATACAAAAGCATGCTTTAAATTCTTTCCTGGCATCTTCTTAAAGAATTCCATTTGTTATCCCTTTGGAAAATACAGAAATAACAGCTGAGAATTGTAGCAAATGACCATATGGGGCCATATACCATTAATAAAAATGGAATGGAAAAGGCTGCACAGCAAAATAATATTTTCAATCATGGAGCTATTTTATGTCATCTTTGTGAGGCTCAGTAAATTGCTCCACAACTTCCAGAAATTCCCATTTAGCTGTAACAATATTAGAACATGAGTAATCTTTGTGTCATCAGTGTTTCCAAATTCTTGTTTGAATAATCTATTCCTACTGCCCAGGCTGGTAACCTTAAGCAAATAATTGAATAACCCAGGAGATGTAGGCAGTTTCTGCCACTTGGTGGAAAAACTAATATATTTTGGTTTGTAATATGAATGTGCATAAATTTGGTGGCAATTTCATCTTGTGTATTTTCCAATTCATTTGGGATTTTTATTTGTTGGTTTTGTTTATTTGTGCTTTCCATTTGAAAATAATGCTTGATTTTACTGCATTGGGTGCTTAAAAGGAGGCATGGCATAAGAATTAGGCTTTTATTTATAGAGTTCATACTAAAAAGTGTCTGAGAGATCGTAGAACCCAATACTCTAGACTCCAGGATTTTTCATTACATTGAATTCTATTTTTAAAAGCCTTCCAGCAAAAAAATAATACCCAAGCTCCCATAATTTCCTTTATGCAAATTAAACCAGACTTACTACATGAAGCCCGAAAGTCACTCCTTGCTCTGTGTGATGCAGAGTTAGGGAGCATCTGCACTTGCCTGAGGTGTTAGTGAGATGTCACATCTAGGCAGCAGTCACCCAGATAACCTGTCCGAAGTGTATGGCTGTGAGGTCTCCAGGCTCTTGAGAGTTTCACAAAAGCTTTAATGTCAAGAAGCTGGCTGTTTGGTAGACATAGGAGAATGTGGAGGTTTCAGAATGTGGTTTGGAATGCCAGAGATTAATTAAGTGTGTAATTAAGTTTATAGAGAGGTTAAGCAAAAGGACAGCAATACACATTTTTTATTAAAAATGTGTCTGAGCCCAGGAATAAATTCCAACTGATAGACTAGGGGATCAGTAACTTGTAGGATATCAGCATGGGAGCCCAAAGTCCGAGGGTTCGGAAATGCTTGTTGCTCCTGATCCTTCTTCTTGGCCATGTTGTTCACTTAGATGTGGTCTAGCATCATTTCCCTCTTTTCTCAGCCTACTGATGGTAAAAAAAAAAAAAAAAAAGACCATAATTATGTGGTTCCATCAGATTTTCTGGTTCCATTGTGAAGTGGGGTAAGCAAAGAGAGTCTGATTGTTGGTACTATGTAAAATAGAAGTGATCATGCACCATATTCCTTGAGAGCTTGTTGAGAAGTTCTAGCACGGGAGTGCAGCTACTTGCATACCCTTGACTGAGGCATGGTCTCTCCTCTATTGAGAGTGGTCTTCCTCTTCCACTGAGCATTTGGGAAGGACTCACATGAAGGATTGAGGGAGAAAGAGGACACCCTCTCAGCCAGCCAGATCAGCTAAATCAACCCCAGTGATCAGTAGGGTGGCACATGTTGGAGCCAGATCACCTACACATCCACCATATTCCTACCTATAGAATCTTTGGTGCATTTTATCTTAAAAATCAGAAGAAAACAGTGCTTTTTAGACAAAAAGCAACATTTTACTAAGGTTTGTTTTTAAAGGGTTGGGATAACCCTTTGCTATTATATAGAGACCACAAGTTAGATTCCTGATTTACCCAACTCTTGATAACCTCTAAGCCCTTTGTCATCTGCTGAATTATTTTTGCCAAGCTTCCTCATGCTACAACATAACCCTAGTTCTTTTTTTTTTTCTTTGTTGTAATTTCTAGTTTTTTGTTTGTGCTTTGTTTTGTTTGAGACAAGGACCTACTGTATAGTTCAGACTGGTCTTGAACTCACTGGGTACAGTGGACCCTTGACTTACAAACTCAGTTTGTCACATTGGCTAGTTGTAACTCAAGGTGATTGTAAGTCAAGACTATTTTTCACATGAGAAATAGTGGAAATAGCAATAATGTGTTCCAAACCTCCCAAAGCACTCCTTAACTAACCTTTTCATAATAAAAACGGTTGTAAAATTTGCATAATTTACTAGAAACACCAATAATTTTCCTAGTGTATTCACCAAAAAGTTATAAAATGTGCCTAGTTCACCAGAAACAACAATTTCACCATTCTAGCTGACAGAAAGGGAGGATGAACTGGAAGGTGGTTATTGTGTGGAATGAGAATCCTCTTCCATAAGAACATCAAGAATCCGGCTTGCTGGTGTCCTTGCTCTCCTTGAGAGGTTCTGTAACCCGCTAGGACCTGCTTCCGGCTTTCCAGGTCTCAACCTTTACAGAACTCAGAATTGACCTAAGGTTGTCTGTTTCTCTATTTTTGTAGCCCTGTTCTGTCCTGTGGCATGAAAATTGTCATTAAGCAAGTGAAGTGGCTTTTTCTGTGCCTGAGTGGGTTTCTCTACAAATGTTGTAGCCCGGTCCATTTTTGTAGGATTTCCTTTATTTTAGAAGAAGTTTGCTGCATTGATTGTTGGTATTCCTGCTCCTCTTCAGAAAGCTCCTCAACTCCCATTCTGTTTGCTCATCCAGAAGTTGCTGAAGTTCCTCTGACTGCTCTTCCACCAGTTCCTCAACATCACCACTGCTTACCTGCAAGCCTATGGAATCTGCTATAGTGACAGTGTCATTAACCATAGGGTCAGCTGAAGATCTGGGCTGCTCTACACAGTCTTCAAAACCTCTCTCTTGTATAATTTAGGCCATACTTCTTCCAGGCAAGTCTCAGTGTCCTTAGAGAGACACTGGCCCAGGATTTTTCAGTTAACCTCACATAGGAAAGAATGTTTTAATGTTCCTTCCAGAACTCTTTTAAGGGTTAAATCTATGTCTGAGACCATCTGAAAGCACTTCAGGAACAATTCCTTAGTGTATAGCTTCTTAAAGTTAGTTATAACCTGCTAACCCATCAGCTACAGTAGAGAAGTTGTATTAGGCGGGAGGAACTTGACTGAGGGCCATGGAATTCTTCTGAGAACTGAGATGAACTGAGAGCCAGTTCATCTTCCATTTTGATAGCAGTAATCCTGACAATAATATAAAACACTCACCAAAATCACATAAACAAACATGCACATCTGGGTGCGTATTGATATGTATACTACATATGATTTCTTGGCATTGTGAGTCTTTATTTACAAGAGCACAAGTGGTCGACATTTGGGTTATAACTCAAGACTTTGGTCATAAGTTAATCCAAAAAGTCTGACCATTCCCCAAGTTGTTCATATGTGAGGCCAGTTGTAACTGGAGGGTTCACTGTACCACAAGCTAACCTCAAACTCATGGCAGAGCTTCCTGAGTGCCAGGATTACAGATGTGGGCCACCATGCTCAGCTCCAGATCTCTTTTATATAATATTTTCATATTATTAGAGGACCTCTGGTATCAGATACTTAGTGATGCTCTGCTCAATATTTTAAGTTGAACACATTGTGAATATTTTTGTAAAAACTGGTGATTTAGAAAAGAGAAGAAAATCTAATGATTTTCTGCCACCTCTGCGAAGCACAGTAAAGTCTTTCTAATTTTATCCTAGCTACTCAGAACCCTACTGCAGATCACCAGAGAGCATGTACTTAAGAGTAACATAATAAACATGATTTTTATAAAACCAACTTTGTTCTACCAGAAGGTGAGCTACCTCCAATTTATTTGGACAGGATCATTTAATTCTGATTATGATAATAGGTCACACCAACTAGCCAATTGATTCTAGTATGGTTTGTAAAAATTAACAAAGACACTGGAATTCATTTGACTGCTGATGTCTCATATTGAATCATTGCTGATAAACAGAATGGAGTTGCCAGGTGTCTGTGCAAATTACTTAGTTTAGGCTTGAGGTTAGTAAAATTAGAATCAGCTGTGTTCTTACGTACTTATCATTCATCCACTCTTTTTAGAAAACATTAAGTTCATCAGTCAAAATTTGATAAGCAGCATACTTAAGGAGCTGGAGCCTCCTTATTGCCTGTGTTTGTGACAGCTAGATTTTCATAGAAGCAGAAGTAACATGCCATTTTCTCAAAATAGACTATATGTTTAAACCTTGTGATTGACTGGCGATGAATAGTTTTAGGTGACTTTGAGTGCTTGCCCATGGTGGAATAAGGCATAGTTATCTGTATTCTGTATACCTCCTCAGTTGTAAGTACTCATTTAACACATGTACAATTGAACCATAATGTTTCGTTAAATTCAACCTTACTTTACACCTTAATTATTTTTTCTGAAACAACAATTTTTTATCATGTAGTGTCTGGCACCCTGATTATGATGTCACCTGGAAGATAGGGCTCTCTTGAAATGCCATCTTTAGGGTTAGCTGAAGGTGATCTCCCTTGTGTTAGGTTCTAATAAGGATGACCTCTTACAGCACTTTATTCTGTGTAAAGAAGAGTGATAGTGGGTTAGTATCAGAAGATTGCTATTTTACAGGAAAAGTCATTATTGTGACATTCCAGTTGAAGGGGGGTACAAATCATTGTGCTTATTTTCATGGAAGCTTCTCTCTACATTCCTAAAATCCCTGAGCTTCTTAGGCCAAATAGAATAAAAGAGAGGTGTTTATGTGGGAAGGAGATCATGAGAAGATCAGGAAGGGACTTAAGGAGACTTACAAAGGTCTGGGCTGCTGTGAGGTTGCTGTGTCCTTGGTGACATGCACCAACCAGTGCACCACTCCAGCCCTGCTCAAAGCTTTGCTTGCATCCACAGCTGTATAAGTCATGGTGATGTGTCCTGATGGGAGATAGGAAGGTCTATGCCAACTGGAAGGCCCTTTCTGGGTCTTGCTTTCTGCTTCTCAGGGGATGACAGCAGTTGCCACTGCAGCCAAAGCACCCTGAGTCTCCAGCTCAGAGACTGGAGCCCAGGATGTCTGTCATTGTCTAAAACACTGTTCACTACTTGGTTTGATGAGGCTCAGAGAGAAAGTTGTGTTTCCGCAGCCCATTGGCTACTATGCTGACATATTAAATTCCCCCAGCTCCATCTAACTTATGGCTCACTGTATCTACTAGGGTCCTGGAGACTCTTCCATATACAACACGGTGTGCTTACTTTCTGAACCCTGAATTCGATTATTATTTTCCTCAATTCTCCACTATCCCACTTTCTTTCCACTAGAGTTTGAATATCTATATCTATATAGAAGCTAGTGCTCTCATGGCCTCTTATTCCTGCAACACACCTTCATAGGTGATCTCAGGTCCTTCTGTGGCCAATTAACTAGGATCTCTACTCTCGGGGAAAAGGACAAAGAAAACATGAATATTATTGTGGTTATTATTTTCAGCCCCACCTGGCCCTTGAAGAAATTTTGAAGATTTGAAACCCCCAAGCCCAGCCTGTAAAATTCAGGCTTTTTTTTAAAGTAGAAAATCTGGATACTTTCAGTCAGTTCTGAGGACCCTTTCCCACACTGATGCTCAGAAAATCTCTTCAGAATATTTTATGGGTAGAGAACAAGTCTGGAGATGGACATTCTTGAGGTGGCTGCTGATCTGTCTTTAGGGACTTTGCCCTTCTTGCCTATATATAATATTATATAATATATATTTATATATTATATATAAATATATTTACATATTATATATAAATATTAAATATATATATATATATATATATATATTTTTTTTTTTTTCCCTATCTGAGTTAGATACTTCACTGGGATCCATCACAGAATGACAGTGAAGTGGCCCAATGGATGTTTTCAAATTGCTGAAAATTCCTTGGTGGCAAATGAATTGCCATCTGTTCCATCCCAGGAAACAATGTGCTATTTCAGATGTTACTTGTTCATGGAGATGAAGTTTGTGACAGTCCTGTTACTCCTTGATTATTTTCCCTACAGTTTCCTTGTCTGTCTTTCTCTGGTTCTTATTTCCACTACTAGAATATACATATTCAGGCTCCATTTCCCAGGAAAGGAAATGAAGGATTCCCCTGTGGCCAGGGATCATCAGAAAACTCCAGGAGTCTAGGGATGGCATCTCTTAAATGAAATCAGCCTTCAAAGGCAGAGGGTAACTGTTTGATGATGATCCTGCTGATTTATATACTATTGATACTCAAGTCATAAAATGAAATATCTGCCATGCTGATTATTTATGCTTCCTCTGTTTAATTATAGTTTGAAAATGAGATCATCACCAAGCTGGATCATGAAGTGGAAGGAGGCAGAGGAGATGAACAGTACAAAGTGTTATTTGATAAAATGTAAGTGTTGATTAGCAGTGGGATTTATGTCAGAATAGAGACAGAGAGACTGTAATTAGACTACAATGAACTTTGTAGCCCAGAAATAATTAAAATGTGTTAATAATGGAAAATATTTGAAATTGCACCTCCATCAAGTTTGTGTTTCTGAGTGTGATTAACAAGGTGTGCATAATTATTTTTCAGCCTCCTGGAGCACTGCAGGAAGCATAAATACCTCGCCAAAACAGGAGAGACTTTTGTGAAACTCGTCGTGCGCCTGATGGAGAGGCTCCTGGACTACAGAACCATCATGCATGACGAAAATAAAGAGAATCGCATGAGTTGTACCGTGAATGTGCTGGTGAGTGAAAAGTTAATTAAATCTTCAATCTTCACAGCATGCCAGAAACTACAGCAAAGCATTCTGGAGTCCTTAGGATGCTTGGCCATGGAGTTTTTCCATGGAAGAACTCAGCTTCCTTTGCTGTTTCTCCTCTGCTGCATGGAAGGAATGATAAAGAATTATTTGCAGGTACACTCTAAGGTAGTCTGTGAAATCGGCTCCCCTCTGGATGCTTCATATAGTTTTTGATGTTTTGGAATGAAGAGCCAGCTCATCGTGTAACCAGGGTTGCAGCTTATGGTTTACAAGTCTTAAATCTCTGCTGTCAGGAGACTTAAATCATGTCCTATAGTGAATAGTGTCCTATAGTGAATAATATCCCTTAAAACACACATGCGCATTTGAATCCTTATGTGGAAAACAGAGAACAGAGTCTTTGTAGATTGTGTTGAATCTTGAGATGAGATCACTCTTGATTACCAGAGAGTGAGAGACAAGTGTTCTTATGAGAGACAGATAAAAAGACCCAAACACAGAGGAGAAGCCATGTAAAGACAGAAACAGAAATTAGAGTAATGCTAAGATAAACCACACAATAGCTGGGGCCACCAGAAGCTGCAGGAAGCAAGGAAATACTCTCTCCTGGAGCTATCACGAGAAATATGGCTCTCATGACATCTTGATTTTGACTTTCAGTTTCCAGAACTGTGAGAGAATACATATCTATTGCTTAAGCCTCCCAATTTGTGGTCTTTTGTTACAGTAGCTCTAAGAAGCTGGGCAGGGTTGCATGGGTGGCAGATGACTGGGTGAACTTGACCACCACTATCATCTGTGGAGTCTAACGCATTCCTGCTGCTACCGTGCTATGGCTGAGTCTGTGGACAAGCCCTGCCCGATGAGTGAGGCAAACCTAGGAAATTCCATTGGGTCAGCAAGCTTTTAGGAAGCTTGATGACACACAGTCTTGAGTCCAGGAAGTAGCTGGCAAGCCTCATCATGATCCACAACTGGGTGACTCCCATGCTTGGCTTCTACACCTTCAGCTTCTTTCTCTATTCCCATTCTTATAAGGAGCGCAAAGGGCTGACTTCATGCTGAGCTGTAGAGTTTTCTTCCACCTTCCTCACCTGTTCCAAAGCAGGAATTCAAGAAAACACTACTACCTTGCCTCACTTCACTAACTTCTGCTCCCAGCTACCGGCCACTGGATTTCAGTGTCATCACTTGCACGTGAGCCATCGTTTGCGTGGACTTGCAGGTTCTTTGTGCTCACTGAAATGGGCTTTCATGTAATAGGGAGTATTAGGGTTAGGGCATTCATTCTTCAAAAAGTGTTTGGAATAAAAGAACAAGCAAAAAGGAATAATTTCACTTTCTGCCTATTTTAGTATCAGTATTGAATCTGTTTCTTGGCATGAAGAACTTCATAGCTAAAAGCTCGTGAGAAGTCTTAGCCCCCTCATCCTTTGACTGTATAACCTGCTTACATTCATGATAAACATTTTTGGTAGTAAGTTTTCTGTTGCTTAAGAATCTAAGAAGAGGGGACTTCTGGTGTCTGCCCCAGTACACAGAAATTGAGAATCATCATCCCCGTTCTTCTCTTTTTAAAAATCCATTTATTCAGAATGAAAAGAAAAAAAGAAGAAAAACTACAACAAAATTTCAAAATACATCAATCAGGGGCAGTAATGGCACATACATTGTATATTGTCATCCCCAAATGATTCACTCAGAGCTCAAGACATCTGCATTCAATTGTCCAAGCAATACCAGCACAAATCTTTCTGTTTAGCAAACTCAAAGAAATCTTAACTATTTTTTATATACATACACATGTACATATGATTTTCTTTCAGCTTGTCACACTAATGAAATAATGTAGTATTTGCACATGTGTGTCTTATTTATTTCACTATGAATATGATCTCAAGTTGCATCTATTTACCTATAAAAGTGTCTAGTTAATCTTTCTTTATAGTTAAGTGGTACTCCATTGTATAAAAAAACACATCTTTTTTTTTTAATCTATTCCTCAGTTGATGAGCATTTTTGTTTCCAACTTCTAACTATTAAAAATTGTGTTGTTTAAACATGGGTGCACATATATCACCATAGTGTGATGTTTTTAATTCTTTTGGGAAGATACTCAGAAGAGGAATAGGTGGGTTGAATGAGACTGCCAATCCTAGTTTTCTGAGGACTCTTCACACTGATTTCCACAGTTGCACCAATCTGGTTTCCCACCAACAGCAGAGGAAGGTTCCTTTTTCCCCACAAGTCCTCCAGCATTTGTTATTGCTTGATTTCTGTCACTTCCATTCTTATAAGTAAAAAGCTGAACAGACTGAAAATGAACAACACTTCTTAGGTCCTTCCTCTTGGGCAAATGACTGCCCCCAAATACAGAGCAACAGGATGATGTAAAGAATCATAACTTAGTAGAAGTCCAGGAGAACAGTAACCAGCTCTGGAGCCAGAACTAGCTACCTTTTACTAAGTACAACATGTCCATTTTCAACACAAAATTATTAGCTATACTGAAGATAGCACAGTTTGAAGACAGAGCACAGCCATTAGATCCAGAATCATCTATAGGAGAAGTTTTGGAATTATCAGACTGATCATTTAGAACAACTGTGACTAATACAGAAGGGCTTTAATGAAAAACAGAGGGAAACAAAATACATGAACAACCAGACAATATGTAGGATAACCAAAGAATCAGAAAGAAATAGTAAAATCTGAAGCATATTAACATAGAATATCTTAAATAGAATCATCAGTCAAATGGACAAAAAGAGGAAAGAATAACCAAGCTTGAAATCAAATATATTTGAATATGTATCATAAGAGTCTTGGGCAACTGCAGAATTTACTGACTTCTGGTGTCTGTACCTGCAATCTGTCCCACTGGCACTGTCTTGATGTTCACCCTAGATTGTGTGAACACCACAGAACTGGCTCTTCTCAGGGAAGCTGGTCTTGGCTTAGGCTCAGGATAATACCTGACTGTAGCTTGTGTTCTTGCATTCTTGCATCTGTCAAAAGTAATTGACTACTGGTTGATATGAAATATAAGCCAGTATTTTCCTGTGGGAGAAAAATGATGACCTTTTCAAAATAACTCCCTACTACAGACATAATTTTATAGTGCTCCCTCTGCTCCTAAGAGGGATTTAATGGGCCAATTAGTGTGAATTGTTAATAAGTGCAATAAGTTTCCAATGCTGATGATTAAGACTTTTATTTTGTTGTAAGGAACATCTCGTATGCTCACTAGGATACGAAACCTGGTGGGAAAATGGCAATGTGCCCAGAAAATGACTTCTTACCACCAAAATCAAGGGTTAGAAAGCGGACTCCTATAATGACAACTACAATCACAATTTCTGAAGCTACTATATGCTCTTCCTTTATTGAATTATACCTACTGTTACTGTGGTCAGTAGTAGTTTGTTTTTAACTACGAAGCACCGAGAATTCTTTAGATTATTTCATGTTATTAACTTCTCTCAACTGGAAACATCCTGAGTCATTTCATGAGAAGTTAAATATTCTATGTTTAACCTTCCTTTAGGGATGATAGGATGGATACCAACCTATTACAGAATTTTCACCTAAAAAATAAGTATATGGGACAAAGCAAAATAAGAAACTAAAGTATTTCTTCATATTTTATATTTATGAATAGCTGTACTTTACAAATAGGTATTCTGCTTAACTATTTTCACTGCCGCGCTCATGGTCCATTTTTACCTTCTTTGTACTTTAATATAGAAACCGGTCAGATTTTATGAATGAAGGTATATGTCTATTTCTAAATGAATATAGATATATAAATGTATATTAGAAATAAAGAATAGTCACTAGGCAGAAATTACCACCAAATCTTTAAAGTTAAAACTAAAATGGAGAGATCATGCATAATGGATATAGAAGTACAACTAGACTGGAAGAATAACTTCTAATATTTTATAACACAATAGGATAATTACAGTTGACAGTAATTAATTGAATATTTCAAAATAGCTAGTAGTGTTGGAACTTCTGGGAAAATGGCAGAATGGCAAGCAACAACTCAGGCTGTCTGAGATTTAGAATCCAGACACTGGAAAATAACAATTTGGAAAAGAAAAAATAGAAGTAGATCCCCAGTAGCCAGGAAGAACCTGACAGGAAAAATTAAACCTACAGAGAAGCTGAAGAGACAGAACACAGCGTGGAGAAGAGAAGAGATATTCTGCACTTTTTCTCCCTGGCTCCAGGATCAGGGGAATCAGATTTATAGGGACAAGGCACAAGCTGGGGACTCCAGAGGGCCTCAGAGGAAAATGCAGTAGTCTAATGGATAAGCAGGTGCTGTGAGCTACAGCGAGAGCACAGGATTTTACTGCCACTGAGACTCCTTCAGCAGGCAATATCCGGTAAGTGACACCAGTCCAAGCACTCACATGTTCCCTGGAGAGCGTTTGGTTGAATGTCATTCTGGAGAAAGGTTGACTGTTTTAATCTAGAACTCACGCAGCCATAGAACAACGTCAGCTCAGGACTCCCAGCATTATATTCTTTTACTCAGTCACACTGCCACACTGACTGGGTAAGAGAAGCCACAGTAGGCAGCCAGCCGTGGGCAAAGAGCTGAAGTCAGGCAAGAAGGATGCTGCCTGAGAAGTTTAGCTAAGGGACACAGACCCCACCTTTGTCCTTCTTCCTTGCTTCTAATCTCTTTTTTTTTTTTTTTTTTTTACTTGTTTGTTCCTCTTCCCTTTCTTAATTTTCACACTTTAATTTTGTCACTTATTTTTACTCTTTCTTTGATTTCTTTTTTCTCTCTTTCCTTTTATCTCTATTTCTAACTAGTTTTTTCTCTTACCTTTACCTAATTGTGTAAATATCCTTCTGTTCGCCAATAGGATTTACCATTTCTCTTCTTTCTCATATCATATAGTTTAAGATTTCAGATTTTTCTGGTTGTGTTCCTCATTTGCAAACTCTGTATATTTAATTGTATAACAATAAAGCATTGTTAATCATTTGATAGTTAATTCTGTAAAATTACTGTTGAATTATTTTATTCAATTAGTGCTATATGCATTTAGTGCATATTGTCTGTAAGTCAATTCCTGGGTTATCCTAATGTCTACACACCATAATGGTGGATTTTTTTTTCTCTATAGTGAAGGTTGATATATAATTAGTTCTTATGATATGTTAATATATAATTTATCTTGGTCAGTATTACTGGTTTATGTGATACTGCATGGATCACATAATTGCCGTTAGTACTCTGTAAGCCAACACTTAGGTTACTTTTATAACATTCACAATACTAGAGTCCATTCCGAGAACTCAGTTGTTGGATTACACTGCACTTCTCTTCCCAAATTAACCAAGTTGGTGAGGTCTTTGGGCTGAAGCAAAGTACTATAGTTAACTGTGCCCAAAGTACCTCACTGAAAAGGTACTAAAGATATCTATATTAGCAACTAAAGATATCTATATTAGCAACAAAGTCTTTACCCACAAACATCAGCACAAACAAAAAATAGAAGACGATTCAAAAATGCCTCCCAAAATTTCCAACTCAGCCAAAGCCAATCTAGAAGACACCAAGGGGAAAAATAGCATAAGTTACACACCCATGTTACTCAAAGAACATTACTCAGAGAACATTAGAAAACAGAAGAGATACTCAGCAGAATTACAGAAAATAAAACTAAGTAGATAACGGAAGTAATAATCAAAGTGATCCAGGAGCTTTCAAATGCCACTGTTAAAAAACTAGGTGAACTAAACACAATGATGCAAAACATAAATGGCCAACTTAGAAAGAAATTAGTGTCCATGAAAGGGCGTCAATAAAAAATCCAGATTAAACATACCAAAAGTCTAAGCAGCAAAAGCAACCTATGTGAGAGCAGCATTTCAGAACTAGAAGATAAGGATACTGTGAAAGACCAAAGACACCTTAAAGCCAGCAGGAGAACATGAAAAATGGATCCAACACAACTGCTAGGTGACACAAAGAAAACAAACCTAAGAATAATTGAAATAAGTGAAAAATCACAAGACAAAACAAATGGTATAGAAAACCTGTTCACACAAATAATGACAGAAGATTTCTGTATAGGGAAAGAAATAAACGTACGGATAAGTGAAGCATATAGAACCCTGAATAACCACACCCAGAAAAGTACCTCTGTTAGAGGGATAAAATCTTAAAACAGTTATTAGCAAAGGCATTGAGTAACATACAAAGATAACACGTGATAATCACAGCTAACTTCTCTACACAAATCTTAAAGGCCAGGAAGATATGGAGGAAAGTGTTTCAAGCCCTAAAACATAACAATTTCCAACCTCAATTTATGTATCCAACAAAACTTCCCTTCAAAATTGATGGAGAAATAAGGTATCCCCAAGGCACAGAGCACATTGAGAAATCTATAACCACCAGCCCACATAACAAAAATTGTTAAGGATATCAGAGGAAAGAGACAATGAAATCAATATTTCTAATAAGTCAAAAAGAAGACTACACCTAGTTGGATAGCAGCTAAGAAAAAGAAAAAAGAGAAAGAGAAATAAGCAATAGAGAAATAATTCAATGCACTGACAGGAGTAAGTCAGTACCTCTCAATAATACTTCTTAATGTGAATGGTCTCAATTGTCCAAAAGACACAGACTGACAGAATGAAGCACAAAGCAATACCCAGCAACATGCAATACACAAGAAGCATTTAACTCAGAAGAAAGCTCACAGATTAAAATTCAAAGGATGAAAAATAATATCCCATGAAAACAGGAACTCATAGAAGCACAGGAGTAGCTGTCCTAATTTGGATTATAAGCCAAGTTGGATCAGAAGAGACAAGAGAATTGCTGCATACTGATTAAGGGAACAATTCAGCAGAAAGAGATCAAATACTGGTCCACTCAACTTTATAAAACAAATACTAATTGACATGAAAAATCAAATAAATACCTGTTAGAAGTAATGGGAGACCTCAATACCCCATCACAAACGAACAAATCAATCAGACCCAAAAAAGTCAACTAAGAAATATCGGAGTTGAACCGATCCTTTAAATTAGGAGACTTAATAGATAGACTATTCCATCCAGCAACAACAGAGCACACATTCTTCTGAGCAGCAGATAGGACTTTCTCCAGAATGAATCATATTAGCCCATAAAGTATACTTAAGTACAGTGAATACAAAATAATCCAAATTATCCCATTCATGTCAGATCACAGTGCAGCAAAACTGGAAACCAGTGCAACAGAAACTATGTAAACATATATATCAATACTTTCCAATCCATGCAGTTTTAGTACCAGAATTCTAAAACTGTTACTAGAAGAGTCCTCCTTTGTTGGTCAGGGTATAAATTGATACAACTACTGTGGAAATTGTTATGGAGATTCTTCGAAAAACTAAAACTAAAAACTTCATTTGACCTAGATATTCCCCTTCTAGGTTTCTTCCTAGAAGAGTTAATAAATACCATGATGTATGCCTACCCATCTTCATACCACAATTTTTAATAGCTAAATATTGGAAGCAGCCTATGTGTCCATTAATAGATGAACAGACAACGAAAAAGTGGTATTTATACATAATGGAGTCCTACTACTCTGTGATAAAGAAGGATAAACTTGAGTCATTTGTAGAAAATTGGATGCACCTTGAGATCATATAATGTTATAACGTCTCAGTTAACATGTATCTGATGTAAGTTAGACACAGAAGCTTGAATATGGCATGGTCTCTTGTATATGAGCAGCCCAATGTATAAATAAAATACAAAATAAATGACAGTAGAAAAGAATAGAAAGAATGTTATCTGTAGTCTAACACGATCGAAGTATCTAAAAGTGTACCGTTATTTAGTATAACTGCCTTATATGTTTTTTAGCTTGTTACTCTGGCTGTTAATCTATATTTATGATAATTAACTTAATAAAGTTATGGAACAAGTGAATCTGATGCTGCTCAAAAACAGAAATAGCTAGTAGAGATTATTTTGAATGTTCCTAGTATGAAGAAATGATAAATGTGGCCGGGCGTGGTGGCTCATGCCTGTAATCCCAGCACTTAGAAGGCTGAGGCAGGCAGATCATTGTGAGTTCGAGACCAGCCTAGGCTACAAAGTGAGCTCAAGGCCAGCCTGAACTGCACAGTGAGACCCTATCTCAAAAAGAAAAAAAATTTTAAAAAAAATTTTAAAAAATGATAAATGTCTAAAATGACACAGGCATCATTAATCTAAATCTTATACTTACATGTGACATATATATATTACATAATATGCATGGCCATACTATAACCCATATATGTGTACAATCACTATGTGTGTGCTAAAAATATATTTATAAATAAGTAGGCAAATAAAGATCACAGAATGTATCAGTCCCTTTAAGTCCATTGCCAGATTTCCCTTATAACCAGTGCTATGATTCTTTTAAAGACAGTTTATGGAACATGCTAAGTTTTGTAGGTTCATTAATGTCCTACTCATCTCTGCTCTTACCAAAACAAAAATGAAAATGCAAATTTCAAAGACATGAGCAGACACTGGACCCAACGCTCAGTCCCTGAATGTCCACCGTAACCATGTCACCATGGTTCCCATCTGACAAATACACAATTGTGATTCTCTAAATAGCATTTCCTGTCACTTCCTAATCAGAAAATCATTAATTATTGATCAATAACTTGGTCATTTGTCACTAATTCTCCTGTGCAGCCATTAACACAGCCACTTTTCAGACTGCTAGAGCCATCCTTATTTACCCATCATCAGTTTCTCCATTCATGATCCCTTTCTAGGATGATGCTTTTGTTCTGTATGAACAATTCAGTACAGTAAAAATGACTCCATGAAACTTATCTATGCCACTTTTGGACCAGAATTCTAAAATTCTTAATATCTGTTTGAGTTATTAAGGAGTCAAAAATTGAAATACAATGCAAACATCTAGGCTCTGGAAAATCAGTGTTTTGAAGTGGATTAGTGTTGAAGCCCGGCCCCAATGAGGCTCCTTTGGAAGTCATTTCTCAAGCTGCTGATCTGGGGTGCTGGTGTGGAAGGAACTTGAGAGACAAACTATTGGGGGTCAGGAGAGAGCACTACTGCGGAGCCCAGAAGTGGAGCATGGGAGCAGCGTATATTTTGACGTAAGAAGCACAAAAGTTTTATATATAAATTGGGATTTGAGATGAGTGTGCTTTGGCTCTTAAGGGAGGTTTTTGAAATCCTAGGAAGAGAACAGACCTCAGTGCAGTCAGAAAATAGAAGACATTCTGTATCTCTGAGAGAAATGAAGGTCACACAGAATTGGCCTTGTGAAATAGTAAAGGAGAATGATCAAACCTCGGGAAGGTTTAAAAATATGAGTACAGAAAGGCATAGTGTGAGATTGTAGCTTATAAATACTGGCAAGTTGGAGTTGAAAATGAAGGGCTTTTTCTGTGCCTTTGATGCGATTCTCTTTGTTACGTTGCTCTGATTTTTCAGTTGAAAATATCCTCATTACTGAGCTGCGTCACAGAAACTAGAGCACATTAAAATGTCAGAGGATAGTTTGGAAATCTTGATATGCTTTTCTAAACGTATCCCTTCTTACTTTCTATACTTAGCATTTCTTTGCAGAGATTGATCTTGGAAGCAAGCCCCTTTTTTGTTAATGAAATTGAAGAGCCTATGGTATCCTATTGGGTCATTGTCTATCTTTGTAATATTGATACTATCTAGTTTCCTCAGGCATTAGTCTAGATTTATAACATTATTTTAGGCTCTAAATTTCACATTGAAAGTGGTGAATGATGTTTCCATTTGATGAACCTTCTTAGGTGACTCTTGTACCTTTGTGGTATCCCAAACATGTTTAAAATTTTTAAATGTTCACAAAGATATTCACATAAAGAAATATAATTTTGGTAGAAATGTGTATGCTCAACCAGAATTTGTAGAAATAGCCCATTGGTTGCAAGGTGCTTACTAACAATTCTAATCAGCGTTGATATCAAAGGACTTTTTAAATGGTGTCCCATCTTCTTACTGTGGTTTGGAAGATCTGTCTGCCTTTTAACACTAAGGTTTTCTGGGATGATGCTTTTGTTCTGTATGAACAATTCAGTACAGTAAAAATGCCCCCATGCAGCTGTTGAGCAAAGTATGGCTGAATACTACTCATGAGGTAAATTCATAATTTTATATAATACTCTTTAAAATTTCTTTACCTTTAGTTATACCTGGCCTGGGGCTACCGTTGTGAACATCTAAAGTTAAGATATCATATTTCCTGACTCTTATTAATGAAGCCTCTTTGTGTATTCTCAGATTTGGGTTGTTTATTTTAATGAGATTACAGTTGTTAAGAGATCATATCTTTAATAAGTATCTTGTTTTAGTTAAAGATAGGATCCCATTAACAGAAATAGACTTTAATTGTGTCCAAAGTATAGGAAAGGTAGTCATTAGAAAAGCAAAAATACAGAACAGTGTGAGATGATTTCACAACTTGTGTGAATTTATTATTCTAATCCAAACTCTTGGGTCCATTTGGCTGTGTTTGACAGAAGTCAAAAATCATTGAATTGTTAATGTATGTATAATGCCTTCTGTGAAATAAACTTTTTAAAAGTGTGTGGTTTAATTTTTCAGAATTTCTACAAAGAAATTGAAAGAGAAGAAATGTATATTAGGTACGTAAGCATCGTGCTTATCTGCATACCCTGCATGTTTGCTATAAGTGCTGTTTATCAAGTCCACGTTAAGAAATGTTTTATAACCATAGGGATTCATTGTGTAGAAAACTGGGGTGCCTATGAGATTGAGTTTGGTAGAGTTCCCAGTTGTACTCTCATTACTAATGCTGCTGTTTTATACCAGTGAGGTATTAGTGGGTCACAGTCTAAATCATTAGTTTACAGGGCTGTTGTACCTCTTGGCCAACTCATATAACCTTTTTGAAAAAAGATAACACCACAAAGTTTAACGTTTCACAGTGAGTCATATGATCCAATGAGAAATTCAGCTACAAATGACAAGAAATAAATGTCCTACCTTCTTGTCATTGACACAATACTCAGTACCCATGAAAGAAGGATTTTTTTTTTAGTCCACAGTTTGCAGAGGTTTCAGTCCATAGGCAGCTAGTTCCAAATTAGGCAGGAAACAACAAGATTTCCTTCTTCTTTCCCTTTTTATTTCATCCAACCTACAAACAAGCCTATTGTTTGGTGCCACCCACACTCATACTCTTCACTAAGTGCATCACCCACACCTAGAAATACACTAAACCAGTGATTGAACTGATCAAGTGTCACACACCCATGATCCAGTAACACACAGCTCTCATTCAGTCACCTCCTGAAAGTCTCACCTACAAGCACATGAGGCTTTGGGGGAACACCTAGATAAAAGCCATACCATATTATGTTTCTTTCAGTCTTCTTACTCAACACACCATATCTCTATGGTTTCTGTGTCTTTCTCCTATGAAAGAAAAACATGGGTTTTGTTTACCTGCAAAGATTTTGCCTCATTTACCTTTGTATCTAGAGTAATGTAGGACTGAGAGTATAGCTCAGAGGTACAGCACTTACCTACCGTGCATTAGGGACCAAATTCAGCCCTGCTGCAGCACCAGAAAGAAAATAGTGCTGGAACAGATACACTATGATTAAGCCTTTCTTTTCATGGTCACTTTTACAAACCCACTGTCATATAATTAGCAAGATTACCAACAAAATAAACCTATGTTATGTGTGACATTAGCATTTAATGATGTACTTACTATACTCAGTGTGATTATGCAATTTTTTATTTTCTTCTTTTCCCTTTAAAGCAATATTATTTGAATATAATATAAACTTGAACACTTTCTTTCATCTAAAATATAACCTCCTTCATATTAAAAAGCAACTTTTATTTCTTCATGGAAGAGAAGTTCTTTTGATCACTGATTTTTGGAGTTTTTTTTTCCTTGTGGATTTGAATTTCTATGGATCTTTGTACAGTTGGATTCACTAGAAATATAGGAAACCATTATCAAGATTGTGTAGTCTTGTTTCAGGTGCTTGAATAAAAATCTGGAAAAGATGACAAGGAATAAAATACCTTGCAGTAAAATTCTACCTTTGTATATCACCTTCATTTTTATTCAGAAAGTAGGATGCTGAAAGTTAAATATATTTGTTTTATGTACATATATATGACATATACACATGTATATATTTTGTCTAGTTGGTTCTTTTAGTGTTCTCTGCACAGGAAGTTTTCAAGGCATTATGAAATATGAACACTGTAAAAATAGTATAGATATGAATTACTGTTGAATATCAAACATAGTTCCTGCAATCCTTAACACAAATTATTTTGTCACATTTTAAGAAAGTACCTCTATTTCATCATTTCAGGTATTTATACAAGCTCTGTGACCTGCACAAAGAATGTGATAACTACACTGAAGCAGCTTATACCTTGCTTCTCCATGCAAAGCTTCTTAAGGTAATAAAAGTTATCGTGCACTTTTATGGTTGTTATAAATTCTAAGCTTATTCTAAATTTTATTTTTCTTTGATAAATTCTAGTAAACCAGTAACAGAAGATTTTATGAATTCTGACTAAATGCTGCAACCTAAACAAAAATATTTAGGAAGTATGCTGATTATAGATTTGATTCTACCAAATGCAGATTTAACAGGATAGCAGGTATTTCACACTCCCAACATTGTGCTGAGAGGTAGCAGCAAGTTAGAGATTCTACAAGTTCTTATTCACGTTGGCAAGATTCAGTAGTGGTGAAGAATGACATCAATAAGAACGAATGTCCCCAGTAGAACAGCTAGGAAAGAGAATGAGACCTGCTCCTAATTATCCCCTCAATGAGTAAAGAGACCAGATCTTGATTTATCTGTTGAGCATCATGCCGTGACTACTTCCACTGTTCTCTGCCTGATTCTCTTGCGAGTGTTGCTCATGAATACAGGCCTGGGATGACAACTTTTAACTCGCAGAGATTCTTTTCAAACACAGACAGCTTTAGGCATCAATTTTTTTGTTCACAGTGTCATTCTCATGTTCTTCCCCCCTGTCCAATTCCAACACAGTTAATAATGCAGAGTGAATTCTTCGTAAGTAATAGAAACTGGGTAGATGGATACATGGGTGGCTAGATGAAGGAGTGCGGGAGGAATGGGTGGATGGTTGGTTGGTTGGTTGGCAAATTGTTAGATAACCTTTGTTTTATATTTTAGAATTTCAGCAAGCCATTAGATTATCTTCTTGATGCTATCCTTATAAAAATTGGGAAATTCTGAACAGGCTAACCAAGTACACTTTTGAGACTTAGAATTTAGTTGAATGACCTTACACAAGAGACTGCTTCTTCAAAGAATCCTGTTTCTAAATGTAGGCCAGCTTCACAAGCGCCAAAAGTAGAATGACCAAATAAACAGAGCAAATTATATTAATATAGGCATTGAGAAATGCGTATTGGGTAATGTGAGTTAAGAAGGGCAACAGTAGGGAGCATAATTCCAGTAAGAAGGCTTCAGCCTTTGTCTTGATCCTAAAATCCTCCATAGCTTCTGTGACACAAATATATGCAGGCTGCTCAACAGCACTTGAGTGAGGAGGTTTGCCTTTGCCTGCCAACCAAAGGGCCCAGGGCAAATGAAACACAAAAAGTGCGCTCAGTCTGGGAGCCTCGTCTATAGTCGTCTGAGCTTTGCTGCCGGAGGTCCTCATGGGTCTCTTGTTTAAAGTTCTCTGGAGGTGCATCCTTTATGAAGACAGATATCAGGGGCTATATCTGATAGCAACCATCCCACTATGAATATATTAGAAACTCAAAATTCAGTAACAAGGTGTTTTTGCAAATGTGAAGGCCTTTCTTTTACACCACAGAAATTAAAATGAGGCTGACAAACCGCTTCGTCACTCTTTTTCTTTCCCAGATCATAAACTTTTATATCTGTGTATGAATGTAAAACATACATATGAGCATGTATGTGTACATAAACATATCATTTTTTAAATCATTGGATTTATTGAGTACAGATGGGTCTGTCATATCTATGATGACTTGTTTCCCAGACCAAATCAATAGGCACAATTATATTACCTTTTTTACTGGGTTCTAAATTTTCCAGTTAAATGGTAAATAATCTTTCTATATATCTTTTACTCCATTACATTTTGCAACTCTTCCCATTTTTGAATTGCTATAAATGTGATTTCATGATGGTTAATCAACTCACTATACAAAATGATTTGTATTGTTATGAAAATGCTTCAGTATGACAAGTGTTCTATTTGTTAATGAAAATTCTCAAATAGTATCTCGTTTTTTTTTTTGGCTGAGTATATTTTTGGTCAAACACAAGAGCAATAAAAACATTAGCTTTTGACCCGGAAATCAAAATATTAATTCTTCACTGTATTAAATGTGGAAATTTTTTTTTTGCTTCTCTATTCAACATATTATTTTTTACCAAGTAATTTTTTGCAAAGATATCTGAACCTTTTTGTTCCTTTTTATTTTATTGTTGTTACATTTAAGAATCATCTGAAGTTTTACTTTTATTCCCCCCACTGCCTGATAAAAGTAGCTAGAGTACCAGCTGTGATGCACAAATGCCAGCATTAACAGGTTGGTCTCTTCTGGCTGGGGCGAGGATCTGCAAAGCCCATTGTTAAGGTCAATCTTGTAGCCCACACGAAGGTTGCTCACTCTCACACAGCAGTTCTTGAGCTGGGGAGCCCTTCAGGCCCACGGTCTTCTGTCTTGCCTTGGAGCCCTGGGCTCCACCATAGTGTACTCCCCATGGCTCCATACCTTTAGGAAGACATGTTACACTTGTCTCTCGCAGCACCTTGCCATACTCCTGGACCCCTGCTTCCCACCTCCTCTTGGTCCCTGTGACTCTTTGCCTCATGCCACAGTTGTTCCCAGCTTCCTACCCCTTGTCCAGCTCCTCCCTTTTGTCCTGCCCCCTTACATGTGTTGCCACAGCCCGTCCCATTTACCAGCACTGAGTCTGGTGAGACATCCTGCCACCTTCAGTTCAGTTAGGAGCTCTCCTGTGGCCCAGGCAGCCTGGAAGTCGATTGCCTTCTTTTCAGTATTGTCACCATTCTGTCTTAAAACAGAGTCACATTCCACCCCCTAGTTTCACCAGAGAAGCAAACCCAGGTGCTTCTGAAACAAACCCTTGAGCAAACAAGCTCTGATGGCCTCCCCACCATCTAGTATGAAATCATGCCTCCTTCCCTTGGATTACTATGAAGTCCTTTTGCAGGGCAGTTGTGCATCATGATGCTTTATATGGAATCACACATCTCTGTGTGGGTGGGATCTTCTGGAAGGCAGTCCTCTTCTGACCCATTTTTGACCTATAGCCTGGCACATAGGTTCTTACTAAATATTTGCTGTTTGTCGCTGAGCTGTACATTTAATGCCATTGATTTATGGAGCTGAAATTCAGGAGTTCACATGTTTCATCCATCAGATAATCTTGCCTTCATTCTGTCCTCACACTTTCACTTGCCCGTGCTCACATTTTATGCCCTGGGCAGACTGATGATAGCACTCGGCCACATCCCTGGAATCTGGGCCCACACACGTGCACCAAGTGTGGAGCTCATGTTGCATTGCAACCACACAGGGCACAGTGATACCACTGGATGTACCCCTGCCTTAGCACTGCTCTTGCTTTGTTTTTGATTCAGTGGTCAGAGGATGTATGTGCAGCCCACCTCACTCAGCGGGATGGGTACCAGGCGACCACACAAGGACAGCTGAAGGAACAGCTCTACCAAGAAATCATCCACTACTTCGACAAAGGCAAGGTAAAAAAAAAAAAAAAGGAATGCACTTTTTTTTATGTGTCTCCCTTCAGCAGTGTAAACACATTTTTTTCACACATGATGTTTGCAGAACTAGACCTTTGTCATAAATTGTATACGGAAATGTTTTATGCATGTTCCTCCAACTTGTACTTATCAGTAAAAATCATTTTTTAAAAAAATTCAGTAGCCCTTTTTTAGTTGATCCGCAGATAGTAACTGAAAAAGCACAAGTATTTTTATAGTCCTGAGCCAGGGCGACCAGGTCTGGGACTGGAGTTGAAATGTATCTCTGTACTATATCCCTTTAACACTTTGCTTATTTCTGTTGTCACCAAAACTTCTATCCTGTGGCAGGACAGGCATTGCTTGGTGGCTTTTAGACTAATTTATTTAAGCAAAATTATATATTCAATTGACTTCTCCCCAGAGAAAATTTGCCATCATTGTACTCAGTCCATCTTCTATCTCATCACTGTATCTCTTATGATTCAGATATATAGTTACCTCAGAAAACTGGCTTCAGAAGTTTTTAGAATCTGCCACCAAAATATCTAAGTTTATTCTTTGGCTTTGTCTGAATTCTTCATTCATCTCGGGAACTGCTTTTTTATACTTTGAGAAAAAGTGAACAGTGGACTCCAGGAAGGAACTTCTGTTGGTTTCCTAGGGTTGCTACCATAGAACACCACACAGTAATGGCTTTCAACAACAGAAATTGATTTTCTCACAGTCCTGGGAGCAATAAACCAGAATCAAGGTGTTAGCTAAGCCATGCTGCCTCTGCCAGCTCCCGGAGAAAACATGGTGGTGTGCCTTTGCCTTGTGGGTGGTAATCCTGGGAGTCCTTGGCGTTTATTGCCTGGTGGACTCCTCATCCCAGTCCCTGTCTGTTGTCCCACGGCATCTTCCCAGCATATCTGTGTGTACACCTTCCCCTCTCCCTGTAAGGACACCAGTCTCTGGATTAGGGCCCATCCTACTCCAGGATGACCTCATCTTAATTTGATTCCATCCAAAAACTCTGATTTCGTAGCAAACAGGGTTTAGGACTGCACAGGGGACATTTTCTACCCACAACAGCACTAGTACCAACAAAGATGACAGACGGCCCCTTTTGTGGTTGTTCACATAAGCCAGTCTCTTGGGGAAACAACCACTGTTAGCAGGGTCCCTATGGACATGGGCTCAGGAGTCTCTTAAATGGCAAGTGATGGTTAGCACTGGGTTTTTTTTTGTTGTTGTTGTTTTGGTTTTGGGTTTTTTTATTTTTTAACACGGGGGGGAAAAGCCCAAAATCTTCATAGGAGCTGGTAGCCTATATAAGGGCCACTTGGAAAGAAGGTCCAGAAATGTTGTGTGGATTGCACCCAGTGTAGAATATATTTCTTCATAGAAATAAAAAGCTTTCACAATTATGGCCAGTTATTAAAATTTTATTGGCTTAGCCTGGGGAATCCTGTTTCTCAGCAAACTACTAAAGAAATGGAGCAGATTCACCCATTCTTTTCCCTCAGTAGATCCGAGGCACTGTGGTGTTCCAGATAAGGGTTATCAGGTACTGGAAAGCAGGCAGAGGTAGATTCCTGGGGAGACCCAGGAAACTCAAAGCCATGGGGGCTGCGAAACATGTGCCTTTGCAGGTTCGCCATGGGCAGCACAGCCTCTGACAAGCACTGGCTCTGCAGCCTGTCTGACCTTATCACAGCCCTTATTCCTTCCTTGCTCTGTGTTCCAACCACTGTCCCCTTTTGGATCCTGGAATGCAGCAGCCTGGCTGCCCAGCAGGGGTCTGCTGCTCACTTTTCCCACCTCAGCTGAAATGTTAATCCTCTCCCCAAGACATCCCCTGTTTGCCTTTATATAGCTACTGCAATTTACAAGAGGTTTGAATGTGTGGGTTTTATTGTTCTTGTTGCAGCATTGATGATTAAACCCAAGGCCTTCATACTGAGCTACACCTCCAACCCTTTGTTTATTTTGAGACAGGATATTACTAAGGTACTGTGGATACTTGTGTGCTCAGTTTGGCAAGCCTCCTTCCTTAGCCTCCCAGAATTCTGAGATTTACAGGCATGTGCCACCACACCCCGTTTCATCTGTTTCTTTAATGATTCCCCCCAACATTCCTATTGCTCTGGCAGCACCTGGCACATAGTAAGTGCTCACTGGAACAACTACATGAATATTCAGCATTTAAGAGTGTTTCCTGACAGACAAGAAGCATTTCTAGCCCCAGTTGGCCTCCATTAAATAATAAATTGAAGACCGTCAAAAAAGTTGTATCAGCTTGGGTTGGTGGAACACAACAGTAATCCCAGTGTCCTAAGATGCTGAGGCAAGAAAGCAAGTTAGAGCCTGCAGTGGTCAACTTAGTGACTTAGTAATAGTCTATCTCAAAATAAAAAACATTTTAAAACAGCTGGGTTTGCAGAAGGTTAACCTTCTAGTACTGTAAAATAAAATAACGCAAGAATGATGATAAGGGTAAAAAGAAAAAAATTATTCACTTTAGAACATTTATTTCTAACCAGGATTTGCAGAGAAATTATGGTTGTCATGAGTGGGGAATAGGTGTCGCTGGAGTCTTATTAAAGCTGGAGATGTTGTGAAGTCCCTCTTGGTACACAGGACACACAGCACAGAGAGGATCCAGCCCAGCAGATCAGTAGTGCTGAGGCTGAGAAAACCTAATCCATGACAGAATAGCAGGCAAGGAAAGCTGACTGGAAGACTGTCCTCGGATGTCCTGGTGTTTTGGTGAAGACAGAAAGGCGATCATGTTGGTTGACTTTGAGGCAGCCTGGATTTGAGAAGGTTGTCTTCCCAGCAGTGGTTCACATTGTATTGATAAAACAACAGGAAAAGCCATTTTGGAGTATTTGTGATATTTCCACGGAACGTTAAAAAGAAAAGAGCATAAACTACCTTGATCCAGCTAAAACTACAGCGAGCCAGGGTATAGGTACTGGAGAGAAGTTGGTGAGATGAAAGTAGAAGTGGGTGATGACCTACAAGGTACAGTTCCTTTACATCATGTATATCAACATATATTAAACTGTCTGGGCAAAGTAGCGGTAAGAATAGCTACCATGCCACAGAGTTGGCTGGAAGATGCTGGAATATTGGCCTACACATCTCCAGGGCTCCAAGCAACACGTGTGTTTCTCACTCTTCCTCCAGCTCTACCCTCCTCCTTCAGAACCTAGGTGAGCAGAGGTTCTGCCACATGGATACAGCCAGGAAGGGACACTAGAAGTGGGCTAGACCTTTTAGTGTTTTGCCCAGAGATGACACTTGTATTTCTCATCATGTCATCCACTGAAGCAAGTCACATGGCCACACTAAACTTTAAGCATTGAGGAAGTTTGCACAACGATGGGTGGGTGGGTGAACAGCATCTATGTATACTATACCATTTCATTAGATAGTTGAGATGGGATTTCTTGCTTCTTAGAGCAAGAAAGCATGATGCTCTTGCATCATAAATGCTGAACAATTTGAGTCTTTGGCAAGGAAAAGTTAATCTAGAAATTACTTAAATATTTGCATATTCTAAGAGAGAGAATGTTCACACCAGTCCCCTAAGTAATGCAGCTTCACATAATTGGAGATGTGAGAATGAGATTCTTGTAAAACTTGATGTTGGGCCTTGATGCTGGCCTCTTCAGAGCTGTTTCTTTCTTCCATTTGAGCAGGCTTGGTAGGCAGGACACTGCAGAAGTGCCCAAGAGAATTGGATGAAGATACTGAAATCGCACCAAGCGGCATGTGGGATATAGTACATAGACACTGTCCAAGATCAACATTTGACACTTGGAGCAGACTTAGAATCACTTTAATTTAGGGAATAAAGCCAAGGTATGGGAGTCTCTGGTGGGTTGGGATGTATGTTATAATTTGAGAAATGCCTCTGAAAAGCAGTGGAATTAGAGAAATAGCTAAGGCCACTGCTGATGATTAAGAAGCAAGATATTGGTGGTCGGGGGCAGTGACCACATTAACATGCTCCATTCCTAGACTGCAGTTCCTTGGGGGAAAATATTTCAAGGTGACTCAGAGGTGATGGCAAGTAGGTGATATGTCTAGTGGAAACTTGTGGGGCCCTGGAGCAGATGGGTACCCAAAGAACCAGCTTTCAGGAAAGACAAGGGCACAGATTCTGTGCTGTCTTGGACTGAGTCATAGGCCACATGCAGCCATGGGGCACCAAAGGAACCAGCACAGCCAGTAGCTTTGTCTTGAACTTCTGCCCTCCAGGTCTACAAGAACGTAAATTTCTGTTGTTTACAGCACCAGAGTAGCGAGTCAGGACCTGGTTACTGTAGCCTTTGACACAAATACCAAGTATCTCATTATATTTTTGTGTTGATTACATGTTGAAAGAGTAATATTTTATTTATTTTGGTACCGAGAATCAAACTCACGACCTCACACTTGCCAGGTAGGCACTGTGCTGCTGAGCTATGTCTCTGCCCCCAAGTAATATTTTAGGTATACTAAATATTGCTAAAATTAATATCTCATTCTTAATGTAACAACCACATTTAAAATGACATTTATGGCCGACATTGTGTGTCTGTTGGACAATGTTGTTCTGAGACAAGAAAGAGCACTATCTAATTGGAGCATCCCTCTGTCTACTGGAGGGAAAGTTTATTTACTGTCCTCCGGGGCTATCACAAGTGGCCAGAATTCTGTTTGTGCCTGTTCATGTACATTTCATACACTGAATGCATACTTCAGATGCTAAAGTATGCATCTAAAACAAGTATGCAGCTAAAAGAATTTGTAAATTAAGACAAAGCCAGGAAAGAATAGAATTCATACCAGAAGGACAAGGAAAATATAATAAACACCAGAATGCTTTTTTTCTTATGCCCCAATGTTATTTCTTTCATTTTGAAATAACTGTTAGATGCCTGATAGTTACCAGTGTTAGGGAATTTAGAGCAAAGTTTAAGCTAGGGGCTCCTTCTGGTCCTGAAGCAAATACAGACAAGGCAGAAGGAAGAAAGGCAAGGAGAGGGTAGAAACAGAAGCTACTATAAAGGTAAATTGTGAGAATCATGGAAAGGCAACATCATTCTGTGGAAACATGGTGGGGTTTTCCAGTACTTAGCTATTTTTTTGTTTAGATTTACACCCTTCAGTGATGTATTTGTTTTTTACTTGACCAGAGCCCATTATAATCTCATTTTTCATCTCCCGGGTTTGAAAAGATGAGTCCCATTCTGATGATTTGTATAACCGTGTGCCATAGTGGATGAAAGACTCCCATCATCTACACACTTGCTCAATAATCCACAGTCTTCACCCCAGTGCTGCCTTGGGTGCTGCAAAACAATTTGAGTCTTTGGCAAACGCACTGCTATGGGGTATAGTTCATCCTGTATTTGCTTGTAAGCCCTCTATCTGAGAGGCTTTGTTCACTCCCTTCTCTAGTGGTCACATCCTTTCCCTGTGGTTCTGCTCCTTGGGATGCCACCTTGGTTTCCTAAGGATAACAGTTTGAGTCCAAACATTATGAGTCTCCTTCCACTTCACAGGCAGAAGAAGGCCTCTCTGCCGGCAGGTGAGGCCCTGGACAGTGGTGACTGAACCTACTTCTCTACCCTGTCTTCATCCACATCTCGCCTCTTTCCAAATGTGCTCTGTGAGTCTGTCCCCCTGGACTTCCTCACCATCTCCATTTGGTGTGGAATAGCTCCTTCTCACTTGCTGTCTATATGGTGGAGTCTTTCACTGCTGTTGGGCATATTTTAATGCTGCTTCCTCCTTGGGAGTTTTTCCTGCTTCCATAACCCAGCTCCATTTTCCCTGAGCACCAAATGCCACTAGTCTGCCTCCTTCCAGGCATGCTTTGTACCTGACAACTGTTTTCCCTATTCCCTACTTTGTGTATCTCAAACTCTTCTGGCCGCCAAGCCCTCTGGCAATGTTGCTTAAATGCAGATTCTAATCTATTAGGTCTGACAGGTCTAGTGAGAAAATTTCCACATCTCAAGGGCTCCTAGGTAACCATGGTGCAGGCTGACCAGAGACTACCTTGACTCATGGGCCCTGCTGACTTGAGCTACTGGACAACAAAGACAAGAACTCTGTGCTCACTTCTGTAGACCCCTTGGAGTGAGTCCAAAGCTGCAGAGTCTGGGGGTTACTCAGTCTTTTTTTTTTTTTTTTTTTTTTAAATTTTAAGAGCATTTTTAGATTCACAGCAAGATTGAACAAGAAGTACATTATCCTCCTGCCCTGCAGACAGCATCCCCCATTGTCAACACTGCCTTTTTTTCCCTTGAACTAGCCCCCACTAGGCAATGCTTGAGCAAACACTGTACAGTTGGAAAGGTGGCCATCACTCGGACATTCTGTAGTTGCTTGTACATGCGTTAGTATAGATCTTACCTCTGACCTAGGCTCTGAACTTCTCCCTCCTTCGCACCCCTCAGTGCCTTGGCAGGTACAGACCTACATCACTTCTGCCACACGTAGCATCGTCTGAATATGTAATATAGGACTGCTCCATTCCTGAGCCTGACACTGACTTTGTTTTAGCACCACATTCACCACAAAGGTTACAGATCAGATAAAGACAAATTCTTGCAAGGAAATGGTTGGCATCCATTCTGTCTGCTAAGAATAACAGTCTGCAGTCCAAATGATTACAGCAGTTTATTGAGTAGGTGAACAAGCAGACAGGCATGTAGGAAGGGCTCTGACATCGGCAGGATTTACAGCTTAACTGATGGCACAGGTTCCACTCGGCTCCCATCTGAGCATGTGGACAGCAGGACCTGAGGCATTTACATCCCAAACATTTCCTTGGTCTGATTTAACACGTAGTAAATTTTAAGGAACCAAATTGCCACTCTGTTTTATTACAATGTATTAGGTTAGAGGACTTAATGCCTGTTGAAATTGAAAACCAAGGAGCCCCGGAGTCCACAAGATTATGTAACACAAGCTAAACATTACCTCAACCTGACAACATATGATTCAGCCACAGCTCCATTTATATAGCTTGTCACTTTGTGACCAGTTTCCTCATGTAATTCCACACTTACCTTGTGGACATGATGTGCATCCTCCAGTTAATTCACTGTGTGACATTTGTACAGCTACCAAATGGAAGTAAGGACTTGCAGAATCCAAAACCAGTGTCAGTCCTGATAATACTGAGCAGGCAGGGCAAAGAGCAGGGTCCCAGTTCCCAGGGGCAGGCATTTCATGCATGTGCAGGAAAGCAGAGAGACAAAGAGATGTGGCATTGTATTAAAATTTCTTTACCTTTGTGCTTTGAAACCAGCAAAGCTGAAAGTGTTTTCCGCTTCTTTATATTGGACGCTCTCCCTGTTGAATTATGTTCTGTTATCTTTCTATATTTCTTCTGCCCAAAATCATCCTTCTATTCTGCTTTTCCACTGTTTCACAGTTTTGAAAGTCTTTCAGTCTAGCTCTTGGTCGCTTAATCTTTTTCTTTCTCTCCATAAAATGTCATTTCCATCTGTTCTCGTTTTCATTCTTTAGCATTTCTTCCTTCCTAGACTAATAATTACTCCTCGCTCCTCTTGTATTCCATTTTTACCACCTGCTTGAGCATCCCCCTGAAAGCCTTCTGTTCAGTTTTATCAAGAAGACAAGTGTTCTTTTTTGAAGGTGTTCTGAATTGTCTGTCTTATTGTGTTTGGATGAGGCCTAGTAATTTTCAATGAAGCCCTTAATCCAAGTACTTCACTGAAAATTAGCAGGCTTCTCTGCGGAAGATGAAAGTCAAAAATAGCAGCCACTATAAGAAAAAATGTAGTCAGGGTGCAGCAGCCTGCCATAGCCCAGCACTGAACCACTTCTGAAACCAAGTGTTGACAAGGCACTATATAATTTACAGCCCAATGGATGAAATGATGTGTGCAACTATTTCCAACCAAAGTTCTGTTTTCTTTTACCTTAAAATAACCTCCTTTCGACAAAGTTCACACTTTGCCTTGCACCAAAGTTGAAAAAATGATGCATCTTGCATCATCTAGTGAACTAAAAATAGGAGTTTGGGAATAAGTTTCCGTTTTTGGTGAAATGGCTAGATTTCTTTTCTAAAAGAAGTTTTCTCATCCTATGAGTTTTCCCTTAAAAACACAGGCATTATTAAGAAGACCTGTGCAGGGCGTAAAGAAACCCCATGATGAGTTAATTCTCCGCATTTCTAAACTTTTTAAAAATCTCCGTGTTAGCCAGAATTTGACCCTAATAGTCAGAGATTGTATGTTCATTATGATTTGCTACTATTAAAGAGTCATTTTTATTAATAATCCAGAACAGTGAAGTCCATCTTGGTATGTTGCTATATCTATGTAACATATTTTGATTATTTTCAACCCTGTGCCTTCTTCTTATTCCCTGATCCCTTCTTTTGGATCCCTTCTCCATCTCTAAAAGTCTACCTTCTAGTTTCCTAAGAAACATAGTCTTTTTTTAATCAGTGTGAGACAGTCCTTAGAGTCAGGAACAGTGCTGTCCTTCTCCCTCTATAGGTTCTCTGGTGAGACTTTGCACTAACTGACAAACTATGTACCAGGTGCAGCATCCAATCCGAAGTGCGGGGTGGAGACAGGGCCAGCCTCAATGCACTTGTGTCTAATGTCAGGCCTCTCACACAAGCAGATAAATAATATCTGAGCCATCTGGTAAATAGATAACAGGTCTACCTTATCGTAGGTACAGGTGTAATCAGTTTCTCTTGGGAATTGGAGAGGGCATCACAGAAGTAGTGCCATGTAAACTGCTTCTATTTCCCAGGTGATTGTGGGGAGAAGAAGAAATCTCAGCGTTTAGCAAGAGCAAAGTAAAAGCAAGGGCTTCTGGAGACATGTCACTGTTCTGGAGAAGCAAGAATGTCCTGTGAGGTATAGAAATAAAGGACTTAGTCTGATTGGGCTAAAGTAACATGCTATGAATAGAGAAATTCATTGTAAATTCATCATAAAGAGAAATTCATTGTTTACAGTTCCAGAAGCTAGAAATCCAAGATAAGGTCTCACTAGATTTGGTGTCTGGTGAGAGCTCACTTCTTAGTCCACATTTGGTGCCTTCTCTGCCCCCTCATATGGTCAGAGAGGAAGGAGCTTTCCTTCAGGCCTCTTTGATCACTGCATTAATCTCATTGGTGGGCACCACACCACACCACCCCCATTCATAATCGCCACCTTGGAAGTGAGGATTTAAACGTATGAATTTAGAGTGACACAGACACAGCAAGAACTTTGAAGCCAGTTTGTCAGTGACCTTGTCAGTCTCTAGAAGATTATATGTACTCCAATAAAGATTTGACTTACAAACCATCAGTGGAGGTTTTGTGAAAATAGAGAATGATTACTTCATTTTCCTCTTTTCAAGGAATAATTCTGACCACACGGTAGCAGAACATGTAAAGGAGAAAAGGGAAGGAGGAGCCCAGACAGGGGCTAGAACCAATGCCTAGGCTGGGAGGCAGAGACCCCACAAAGTCAGTGGCAAAGGGAGAGGGCAATTCAGGATAGACTTGCATTCAGCCAATTATAGTGTCTCTTTAGTAGGATCCAAGCGAGAAGAATGATGCATCAAGGGACAAGGCCTCACCCTGCATATAGCCAAGCATCCTTGGTGGGAAGAGGAATTAAATGATTAACATGCTACAGAGAACAGACGGGGGATGTTTTATTCATTTGAATATTGAGCAAGAAAGCAGGTGTGTTAGTCTAACAGTTGCCAGGCATCAGAAGGAGAAGATTATGGAGAGAGAGAAATGAGCACGGTAACAATCAGAGCAGTGCTGGGGAGCAGTAGTGTGTCCGGGGCCAGGTCTTCAGTGTGCGCAGGCGAGACCTCTAAGAGAATTTCCTTAATACATTTGGTATGTTGGTGACTCCCCATGAAAAGATACATAGTAATTCATGGAAGATGAATGTGACAGTATTTGGAGAAAGTCTTCACAGGAATAATTAAGGATCTTTAAGAGATGATCTTAACTCCTTGAGAGGAGGTACCCTAAATCTAATGTCAAGTGCCCCCTTACAAGACACAGGGGGGATGACACATGGAGATGCCCAGGTGAAACAGAGATTGGAGGGATGCTGCCATAAGCAAGGGAATACCTGGAGCCACCAGAAGCTGAAAGAGGCAAGTAGGAGGCTTTTCCAGAGCCTTCAGAAAGAGTATGTCCCTGCTGACACCTTGGTTCAGGCTTTGAAAGTACTCACTTTGTTTTCAGCCACCTACTCTGTGGCCTTTTGTATGGAAATTTGAGCAAACTAACACATATCAACAAACTCTAAGAACTGAGTTTAGAGAGGTTGGAAGCAGCAGACATTTAAAAAAAAAAAAAATGGGAAGAGCACAGGCAGGCAACTGGGGCCAGTAATGGCATGGGAGTCACCAAGGGCAGAGCCGAGTAAGGAGCTGAGTCCAGGGGAGATGGTGACTTTTCTCGATGATGGAAAGAAAGTATGAGCAACACACGTGAACAGACTTTAAGACTTGGAGCTGCCCAAATGTGAAAGAGAAGATAAATTTTCACAACAACTAGGGGATTAGAAGAAAGCTTATTGGTCTGTCTGTTCTTTTTAAAAGTAACTATCAGTCAGCTGTGGCCCAGGCTTTGTGAGCCAGCTTTGCCCGCTATACACCCCCACAATGCCTTCATCCCTCTGCTCACCTCTACCCTGCATATCCTGTTTCCCTTCTGCCTTTGGGTTGAGTTCTCCATCACTCATCCAAGACAGGTCCTCCCTCCCATTCCAAGACTCCCCATGGCAGGATCACACCCCACATTCCCTTTCTGTCCTACTACACCATCAGCATTTGCTTTTTATGGTTAACATTCACTCACCAGTGAGCATGGTATTATTTCTCCTATCTTTAAGAAAAATCTGTGTTATTCCAACTTCCTTCTTCAGCAGCTGCCTGTGTCTCTATCTGCAATCATCAATGGGATGGAGGAGAGAGTGACAGCAACATCTATTCTCCTTCTGACCTAAGCACTGAGCAAGAGGCAGCCATAACCCTTTATTCTACATCCTGTCTGTAGAACTATACCTGTCCTTACCTGGAGAGAAAAATACAAAATCTCCAATAAAAGAAAGGCTTCCTTGTTCTTCCTTCCAAGGCATTAAAAACTGAGCAAATAATTTTCTGTTGGCTGATAAAGAATTGTGGTGGAAAAAAGAAAACAAAAGTCATATTAATGAACCTGAGTTAGGGTGGCAATTGTTACTGTGTGGAATGGGCTTTCTTGAGTATGTCATCACAATGCAGGCATTTGAGTCAGTGAGTCTCTGAGCCATTTCAAAGACCTTTTCAGAAAGGCTGGCCAACCTTTGTGTGGTCAAGGAGTCCCCATTTTGTAGGAGAGGTTACCGGCAACTATGAGTTGAACTGGTCCTCTATCAGCTGGGTCATAGCCTGGGATTGCTGTGGTCTTTCTTATGCCACACTTGGGACCTGGGAACTGGAATGGTGGTACTCATTCTCAGCACTCATTGTCCTGAGGTGATTGAACAGGTCTGCTGCTGGTCTTGGGCCACTTTGCTCTTTCTGGTGCTGAGGGACCTCGACAGGAGCTCTGGATTCTTCCATAGCATGTATCCTAATCCACTTACACTCAGAGAGCTGTACAAATCTTTGGAAAATCGGTGGGTGAATGAGTATGACTCTTGCACCAATGACTGCCAAGAGAAACATATGAATTAGAGAGGAATCACTGAAATTCAAGCTCCCCAGAAAGCACTGTCCCTGGTGAGATACTCACAGTTGGTAAGCAGACGACAGCAGCGTCACTCACTGGTGTCCTGGTGAGTCAGCCAACCTGCATCAGTGGTGAGGGATCATCGTCCCAGCTGGCGTCTGTCCCTTCTTCATCTGCTGCTGTGCCTCCATCCTGCAAGATCAGCATTGTCATTCTATCAACCAAGTCCATGGTCATCTGTAAAAAGTCAGTATCTGCGATGTCCTCTGCCACCACTCTGTTCATGGGACTTGACAAAGTGGAAGGTGTTGAATGTAGGAGGTTCAAAAAAGATGGGAAGGATTATCATCTCGAGAAAATGGAACCAGTCATCATCTGCCGAAAAGCCACAGAGGGACGGTGTGCTCTGTGTAGCCAGAACTAACAATTCCAGAATGCCATAAACTGGATTAAGTACTTAAGATCAGAAAATAAAGTTGTTTGCGGATAATGAGCTTTTCTCTGGGGGCTACAGAAACCTCCTGAGCCCCTGGCTCTCTTAGAATGGAGCCAACAGGGTGTTCACTCACAGTAAAGCGATCCTTTCACAAAGATAATCTAAATCTAGATCATATTGAATCTGATTTCTCTCTGGTGCTGAAATATTTTCTGAAGTATTCACATTACTCACACTGTCTTTAGAGCCCTGTCCAATTAAAAGTAGATGAAAATCTCCTTGGTGCAAAATCCTTTAACACACGTAAAAGGGAGAGGAGAAATATATATTTATAGAAAATCTGGTAGAAAATGCAGCCACATAACCTCAGGGTGAATGGGATAAGATATTTACTCAAGATTTATAATTCTGTTAAAAACAATTACTTTTGATACAGATAGTACCTCATCTGTCATTTAGGATAAAGATAGATTAAGCTTTTACTTTGGAATGAATTAGAAGCCCTACTGGTTTAGGCGGCTAAAAGAGTGTGTATTAGCTTGCAGAAAACTAGAGAAAAATCCAGTGAAGGAGACTTACAAGAAAAGGTAATGTCTTTGAAATGGAAATATGCTAAGGGAGGCATGGGTCACTGGAGCTTAAAAGAAACATTAAAAGTGAGAGGAGTTTTCCCTTCCTGGGAATGGGAGCTTGGGCTCTCTTGTAGGAGATAAAAAAGATTTAGAGAATCAGGTGTAGCTATTCAAAAAATGTGAGGCAACATAAACCAAAGAGAAAAAGACAGTGTGTGAACCTTGGGCAGGACATGTCCACCATCATCTCTGCTCCCTGGATACCCGTCCCATCTCTGAAATCTACTCCAAGCTTGTTTTTACTATTTTTCAAAGTATTAAAATGCAACTCTTACCCTAAAATAACTTTTTTCTCATTCAAAATAGCTGATAGTTTCTTTTAAGCAGTAGCTATGAAAGGTGTATTGTTGAAGCATTTAAGTAAAATAACATTCTTCAGTTCATTGGATAACTTAGTAATCAGTCAGGCCCTGGCAGGGCCCATTGTAACAAGGCAAAGAGGACCACATATTAGCTCCATGCCAGGGTGTGCCAGGTCCCCCCCCACCCCGCCCCACTATAGCCTATATAGGGCATAGGATTGTGAGTTAGAAACCAGACAGGTATCTTTTAAAACCTACCCCAAGGACTGGGGATTTAGCCCAGTGGCATAAGCGCTTGCCTTGCAAGCGTGCAGTCATGAGTTCAATTCCTAGTACCCTCCCCCAAAAAAGAAACAATTTTAAAAAATAAAATAAAGCCTCCCCCAGCAGCAGAGAGTAGGGAGCAGCTGGAAGTGCTGGAACATTATCCTCAAGAGCACAGACTTTGGCAGACAGCCACTTTTCTGCTGTGTGTCCTCAGACATACTATTTACCTGCTTGACCTTGAGCTGTCTTATCTGCAACATGGGCATAAGAAAGATAACCATATGACATGGTGGCTTAAGGGCTTCAACAAGAACAAGAAGGAAGTGCAAGTGGCTGGATATTATGCCAGCGGGGAAGACCTAAAAGCCATAAACTCCCATGGTAATAGCTGCTGCCCTCCTGGAGATAGGGATGTCCGGGCGAGGTCTTTAGCATCCCTGTAAGAAGGGAGTCAAAGCTGCATAACTGTGACTGCAGCTGTCTTGTGGGGATGATGGCAGTGGAGAAGTGGGGGTTCGTGGTTGGGAACACAGTACATGGGATACTTTCAAGTCAACAACCCTCACTTCATTTTACTAAGCCTTGCTAGGCAAGCTTGTCCAGGGGTTCCTGAGGGGACGAAGTTTGGCCCCTGTCCTCCAGGAGCTTCTAGTTTCTGTGTCAAAACATTGCAGAAGATTTTGAGTTCTCAGGTCAGTGTGAAAGTGCAACAGAGGAGGAGACTAGAGAGCAACCAAGAAGTCTTCCTAGAAGATCCAGATTCTCTGAATTTTCCTGTTCTCCTCAAGTAATCCAATTCATTTTGTTTCTCCCAAGAAAAAAGTAAGAGACCTACAGTATATGAACAGGTCATTATATATGTGTCAAAAGTTTACATTTTAAAAAATAAGTTGCATGGAAAGGCACCCTCAAATTATTTACATCATGGGGTTCCCCTTTCTCAAAATGATGGCACAATTTACATTTGCCCAGCACTTGCACATATAAGGCAAGCTTTTTGCAAGCTTTAGTTTGGGACTGAAATACACCTTGGTTTTTTGCAGCTGGTGCTTTGGGCATGGTGTTTATTAAGTAGAATGATTTGAGAAAGTAACCAACTCGGAATGTTGGTTCCCACTTAAATGCCCCCTCTGCTTCGCTTTTTTAGCCTGCAGTTTCTTTTCCTTGACCCACCAGCTTCCCCAACAGTTTTGCCATGGCAAATACAGCTGTCATCAGAGGAGCCAGGACAGGGTTGGCAAGGACGAGCTGGCAGAGCACTATGCTGCAGGCTGAAGCCAGGTGATACGTGAGCCAATAGTTGACCAGCTTACTCAGTGGACCAGGTCCTGAGGCAAAGCACGGGGCCCTCTAGAAAATACTTGTATTTTTCCAACATCATTTCCCTGCTCTTTCAATTAACCTGACATGTTTTTAAATTGTTTTATTATGAATGATTGCTTTACTCTGACTGCCAGATTTAGGTTTGAATCTCTTTTTTTCTTGCTTGTAATTCACAGATGTGGGAGGAGGCCATTGCCTTGGGCAAGGAACTTGCAGAACAGTATGAAAACGAAATGTTTGATTATGAACAACTCAGTGAATTGCTGGTAGGTTTTCTTTTTTTTTTTTTTTTTTTTTAGTTCCTCCTCCCCTTCCTCCACCTATTTAAATGAACAGTCTAAGATATTTCTGGTACCATTTTCTCACTGGAATTCACCCCAGGTATTCTCTGGTTCTGGCTTGGTCCTCTGTACTGTCCAAGAATATGGTCTTCGTATATCTGCTGGTTGATTCTGGCCCCATGAGTATCCACTTTTTATTCTCAGGTTAAAGACTTCTGTGACTGAATGATACATAAATAATTACTGGTGATCTGTGTCTAGTGGGCTTGATAACACAGGAACTTTTGAGTGTTTGTATAATTTAACATTGTGACCCTTTCTCCAAGATGGGGTGAACAGATCGTAGCCAGACTTTTGTCTCTGAAAGTGCCTGATTATTGCCTTTTAGGCTATGCTGTGTCACTTGGTTTTTTTTGTTTTGCTTTGTTTTGTTTTGTTTTTTAATTCAGCAGGTTACATTTGTGATGATGCAATGTTTGTCATTAATTTGAAGCAAAATAATTCTGTCTTTTTAAGTTTCCCTGTATTTTATTCATACCACTGAAAAAACACGAAGGGCCAGTAGTTTAATCAGAAGAGAAACCATCTGCATGCTCCTTTGTTGGTTATTGAAGATGCCCATGAGTCACAACCAGTTGCTACATTTGCCTTGTTTATTCTAATCTCCTGCTGAATGGTGAAGGGTTTCTGACACTATCAGTAAATACTGAATTCAGGTATAGGCCTGGGGTGGGGAGGGCTTCTTCGTACCTTATGAGGGTACCAAAGCTTAGAGAGCCCATAGGAAAAATATAGAAAGACAGTTGTTCAGATACTCTGGTTGAACCTGAAATGTGTTTTCTTTTTTCCTTCCAGAAAAAACAGGCTCAATTTTATGAAAACATCGTCAAAGTAATAAGACCTAAGCCTGACTATTTTGCTGTTGGCTACTACGGACAAGGATTCCCCACCTTCCTTCGGGTAAGTCTGGACTGCTTAATTTGAACCAACTTGGTGGTTGCATGGCAAAGTCTGCCTGCACTCTACCACCTCTGTGATTTTTCAGGTGCCAGAGAGGGGCCAAGAATATTTTCTTAATTGTGTATGAATTTCCTGTGTGATTTTTCCTGAAGAGAACTCTCTTTCAGAGACATGTGTATTTTTTAACTGTGTTAGAATATCATCGTCATCAGATTTACCTTTTTTTTTTTTTTTTTTTTGTACTAGGGATTGAACTCATGACCTTGCGCTTGTCAGGCAGGCACTTAAGCCACTGAGCTAAATCCCCAGCCCAGATTTACCTTTTGAACCATGTTTAGGTGTACAGTTTAGCAGCATAAGCACATTCACAATGCAGTGCATTCTTTTTTTTTTTTTTTTTGTCTTTTTTCTTTTTATCGGTACCAGGGATCGAACTCACGACTGCCTGCTTGCAGGGCAGGCGCTTATGCCGCTGAGCTAAATCTCCAGCCCCTGCAGTGCATTCTTCAACACTCTCCATATACAGGACATTTTCATCTTTCAAAACTGGAGCCCTGTTTCCCTTAAGCAACTGCTCCTCATTTTTCCTCCTCTATCTCTATGCGTTTTCTCAGTCTAGTCTAAATGGAGTCATGTAATATCTTTCCTTTGGTGTCTGGCTAATTTAATTTAGTGTAATGTCTTTAGAGTCCATCTATGTTGTATCATATATCAGAACTACATTCCTTTGTAGGGCTGAATACTGTTTATGTACGGACCACATTTTATTTGCCCATCTGTCTGGTGATGAACATTTGAGTTGCTTCTACCTTTCTGCTATTGTGAATAATGCTGCCATAACATGTATGTTTTAATTATATAAAAAATAAGAAATGGATTTCCATGGTCATGGTATTCATCTTTGGGACACTGTTGTTGTTGGACTCATGATCTAAGTGATAACCATAATCACCCATTTCCCAGGTTTCACAGGAGACTTGAAAAGTCTTCAAATAAATTCTTCTGACCTACTGACAACACTGTTTTAGGTTTTTCAAAACTACATTCTTACATACCCTTGGGACATTCTTGTGGTGGCTTCAGATGTGTTTTTGGAGCACATGATTTTCTCTCATCCTGGGAGTTCAGATTCTGCTCTCCTTAGTGGAACAGAGCTCTATGCTAGAAACACAGCTAGCCTAGAGCTTGGAATTAGGGAAGAGATCTTCTGGCCCCAAATGTACACTCTCTGGCTCCTGTGTTTTTTGATTCTACAGGACTGCTGATTGTGTGAAACATCTCTTCACACTAATACCCACTGGATGCAAATGTTCCCCTTCCTGCAGACTTGTCACTGTTTATACATGGTCTACACTTTTTCTGGTTTGTCCAGAGGTCAGGTCAGTTGACACTGCCACCCATTGTCCTCCCTAGATGACTGAGGCATCTGGCTCTGTCCTGTCACTACTGGTTGTTTCTCCTACTGTCTTCACGTACAGCTGAAGTCCACCTGAAAACCAGATGCTAGAAAAACATCTTCTAGTCCAAAGAACAAAGCAAGATTTTTCAGACACAGTCTATATTAGGGAGGATTCTAAGTGTAACCTTAAATACAAAAGGGGCTTGGGATTTAGCTCAGCGGCATAAGCAGGCAGTTGTGAGTTCAATCCCTGGTACCAATAAAAATGAAAAAGACAAAAAAAAAGAAAACACACAAACCTTAAATACAAAAAAAAGCTGAAGCACAGAAAGAACTTGGAGTTGAAGTTCCTTAATGTTGCAAAAGGCTTTAATTAGTGTATGTTTGTCTTCCATAACAAAGACAGAGGCTGATCCTTCACTGTGCAAACCTGTGATACGCTTTGTATTAAATTCTTGGGGGAAGGGAGCCTGTGGGAAGTAGTCTGCTTGTGATATGGTGGCCACCAACTAAAACCTGTGAAGAATGATTATTCCAGCATCTGGAGCAAGCCAGAAGCCTTCCCTCGATATGGAAGTCAAATGCCTGGGGAAAGACATGTTACAGTACAGCCAATAACCACATTGCTCCTGGAGCTCACAGCTTCAGATTGCAGGGACCGCCCTGGGTCATATCTACCATCAAAGGACAAAATGCAAAGTATGAATAACGGGCCTGATTAATATTGAAGTGACTTTCCCGCTACACCTGAATAATTTTGTGGGCCTGTAGCAATATATTTATTACGCTTCACAGATCACCAGGCAGGGGTCAGTCTGACAATGACATTAACAGATACTAAAAAGTGGGTGGTGTGTGTGGCACCTTAATTCTGTGAGGAGAGCAGACTCACTGTCCATTCGGCTCTGTTTTCTCCAAAATCTCATTGGTTTTTTTTTTTTTTTTGCATCCATATTAATATTTATAGTTCTCACAAGGAATGAATATCTTTGGCTATACATATGTTTTCCCATTTCCATGTTTGAAAAGACCACTTCAAAATGCAAAGTAATCGACATTTCTAGAAAATGTTATTAGTATTTTCATCTATAACTCACTGGTAGTTTTCTATTAAAGCCTTTATATACATTTTTATTATCACGCCTTCTATTGTAAAGCATAATAAATGCACACTAGTTTCATAGGAACCTGTTGTATGTTAAATCTCTCTGAATTTCTGGAATGTTTGACTTTATGTAGCATTATAAGATGCCCATACTGTGTATTTATATTTCTAATTAAGTCTACATATTACTTTGGTTTCTGCTTGGTAGTTTTTCAAAGAAATATAGCATTTTTCTCCAATAATGGTACTGGAAGATATACATAACTAGAAAGTAGGGAAAAAAATTCAATTCTTAAACTGTTTCTTGTTTAGTAATTTGCAAAAACTAAGAATAAATTGGAACTAAAGAAGGGGTCTGGCTCATTCAACTCAGGCCGAAATAACAAAATACCTACCCTGGGCAACATGTAAACCATGGAACTTATTTCTCACAGTTCTGGAGACTGGGGAGCTCAAGGTGAAGGTGCCCAGCAGATTCAGTGTGGTGAGGCAGAGGAGAAAGAGCAGGTCTCCTTGTGACATGTTCTCCTCCCAAAGATCCCACCCTTAATACTACCCCCTCCATGACTAGGTTTTGACCTATCAATACAGGGGCATCTAAACATCCAGACTGTACAGGAATCCATTAATTGGATGTGGCAGGATCTCTTCTTACCTCTTTGAAAACCTAATAATTAGGCAAATTCTGAATCGACTTCAAGATTAGTGTCTGAGAGAAAAATCTAAAATGTAAAAATATGCAGAAAATTCTATTTTTGCCTACCTGTCTGTCTGTCTATCTGCCTGTCTGCCTCTTCACCACCACCACCTCCAGCATCTGACTAAGGACTGGCACAGATAAGGCAGTGCCACTCCTGACTCATGACCAGCCCATCTGGAGACTCATACCTGGTGTCTCTGGGTTGAAATGACACACGCCCTGGTGTCACCAAGTCCTACCATAATATGCTTGACCCTGGAGCTTGTCTGGGCCTCCATGACTTCTGCTCGGTGTTCTTTCCTTTCTGTGGTTTCTAGTTAGGCAGAGAGAGCCCAAAGAGAGGGCAGCAGGAGGCAGAGGATTTGTAAAACCAGCAGTATCTTTATACTGCCTACCCATCCACACTGCTTTGTGATTCAGTTGACATTCAGAAGACACTTGTTAAATCCATAAAGGGACAGAGATATGTTGAATTTCACAAGAACTTCTATGATGCATGTACAGAGTGACTGTGTCACACCCACACAGAGATGGCCTTGAGAAGACAGCCTGTTATAAAAGAATGCTTCCCCTCAGGGTACCAAGTCTAGCCATCTGTGTCAGCCCAGAAGAACTCTCCAGTGTGTAGTGTGTCATTGGCATTGGAGCAAGCACAGCCCTTCGAAGAAAAGCTCTATATACTTTGTCTTGTCATTTGTTGATAAATAGTGGTCTGCCTGGCAGCTGATTATAGTAAAGGAAGTCCTTCCATCCACCCATCTCTAGCCACTTCCTACCAGGGGAAGCCAGGAGCCCAGTACCTTCCTCTGAATCCCTTTTCCTCCTGTTCTGCTGCTCAGTTAATGTGTCTCCCAAAAGTTGACTCAGGGTGGCCCCTCTCAAGCTGTGAGTCCCACCTTTATCTCATGCAGTTTCAAATTCTTTTGGCAGGACTAATTAGGGCTAGAAGGAAGAAGCAGGTACTCGCTACACCCCTAAATTCTTATGTAAGCTGTTTGGCCAGATCTAAGAACCCAAGTAATATAAGAGCTGATTAACATGAGAAAAGCATAAAAGTCTTACTGATTTTATACGTACATGGGAATTTCACAAAGGAATGAGGTCTGAACAAAAGACCAAAGCAAGAAGCTTTTGTATTTTTTAGACAAAGAATAGATCTATAAAGGATAGAAGAGGGGTCCATGGACTAGGATAGTAAACTCTACAGATAGAACTAAAAGATAGGAGGGGCAGAATGTAAAAGCTAGTGGAAAAAGTGTCACCTTAGAATTCTTTTTCAGATTCACTGCAGCCCCTGTTTTCCAGCCTTGTATGGGAAGGACCTCTCTTCCAGAAGGTACCACATGGCTGATAGGAAAACACAGGTCAAATGGCCCTTTGAGAAGCTGTCATTTCTCAAGTGATTTGGGCTGGGATATCCAGTATACTAGTTGCGCATATTTTGAGATGGCACAAATTTGACTCCATCAGGGCCTACCTGAGAAATATGATCATCATTTCCACCTTGCCCTAGTTGCCTTAATCTTTTTCTATGCCTGAGACTCTGACTGTTCGTGTAGTTTTTCAGAATTTTTTAATTGGTTTTCACTGTTAAGACTGAAACATGTTGCAGGATTTCAATACTGTAAGGTTCATTGCTTTCTAAGCAACATTGACTTAGATAGCATTTCTCCCTGTGTCCTTCATGAGTATGGGCAAGGCAATTACAAGTCGTTCTTAAATACAATGACATAAAAATAAAAACCGTCAAGCGTATTCAAAGACCTGTGCTTTTGCATGTGAGCTTCTCCCAGCCCTTCCCCGAGATGTTATTTAATGAATGTCATCGTTTTCAGGGGAAAGTTTTCATTTACCGGGGGAAGGAGTATGAACGCCGGGAAGATTTTGAAGCTCGGCTGTTAACTCAGTTTCCAAACGCTGAGAAAATGAAGACAACATCTCCACCAGGCGATGATATTAAAAACTCTCCTGGCCAGTGTATCCTTAAAGACACTGTATGAACTCATAGTGTCCAAATACCGTTTGGAAGGCTGAGGCGGGGGCGGGGGGTCTTTTATGGTTCACATCTATAGTGCCTTTTGATCCTTGACCTTTCTGACCTCAGACATTCAGTGCTTCACAGTAAAACCCAAACTTGACTTGCCCCCCAAGTTTCACCGACCAGTGTCTGAGCAAATTGTCAGGTAATCATTGCAGTTTCCTTACCTAACAGGAGGATGCTGAGTGAGTTTGTACAGGTCTCCTGCTAAGGACCCTACCTTTTGAAAGGTGCATTTTAACTTTGATTGAGCATTCCAGATGCTCTTTATGTTCTCTACAAAGAGCAAGGGAAGCTAATGATTTCTAGCACCCACATGAGAAAAGGAAGAAAGTACACGCAGAAAGTGCAAAGCCCACCCCTTTCCAGAGGTCAGAAAACAACTATGAAAGCTCACAAGGAAGGAGATGGCCTTCTTGTCCTTTAAAAGATACTCATGCAGGTAGAATCCCTTGTGGAGCTTTTCAACAATGCCCAAACCAGCCCTACCTCCAGTCTGTGTTCACATGCTGGGGTGTGGCCTGTGTTTATGCTCTATGAGGCGGGAAAAGAAATTGGGACATTTGTTCCCAATGAAGCACAAGATAAATACTGTGCCCACAGGACCACAGTTATGTAAGGTGAGATCACGAGGCGGTTTATAAACCTCCCAGGTCAGCCATCCACACTGGAGTGAAATTGCGTGATTGCTGTGGGATTGCATGGGACATAGCAAAGTTGTAGAAACAATTGCATTAGCATATGATTCTCTGATGTGAAGAATTTTCTACGTTCTACTGAAGGGAAGGGAAAAAATGAACTCCTGAGGATCTGCCTATTTTGCCTGCTGAAGTCTGGTGACTTTAATTTGTCATCATGTCTTTGACTTTTCATCAGCAGTAATAGAAACAAATTAGGACTCAATGTGTTTGCAAATGACTGGCTTCTCGTGGCACACATTTGTTGCAGGAGTTTTTGTTTTGTTTCAATTTTTGAGAGAGAGGCATTAACCAAATAGAGAACTACACAGTTGCTTAGTTCTTTTTGACACGTTAGTGCAGGAGGGCAACAAAGTCTCCCCACTCAGCCCTGCCATGAAGCTGGGGACCCTAACCCCAGTGAGAAAGGCAGGCTGATTTTGCTGTATGTGTGCTACTTTTCGGGTGGGTGCAAAATGTGTGTTCTTCTGATCTGAAACTAATATATATGATTCCTTTTTAAAAATAATTTACACAACAATTTTTCATTTAAAAATAATAAATTATTAAGTTATCTAAATAATGTTGTTAAATTATTAAACCAAAATGCTAGGTTATTAATTAATTTTTTAAAAGTACCAAACATATACGCTGAATATAGGCCCTTCTCTCTCTCCTTTGTTTCACCTTTTCCTCGTTTTTTGCCCGTTTCCCTCTTACTCAGCATCTCTTCTCCCTGGAGGGTTGGCAGGGACAGGAAGGAGGTAAAAATCTCAAGTTAATTTTTCCACCTGCCAGCGTGTGTCTCCAGAGGCCGCAGGGAGAGGAAACAGAGGCTGTAGCTGCGAGTCAACACTGGGGAGACTTTGTGAGATACAGTGCCCAGTTCTGAGGCTAGACTGTGATTTAAAAGCAAATTAGCTATTCTGTGGGTTAAATATCTAATAATCTGTCTCTGCAGTTTTTACAGGGTAAATGAGGTCCAGCGATTTGAATATTCTCGACCAGTCCGGAAGGGGGAGAAAAACCCAGACAATGAATTTGCGGTAAAAAACAACAACAACAAAAAATTAATCTGTCTCTCCCTTCTGTGTGTGTGTATGTGAGAGAGAGAGAGAGCAAGCCGAAAGATAGAGAGAGAAAGAGAGAGGGAGGGGAGGAATGAGGGAGGAAAGGGAAGACGGGAAGTGTAGCCTTTCAGGACTATCAACTATCATATCTATAATATACACAGAATTCCTGATCCATTTCCCCTCCACATTTGGGAAAGCTAGTGACATTTCACAAATCACTAAGGTGATCAAGATAAATAATAATAATATGACCCATGCCATTAAGGTACTAGGTTCTTCATTGTCCCCTTATGTTTCTGTGTTGATCTTCTTGTGGACTCTGGAGAGTGGAGCAGATGCATATATCTCTAATTAAAAGTGAGTGTACAGAGGTGCTGGGCAGTTATTATGTGTGTGTCTGCAGGTGATGACATAACAATCAGAAGATGAGCTAGATATAGATACAGATGCATGCTCCCTGTGCATTGCCTGCCACTGAATTTCAGTGTACCTTAATATACTGCAGCAGGGGCTCCACCTCAGTACCTGTGACATGATAGGTAGGGTAGTTGTCTGTGATGGAGACTGTCCCATGCATCCTAGGCTATTCAGTAACATCCCATGAGATGCCAGTATCTCCCCAGGTGTAACAACCAATCAGAAAGATTCCCAAACTTATCCCTTGTGGCAACATTTATCCCTTGTTGAAAACCATTGCATTAGAATCATGGAAATTTTAACACACATCCTTGTAGAGCCTGGTAGAAATTATACACACAGACTGGTTTAATGGATTCCATTTTATAAAGGTATCAAATGAGCCAGCGTTTTAAAAGTGAATAGCTGTTTTTACTGAAACCATCCATAAGAAACCTCACTATAAGCCAGTATTACAAGGAGGCATTAGCCCTGGTGGCCCCAGGGAGGACCACCATGCTGGAAATAGCTTTCACTTGTCTGTAGCCTGAAAGCCTCTGGAATACAGGAGATAGAGTTCAATTAGCTGCTCCTGACCCAAAGCAAAGCCCAGAGCACATCCTTCAGGGAAGACTCAAGTAAAGAAAGACTTCTGCCTTCTTCCCTCCATATCCTCAGGCTCTTCCTGTCATCTGAGGCACAGGGCAAATCCTGTAAGTCTCCTATCAAAGGTCTTGGGAGCCATCGTGGGGAACTGCCTTCAGCCTTGAGGTCAACGTACTTGTATGTCAACAAAAGCTTAGAACTGGGTGAATCCTGAACTTTTTCTACAGTTCTAACATGACGTTAGAGTTGTTTCAAACCAAAGCCCTGTTTCTTAGCTAATGCCAGTATCCTTGGTGACTGGCCCCGGCAGTGTCTGTATAACTACAAAAATGGGGGCACAGCCTAGGCATGTCCAGTCCAGGCACTGCGGTAAGAGTGGCAGCTTTCTGAGCAATCCATATCATAAGCAACCATGTCGTTATTATGTGGTCTGTCTGCCACCGTACCCATCTGGCAAGTGTATAGGTTCTTATGCTATAAAGAAGTAGAAAGAAGTCAAGTGAATTGCCAAAGGGTAAGCAGCAAGTCAGGAGCAGAGATAAGAATAACCAAGACTCCTGACATTTGAGGAGGCAAGGCCGCACTAAGCCTTGGAGGTCATGTTTTTTCTAGATGGCGCTGGAGTCCACTGATGGTCCCCTTTAAACTTTGCACCTGGATGGAGTGTTCAGGAGCTGTTGGACTTAGTGCTGCACATTCCTGACGAAGCCTTGGGCTTCTACAGAGGCACAGGAATGTTGGTGGTATTGGGAAGCCCATTCTCAAAGGGCAGAAGCTAGGAAAGGTGCTCTGCCAAGCCAAGAGCTGGGTGAAGTGACTCAGTACCTCTAAGCCTTGCAAGCAGTGAGCCTCCTGGACCCAGTGGTCATGCAAAGAGGAGACAAGAATGAGATCTGAGCTGGCCACGCAGCCAATAGACTCTAGAAGACCATTTCAGGGTTTGTTGAGAATGCACTAGATGTCTAGTCTAACCAAGCTCTGAAAGGGCAGACCTGCTTCCTTCCCTCAGGCAAGCACATGGGAACCATCCTATGGGACAAAGGAGTCCCAACAGGAAACAGGAGGCCAGGCTGTGCCCTCATCCCCACCCCCATCCCAGCCTCTGCAGGGCCCTTCCCTCTCCTTGGGAATCTCAGAAGTTCCTAGGACACAACCCAGCCTTCTTGAATTGTTGTCACTCCGTGATCCCATCTGTTTATTGTCGAGGTTACTACTGATGGACTCAAACTCAGCTCCTAATGATCCTGCAATAGAGAGACTCACAGTGGCAGGCAATGATCACAAGCCTCACAAGCCTGAGCCAGCAGTGGTGTAAAGGTTTGCCCTTGCATTGGAGCTCTGTGCTGCCTTTAAAGAATTACAGTTATATTTCCTGGCTTGAGGCAATTTCCTGTGATATATAATGGACAGTTTTACAAATAATGCACTTTGTGAAACAATGTTTTTATTTAAAATATACATACTTTAAAAATACATGAATAGTACTTGGTAATAAGGTGATAATCTAAGCTACTCAGGAGACGAAGCAGGAAGATTGAAAGTTTGAGGCCCATCTAAGCATCTTAGTGAGACCCTATCTCAAAGCAAAGTTTTAAAAAGGGCTGGGGAGGTAGCTCAGTAGTAGAACATTTATACAGCATTTGCACAGCCCTGGGTTCAGTCTCTAATAACACACACACATACATACAGTATTCAAGTTGTCATCCATGCATAGTGTATATCTTTCCTCCTTTCCGTATTTTTATGTTAAGTAAACATATTAATTATATAGAAATAAGCTTGAAGTACTGATTTTATTAAAATATGAGAAGTCATTTTGGTTAAACTCCTTCTTCCTGAACGCATTTTCACCTTTGTGTTTCTTTTGAACTCTGTAGGGCTATAAAACTCATTTGGACCCTTCCCAAAAATCCATCGATTTAAGAGGAAACTATTCTCTTTTAAGATATCTATATCTTCCCCGCTCACCATTTTCTTTGTGAAATACTAGAGAACTGTGAACATTTCCCAGGAGACACTTTATATGTGCTGAGTGTCTGTTCAGCAGAGCATGGCTCCTGGGGAACCTGACCTATCCTGCCCTGGACTCTTAGCAGAAACATGCCCTCCAGGAGACCTCCACTGAAGGGAGACACATATAAATCCCTTAAGGGGCAAGCCATGCATCTGCTGACCTATTCCTCCTAACATACTCTGTGTGTTCCTTTTGCAGAATATGTGGATTGAGAGAACCGTATACACAACAGCATATAAATTGCCTGGAATTCTAAGGTGGTTTGAGGTCAAGTCTGTTTTCATGGTAAGGACACTCCCCAGCAGAATCATCTGTTCCCTCTCTGATAGGGCATGACACACCCTCTTCACCCTTGAGAACCTTGTCACTTCAGCTAGCCTGTAGGCCATGGCCCCTGCAGTGCATGTAATCACCCTGCCTGTTCCCCAGAGCATTAGCATCTCCTCGCCCACCTTCAGTATTTTAGTGGAAAAGCTATGTAATCACCCACAGTGCTGGCTGATTAGGAAACCAGGCGAGGCCTCATTTCTGCTCACACAATATTTAATTTCAGCCATAGGTTTGCTATTTTGACAGTTCTTTCCCTGAACTAAATGAAAAGTTTAAAACAATTTCCAATTTACATAAACTTTTTACAAAATCTTTCTTCCTGATGGTTTTTCCATTTACATGACAAACAACTTAATTAATCGTACTTTCTAATTCTCAGTAAAAATAGCCTGAGAATATACCCCTCCCTGACATTTTTTTAAAGGAGTGATGATTCCCATCTCATTAGCTAAACTTTGCCTTGCTAAGAGACAGTTTCACTTATGTGAAACTCATATTGATGGTAAACTATAGGACAGTTTCATTTACATGAGTTAGGCAGCAGATTTATTGACTATACTAAAATGTCAGAGCTGTGGCAATTGCCAGTATAAAAATATCTGACTGAAATATGTTTTTGTTCCTGTGTCTTCACTGGGCATAATCCTGCCCAGGGAAATGGTGCTTGCCATTTAGTTTACAGTGCGTTCTGCGAAGCACCTGCTTGTTTGGCTCTAGGACTTGATTGGAGTCTTTCTCCCCAGCGCTGTCTCCACCTTTCTCTTTGCTGGTACCTTTTGCTGCTGCCAGTATAGCTCAGAGTGCTTCTAGGAGCATCTCACTGCTGCCCCACATCTCCCAAGCCCACACAGCTACCAGATTGGAGTCCTTTCCTTGTGTTCATAGATCTCTACACTGCTGGTCCCTCCCTGAGGGTGTTTTCACCTTCTTCCCTGGCACTCCAGTTAGAGTCCTCAGGAGAATAAACAACTTCAGGAGTTAGGTGTGAGGTGACAGAAATTCACCCCTTTGCATTTGAAGCAGGTGAGAATGTGTGAGACACAGAGAAGCAGGACCTTCACATAAACAGGTATTAATTCTTATGAGCCTCTGTCCTAAGCTCTTTGTCACTGAGATTCTGGGATCCTGCTTGACATGGGGCTTAATGTCTGAGAGGCAGAAAACCTTTGTGAGGATGCAGCTCCTCCTCAGGCTGCTCTGGTCATTTTTAACAGACTAAGAGACCTGGAAACCAAATGATCCCAGAATGGCCTGGCTGAAATCTTGCCATGAGACCCCCTCCCAATGCTGTTCCTCATTGGATAGATGCCATATCTGTGGGGCAGCAGCTAGCCCAGACTGTTTGATGAGAACAAGGGACCATTCTTTCTTGAAGCAAATGAACCCAAGGCCAACAAATAAGCTTGCAGCTAAATGGAACCCTACTTTGAAGTATCCACTTGAAGGTGCATGTCTGTTCTGATGAAGCAAGGTGTCAATGACAAGGTTGTTCCTGGATGAACGTGTGACAAGGGGACACCTTCATCAGTGTGCACACAGTTGGCTATGTTTGGACATTACAATCTCTCTCTGGCTATTTCTCCATCAGTTCACAGACAGGTACATCCTCTGAAAACCATTTCCTCCCCAAACACCAAGGACATCCTGCTAGGAAATGAAAGTTCACAGTTGTCCCTTTTCTGTCTACTGGTATCCCCTTCCCTACGTCTCAGAGAATCCCCTAAATGCTTCAGCAAAAACAAAGTAAGAGTCTTGCATTGCCATTTGTTGGGGATGTCCAGGATCCCTGGGTATAGGCAGGGCCCTATCACACTTTCTTTTGGGAGAACCAACATTATTGTTGTCTCTGTTATTTTTCTCTCAATGCTGAGACACGATACCCAACACCCAAAATGAAAAAAGGAAAGATGTATTTAGTTCACTGTTTGTGGAAGGTTCCAGACCATAATCACCTGGCTCCAGGATAGGATAGCATGGTACAGGAGCAACACTTCAAGTTAGCAGCCAGCCAAAGCAGCCAGAGCAACAAGGAGGATGAAAAGCAAGTCCAAAATCCAGCAGGGCAAATATGAAGTCCTATAGTTGCATATCCAGGATCTGAAGCAATCTGGCAAAATGTGAGCTCCAAAGGACTTGTGTGGTTCCACCCCTACAGCACTTCTGGTGGTTGTAGCTCCCAAAGCTTCACTCTTAGGTCTGCTTTGCTCTTCCCTTGCAACTTTCCTTAAGACAATCCACATTCCTGTATTTTCCAAATTTCTGGGGTCTCCATTGTACCTTTGACTTCACACTCACAGCTTCACATACTGCCCTCTCAGGGCAATACTGCCTGGCCTCCCAAGCCTTCTGAAATCAAGGTGGAACCTTTTTTAACCTCTGAACTGTTGCATTCTGCATGCACCTAAAACCAGCACCATCTGAATGATGGCAAGGTCTGCTGCCAGCTGGAGCAGTAGCCAGGCTTTCCTTTATTTTGGCTTTAGGAGTCAAGTGCCTGGATCACTGGGCACTCAGAATCTAATTCTGAAATGTTCTATGCTGCCACCATTCTGGAACATTGTGCTCTATGGCTTTCACCTCAAAGCAAAGTCTTTCACTTTTGTAGTTTTGAGGCTGCAAAGGTGTAAGACTTGCTGTTTATTGTGATGCCTTCAGGCCATCTTTTCTATTATGCTGTTCCTTCTCAACAACCGAGGTTTCCTCAACCCTATCTTTACAGTACACAGCTTTATTGGAGCTTCCTTTCTGGCCAGACTCACAGCATTTTAAATCATCCTGCTGGGCTCTTTGTTCTTGATTTGCTATGTAAATCTGGCTACAAGCCCCAAACAATATTCATGCTATCGCCTCAATATTCAACTGCCTTGAAATTTCTTTTGCCAGATAAATTATTCTAATGCCATTAATCTCTGTCTCTGGCAAAATCTCTGGACAGGAGCAAAATTCAGACAAACTTTCTGCCAAGCCGTAACACACATTATCTGGAATTCAATAACCTATCATTCTTCTAGCAGAAACCTCCCAAGCCTGGTCTTTAGCAGCAGGATTTCTATCAGCCTTCTGGTCTCCTGAACTCTAACCAGAATCTCCCATACAGAAAAGCCTAGTGTGTTCCAGCACTACTCCTTCAGGCAACAACTCCCAACCTTTCCAAACTTTAACCACAAACCATTCCCAAAGGCTCTTGAACCACATGGTCAGGTATAGTCACAGCAACAACCCCACTCCACTTCTTTCTTGGTTACTTTTCTCTCACTGCTGAGACAAAATACTTAATGCCCAAAAGGAAGGAAGGAAAAGTTTATTTTGCTTGTAGTTTGTGGAGGTTTCAGTCCATAGTCAGCTGGCTCCAAGGCAAAGTGGCATGGTACAGGAGCAACACTTCAAGGCAGCAGCCAAAGCAAAGTTGGGGGAGCAAGCCTCTTTTCCTCCCTTATATTGTACACAGACCACCCCACCCCCCCCCCAGGGGTAGGTACCTCCTTTCTCCCTTCTTGCACTGGCTGAGGGTATTTACAAAGTAAAAACCCTGGCTTCCTGCTGAGTCTCTTAGTTAAACTTCCAAACTTTTCAGGCTGACACACTGAACCAATAATAACAATTGTTGAAGTCATCCTAGACATGGTCCACATGACACAGCCTAGAGAAAGGTGTTCTGTCTGCTAGAGCCAGTTCTAAAAGGTGTAGGTCATGTTTTACTCTTAGCATTGCTTTCATGGTACCTTAGAACTGAGCCAGACAAGACTTGAGGGCCCTCAAAGGACGACAGAGGTACAAGAGAGGAATGCAAGTCAAGTTCCTTTCCTTCTGCCTCACAGAAGGTTTGCACTTGAGGCTGTGAGGGTAAGTAGAAGCAGCAAGAGCTCATATTGACATGGAGGGTGTTCTAATTAAAGGGGGGCAGCAGGCTCTTGGCTTCTCAAAGTGTTTATCCTTCTTCACACACCCTCAAATTCCTTAAAACTTGACGCTCTGTAAAACAAGCAGAGAACAGCCAGGCGGGCTCATGCCTGTAATCCCAGCACTCCTGAGGCTGAGGTGGAAGGATTGTTGTTAGTTCGAGACCAGCCTGGGCTACAAAGTGAGCTCAAGGCCATCCTGAACTGCGTAGCAAGATCCTGTCTCAAAAAAAGACAAAAAAAAAAAAAAAAAACAAGCAGAGAACAGGATCTTGGTTGGAAGGACTCTTTAGGAAAATGGATAATGATCAGGCACCACTTTGGGTTGTGTGTTTTGTGTACATGTGCACAGTAGATACATCTGTACATGCACATGCACACATCCTTATAAACCCCCCTATCGTGGGCTGAGTGGTCTTGCTTTGCTCATCTGCAGTATTCCAAATGAAGGTCCATCTATGAGAACAAACCATAATAAAATGTCCAGTTATCCTTGGCTGGCCCACTGATGACCATGCCCAAGAAGAATAGGAAACTTGTTCTACCATGGCACAGTACTCCTCTGGTGAGACCCCTCCAGCAGATGTGGCAACTCCAGGTTGACGCTGCCACCTTCTTTCCCTTACAGGTGGAGATCAGTCCCCTGGAAAATGCCATCGAGACCATGCAGCTGACAAATGACAAAATCAACAGCATGGTGCAACAGCACCTGGATGACCCTGGCTTGCCCATCAACCCCCTGTCCATGCTTCTTAATGGCATTGTTGACCCTGCTGTTATGGGCGGCTTTGCAAATTATGAGAAGGTTTGTGAAATATCTGCTTTCTCTTTGCATCACCCAACTCCCAGATAAGCTAAAAATTCTAGACACTGGCTCAGAGAGCCACAGCTAGGCAGGAGTACCCAGAGGCAGCCTCTGCAGGCTGCAGGGACATCAAGATCTGATCTAGGGCCCCAAGCCCCAGGCATTGTCAGGCAACAAGGAAGGCCCACTGAACAACAACACATGCTGGGATACTGGGACTACAGAGAGTGACCCCTTGGTAGCTTTCAAGAGGCCTAGGATCATTAAAGGCCCAAAATTCCATTTTAGAGACAGACAAAAGAGTTAATAGTAGGGAAGTGGCTCTGATCTAGTACAAGGATCCTGGCCACAAATTGAAGGCCATGAATCCAGGCTAGACCCAGCATCTGCCAACTACAGCCCACTCCCTATTTTGGTAAATGAAGTTTAATGGGAACCTGGCCACACCTTTTCCTTTACTTGTTGCCTGTGGCTTCTTTCCTGATAGAGTAATAGTAGGGTTAAGCAGAGGCCTGTTTGGGTCACAAAACCTGAAATGTTTACAATCTGGCCCTTCCCAGATAAAGCTTGTTGACCCTTCATCTAGACAGAGTAAAAACTGAGAAAGGGCACTGCTAGAAAACAGGCTATCGGGATGGTTGTCTTTGGAGAAAAAAGGGACATGTTGTGTGTGTGTTGATGTGTATCCGTGTGTTTTACTAGAGATTGAACCCAAGGCTTTACACATGCTAGGCTACACTCTACCACTAAGTTATATCCCTATCCCCCTCTTTTAGTTTTTCCTCCGAGACAGGGTCTTGCTATGTTGCCCAGGCTTGAACTTACTGTCTTCCTGCCTCAGCCTCCTGAGTGGCTGGGATCACAGGTGTGAATCATCGTGGTCAGATATAGATGGTGTTCTTCTAATGCTCTGTAGCCTTCAAGTGCAGATCAGGCCTAAGGGAGGTGCAGGGCTGTGGGTCAGGGCCAGTAGCACAACAGGGAGGAGTAGATTTGCTGTCACGCAGCAAGACGAACCAATCCAGATCAGTGGTGGCTTCACTGTTGTACAGCTGTGAACAACCACCTGGACTGTCTGTGTGCTCCATTTATTGGGTCTGACTTCAAGAATTTTGCCTTGGGTCTGGGGAGGCTCTATTTTATGCATAGCTCTGTCTCCAGGGCCTGGCAAACAGGAGGTATACTAAAGTCTATGCTGGATGACTAGGTGCACTGAAAGGCTCTCCAATATCTCCACAGGCCTTCTTTACAGACCGGTACCTGCAGGAACATCCTGAGGCCCATGGACAGATTGAGAAGCTCAAGGACCTGATTGCATGGCAGGTAGAGTGTCTAATGGCAGCCTTTCGTATTTGTAGAGAAGGGGAAACTGAGTCTAGGCCCAGATCTGTTTGAGCATCCTCATACACATGCCTGTCAGCATGAAGTCTGTGGGACCATGGTCAGAATGTGCCTGACTGTGTGTGTCCCTTGGGAAGTGCCAAGTGTGCCCCAGTCCCCACCTCCACTATGGACTCAACACGTGATTTGCCATTGTAACTCAAGCATCCAGAAGATACTCTCTTGCAAAGAACAAGGTCTCTTGCCTGCCTTTGGTCAGTTATCCTGATTGCTGGAAAATCTCTGATAGAAATACAAAAAAAAAAAAAAACATTGCAGTGAACTCCGAGCCAAGAAGCCCTTAGCCCCAGCCTGTCCCCAGGAATGGTGCCCAAGCACTGCAGTCCTTGAGAAGTGCATAGGTTGGAAGAGATAGTGCCCCCTCTCCCTTTGCTCTAGGTTGGTGTGTGTCCTCATTTATGTTTTCACAGCTGAGATTCTACAAGTTGTTTTGCCTCTCCTCTTGCTCTTGAGGCCTGATGAAGGCCATCATTTGACAGGGTGGGTAAACCTTCCAGAGGGTGCTTTATGTATCAGACCCTATTGAGCTCACTAGTATGGAACCATCCTGTCCAGTTCTCATGGGACCTCTGCCTGCGCTCACTCTTCTACTGGGGGCAACTCACTTCTTTAGGCCTCATTTTCATATGCAGGTGGTACATATGAGGAGCGTGCAGTCTGCACACACCAAACCTAACCTTTGATATGAAGCTGAGCAAGGTAGGGTGAGGACCCTCCTATGGTTGGGCCAGGCACTGTACCTCAGGCCACATTGCTAAGCCAGACTCCCAGTTGAAGCCCAAAGATTCTGTGCAGCTTATCTTGCATGGTGAGGTATGTCCTCTGCAGGGGCCTTTCTGTGGGCTTTTTTATTCTGCCCATCCTCATGGAACTTCATCTTTGTGGCTTATCTCTCATCAGCACATTGACCAGTAAGGTCACTTAGGGTGGCAACGCTGAACTTGAGTTTTAAACCAAATTCCTCCTAATTTGCATTTTGAGATACAATGTAGAAATATATAGAACATAAAATTTACCATTTTAAGTATTCTTTTGTGTACACTTTAGTGGCTTTAAGTATATTTATAGGATAGTATAGCCATCACCATCATCCATCTCTGGATCTTTTTCATCTTACAAAATTAAAGCTATACTCATCAAACAATTCACATTCCCCACTATCTCCAATCTCTGGCCACCACCAACCAATTTTTTTTACTCTAAAAATATGATTACCATAGGAACCTCCAATAAGTGGAATCATATATTATCTGTTCTTTTCTGTCTGGTTAATTTCACTCAGCATGATAACTTCAAGATTTAACCATGTTGTGGCATGTTTCAGTTTCTTTTTAAAGGCTGAGTAATGCTTCATTATATGAATGGACTACATTTTCTTTATTCATCTGTTGTCTAGATTATTTCTAATTTGTGGCTCGTGTGAGTAATATTGTTAAGAACATGAGTGTACACATATATGTTCAGGTTCCTGCTTTCAGTATATGCCAAAAACTAGAATTCCTGGATCATATAAAATTGTTCAATTTTTTTTTAACTAGTCCCAGAGTTTTCTATAGTGCCTATATTATTTTATGTTCGTATGAGCTATAATGTATGATTCTGGCTTTTCTAAATTCTCACCAAAGCTTGTTATTTTCAGTTTTTATATGTTTATGATAGCCACTGTGCAGATTTATACTTTTAACAGGATCACATTTAAAAGGAAATACTTAGATTCCATCGTAAATCTATATGCATTTGAAATCTGTTTGCTCTGAAGTTGTTTTGTGATAGAATCTCTGCAAATGGCAAAGAGCATTGTTGGCCAGGAGTGGTTTCTTTGCATGGAATATAAGCTTCATGTTGGCAGTCTCCTTGCTTCTCAAAAAGTGAGAAAGAGTTGACATTTTGAATGATGTTATAGAAACTAAAGAGTACAAAATTCAAAATTCCTCTGAATGCTATAACACAAAAAGTAGTTTGGTCTGCAAAAGTTTTATTGATTTTTTTCCCCTTGTAAGCTTTTACAGCAAATTGGATTTTAAGAGTTTCAAGTCCTACAGAGGAAAATAATTTGTTCCCCGGAGAGTAACTTTGTGTCAGCACTATGTCATCACCCCTAATGACTATATTAAGGATGAATTTTAAAGCAGCTCACAGGAAAGTTGAGTCAGTTTTCTAGCAACTTCGTTAAATCAAAGAGTGAGAAAAATACATATTCAAAACATTACCTATGATTTTTGCCTTCATTTGCAAATGTTTTGAAAACATGTATCTTAATATCAGTAATTGAGTCTTGTGTTCATTAAAAATAAGAAATTTGGGGTTATCGGAATACTTCATTCTCTTTTTATTAGTTCCCCTGGTATCTCAGTTACTTTTTGTTGTTGTTGTTGCTGAAATAAAATATCCAACACCCCAAATTAAGGAAGGAAAAGTTTACTTTGCTCACAGTTTCTGGAGGTTTCAATCCTTAATCAGCTAACTCCAAGGCAAGGTGGCATGGCACAGGGGCAATACTTCAAGGAGATAGAAGACAGCTAAAGCTGCAAGTGAAAAAGGGGAGAGAAAAAGCCTCTTTTCCTCCCTAATATTGTAAGCAGGCTACCCCCACTTAAGGCATTTATAGCATTCACTCCACCTCCTTGCCCTCCTCTTGTACAGGATGAGGATGTTTACAAAATAAAGGACCCTGGCCCCTTTGCTGGACTGCTTAGTTAAACTTCTCAAACACTTGGTTTTGGTTTTTCCTTGAAACTCTCAGAGGGGAGTTTTACTCCTGGGAGTCCCAGGATTGGTTTTGCAGAGTTTGCATCATCTTTGTAACAATAAGCAGATCTCCAGGGCCCACAGATGTTGGTGGAGGATGGCTAATCAGTTGTAGGATGCTCCACAGCTCTGCTTCCTCCCTCTGTCTAAAATGAAGTGTGGTGTCCACCTGCCCCTCTGCCCCACTGGGAGACAGGAGGAAATGTAGGTTGCTGAAGTCTGTTAGGTTTGCATCTGACACCCAGTGATAAGCCACTTTCTCAAAGGCACTTCTCCCAGACTTACTTGTCACTGTTGAGTATCTCCGCCGAGTGTCCAAAGTGGATGAATCTAGACAGTCTCATGTTAAACTGCTATGATGTGTGTATATTTTTCCTTTGAAACGTACAAAGATGAAAGGCCAGACTCACTCATCAGGACCAGCTGACAATGGAGATCACCCTTTTGGCCAAGGCTGATACTCCTGGAGTACTGAGCTCAGCTTCCAAATGTTCTGTGTTCCTAGCAGGGCCTGAATTTGTGCAAGAAACAGACAGGAGCAGATTTCAAATGTAGCACCTCCCATTGGGAAGGCACTGTCTGGGAACAGGCTGCAAGTTCACTTGGAACAACTGGAAATGTGACGTTGAGGAAATCCTCTCCCCTTTCTAGGCTCTGGGAAACTTTAGGGCCCTTTCTAGGCTCTTGGAAACTGGGAATGCAGATTTTAGGGCCTGCCTACAAGAAGTCATGGCTCTGGAGGAGACGTGAAGAAAACTGCCCAAGAGGTTTTGGTACTCAGCCAGATTGGAACCCATTTCAGACCCTAGATCTGTGGTTTTTCCTTATAATCTAAGCACCTGATACACTGACTTGTATTTACACAGACTGTCTTTGTATCTTTCATGTGGAATCTAGCTCCAAATAGACATAAAACTGGTGACCAGATCCCATCCTATAAGAAGATTTTATCCACTTAATGTCCAGGATCATTGAGAGGAATGAATTTTTGCACCTTAATGTCACAGTCCAAATTGCAATTCAAGGAGTACCAGTGCCTTAAACCAAGTAGCCTCAACTCACATCTGGTAGCTTCTTCAATTAAAGAATCTGACTAATTAAGAGTTTTAATCATACCACCACCCCTAACAACAAAAACCATCATCATGATTAGATTGCATTTTGCCTATCTGAAAAAAGCCACTGTAAACCAAACATGTTTCAGAATCTAAGGTGGATGTACTTTAACCTTGAGACAGCATTCTTGGATATACCCACCTTTGCACTTGGACAGACACATTTACCATGCCACCAAAAGTTGTCCCAGCATGCTTTTCATCCCCCAAGGCAGATCTCAGTAAGCAAATACATTACAGTGAACATTTTCTACTGCTGGTCGGAATAAACTGTGGCTCACCCCAGGGAAACTGCCATCTGCATGAGAAAGTCATATGGAATATTAAAACATCCCATCTATTTTGAAATCTCACCTGCACACTGTCCTTTCAGTAATAACTGGCTAGAAAGGGATAACAGGCATGTGCCTTGGGTCTAAGCCCAACTGTTAGCAAAACAGACTTTTGTACAGTGCAGCCTGAGAGCAGCCTGGGAGGGCTGTGAGCCTGGGGAGGCTCACTTACTGTGCCCTTTCCTGGAGTACCAAGAGAGGCAGCAGCTATGCGCTATAAATGGCAAACGAATACATTTTGTGTGTTGATTCATCTTGATAAGATGTCTTGAATTTGTTCACATGAAATTCAATTGTGTACTTATTATCCCTCTTATTAATAAATCTGCTCATTCAGATTGGTATTCCGTCCTCTTAGGAAACTCTGTTTTTAATCAGTATTTTGATTTAATTATAAATTATTAAGAGGAAGCCTCTTAGCTTGATTGCATTGAAGAATGGCTAACTCCCAGCCCAAGCACAGGAAGGAACAGAGGCAAGGGACAGAAAGGGAACCTCTTCCTGTGCCCACCCCAACAGCACAACTCTGGGAGGAGGCCTGTGCCGCTGGGAGCATGAAAATGTCTCTTATGACAGTCTTAAAGGTTAGCGTCATCTCCACTCTCAGAAGTGAAGTGTTGGCATGGATATCTTATGACAGCAGTGTCTGCAGAGAAATGATTATTTTTAGTTTTAAAGAAGAATAAATTTAGTTTTCCTTTCTAAATAAGAATATCCTTCAGGACTATAGATCACATATAATTAGATTCCTGTGTTTTGGAGGAGAGTTCTCAATTGTCTGTAAAGGCAGTATTCTTAGCTAAAAAATGTTTGCACTATGACATGGCTCTTTGGTAGCAGAACAAGTGACATCTAAAATTCAAAACATAGTTCTTTCCACAAGTGAGTCTGTTCTGAGACTGATGGCCCACGCAAAGTAGTGGGATATCCCTTGTTTGGGGAACCCCACCCTAGACGTAAGTTGGGAACACAGTGATTTCCACTTAAACAGTCTAGTCTTTCAGGCTATGTTCCTGATGATGAATTGAATCAGTCACTTTGATATGGAAACAAAAGCAGCGCAGTTTGCAAGGTGCCTTTTTCCCACTGGTGTGGAATGCTTTCTCTAGACCATTAACCAAGAAATAAGGAATGTCAACCTCTGTGTTTCTCAGATCCCATTTTTGGCTGAAGGGATCAGGATTCATGGAGACAAAGTCACAGAGGCACTGAGGCCATTTCATGAGCGAATGGAAGCCTGCTTCAAGCAACTAAAGGAGAAAGTGGAAAAGCAATATGGTGTCCGGACCATGGTAAGTGGGTATGTTTGCAAAAGATGCGGTGTCCAACTGTGCAAGGTACACAGGGCACATGAGCCAAGATATGCACATGCTATGTGCTTAGCAAGCAAGCTGTAAAGGAGCTCAGCCCCCTTCATTAGTCCACTAACCAGTCACCAGTACCTGTCAGTACCTGGAAATATCGGCATGAACAAACACTCATGGATTTTCTTGGTCACCAAGTGCCGCAGTCACTTCCTCTAAACAGATTTCCCTTGATGTTATAGAGACACAGAGAATCTTCACAGTGGTCCAGGTGACTTGGCTGATTGACAGAACCCACATGTACAGACATGCAACACATACATAGGGTTAAATGACACTCAGATGACAGCACTTGTGGTGTCCCAAAACAGAAATGGAGTCCATGATCAATCCAGTCAAAGTCTACAAACTGTAGTTTAGAGAGAAGCAACAGATTACTGAGCTTTGAAATTGTTATCAGATACTACTTATTCATGGAAGTGGGCCAGGCAAAGAAGGGAGTGGAGATTTCAGTGGCCAGTGAAGACATGGGCATATCTTGGGCAGTAGTTAGAAGAACCCAGCCCTCAGGAGTCACAAGGTGTGAACAAGGTGCTCATGATGAAGGGCAAACCTAAGTTTTTAAATGAGTTTGTGCAAGATTTCTGGGTTGGCACTGGGACCAACAGCATGACAGAAAAGCAGCTTGTGATTTTAAGTAATGCCAAAAAGCCTTATAGATGAGCCCTTATCGAGCATAGCTGAGCCTCCATATCTCCAAGCCTGGTGCTATGTATCTTAGTCTCGGGCCCAGCAGGGCATGAACCTGACAGTCACACAGCTGCCCAGCCCTGGTCTGGAAACCTAGCAGGTGGGAATCTGGGACTGACAGCCCAGCAGGAGCTGCTACAAGTAAACAGGCTCAGAAACCAGGGTGCTATCCTTCACAAGGTGCTGGAGTACCCTCTGTACAAGTCAGAATCCTTGAGTAGTGCTTGATAACTTGGAAGCCTGCAGCTCATTATAATCAGAGTTGAGTGGCAAAAAGAGTTTCGGAGTGCGTCACAAGGCGGCTGTTTCAAAGTTCCATGCAACTTCTAATTCTTTCTAAGAAATAAACACTTGTGCCACTTCTGAGTTTCTAAGTGAAAAACTTCCTGTTTCATCAGTCATTAAATGCAAATTTCAAGACTTACAGAAAGCTGTCAGACTCACCAGGCAGCTTTCATATCCTTTTCTCTGCTGAGAAGCATTATCTCTGAGCAGGTTTATTCCAGGGGTTAGGTGGGGAAAGAAAGGAAGGACAGGAGGATGATGTGTAGGTAACAAGGGTAAATCTCTACTGAAGGAAAGCTTTCCTCAGTTCCATGCCAGTCATCCTTGGCTGGAGGGGAACAATTTCTATCATATCCAGAGGTAACATCATCACCAAATTTCCTGCCTGCCTTTCTCTGGGCAGCCATGAGGCTTTTTGGCAAGATGATACAGGAGCACAATTAAAAGAATATTTCCCACCATCGAGTACTTTGTTCCCAGGAGCTGCCTTTCTGAGTTCTCCTCCATCTAGGGACCATGAAGGGAGGCTCTGTAGTCTTTAGCATATATAAGGGCAGGTGAGTGGTGCTCTGATTCTCTGAGAAATGTGACATTAAAAGCAGTGTGAGGGGTACTTTTCTTGTCTTACCTACTTTGGAAATTTGTAAGCATCCCAGAATACCTTGGAAAAGCAATATGGTATCATCCTGTTTCCAAAAGGGGAAATTTAAAAATAAAATACCCATAGAAAAGACAATAAACCATTCCATCAATGTTTTGAGCCATTCTAAGACTCAGAGAAAATTTGGACACCCTCTGACATAGTAATAAGGGTGATCTGGCCCATTCCATTTTGGCTTTTATTTTGCCAGTCCTGGAGCTCCAAGGAGGCACCATTCCCATGAGTGAGGGATCAGTGGACCCTCAGGTGCCTGGGAGAAAGACCAGGAGAAGAGTGCCTTCAGCACTGGCATACAGCCCCCAGAGGGATTCTGCCTTTATCCTGTAAGCTCATGAAATTATTTCTGTGTTTCTTGCCCCATCTACATCCCCATCTTCATTTGCCTCTTCTGAGTCTGTTGAAGAGCCCAGGATGCAACACAGGAAGCCAGGTGCTGTCTCAGGACCTCCCGACCTGTCTCTTCTGCTTCCTCCTACAAACCCCCAGGGGTCACCTCCAACCACAGCCTAGCATATGTTGTCCCACTATACTGGCCACTTGCACACATACACTCTTCAGATGGATGAGAACCCCAAGTCACCCCTCATTCCATACCCTGCACCAGCCCTAGGAGTACCTTCCTGGTGGTGCTGGCCTTTACCCACCACATGTGCATTACCACAGACCCCTGACCTGTCTCCTTGCTTCCAGGGCTTCTCCTGTTCCTGGACCTGGACCCCGCAAGCCTTCACAGAGCACAGCATGTCACTGTATGAGTCTCAGTCTGCAACTGGCATTTGAGTAACATGTGGAAAGGCACATTTTCAGAGAACAATAAAATATACTGGCTTCTCGTCCTCAGAGAGCACTGATTACCGTGCTTAAATTCAGCTAATCCTACCCTTTACTCCTTTTCTTGACTCAGTGCACAATTGACACCCATGATCAAGGTTCACCTGGGAAGCAACAATGTAAAACTCAGAAGTAGTGAACAAAACAGAGAAGTTTTTCTTTCAGGCTCTGTGGCAACAGCAGCAAAGTAAGAGGAGCTGCCATCCATAGTGTGCCAAGCCCTCTAGCTTTACCCACAACACTTCATTAATCCTCATACCACCCTCAAGGGAGAGGATGATTCCCTGTGTGCTGGAGAAGAAACCGAGGCTCAGGGTTGCTCCTTATTTTATACAAGGTCACACTTTTGATGCCAGAGCCCAGGCTCTGGCCCATCCCAGCACATGCACTCCTAACCTGTCGGCCCTTCTGCTGGGACAGGCAGATGCCAGTGTACTCACAGTGTCCTGGACCAGTAGCTTCACCTGTAGGGACTGTGGGAGAGTCTAATTGCTTCAGATGAAACTGATGAATGTGCTATTTCTTGTTTCTAGAGGCTTTGTTCAATAAAGAAAGAATTGTGAGACGAACAGTGGAAACTATAACCAAGTGGGTACCCTGCAAATGTGGCACCCCAAGAGTGGCTCCTGTCCCTGCTTGGCCAGAGCTACCCCTCTCATCCTCTTTTATTTATTTCCATACATACTAAGACAGCCTGGCCAGGACTCAAGGTCACCTTCCAGGCAACATCACAACCCTTGGTGGTAAATAGAAGGCTGAAGGACTGCTCTCTGGCCCTGCTGACAGCTAGAGTGAGGTTACCCTCACTGGATATCCCCATCTCCGGGTCCCTGACTGTGTCCTTCCTGTGCACTCCTACTCAGTGCTCAAGTTCTCCTGATGTTGCGATGTGGCTGCTACGAACCATTTTATCACAGAGGTGCGGAAACAAGCTGGATGCTCTTAAGTACCAGGCTCACAGCGCCTGGGCTCCACCCACATGTCAGACGGTCAGGTTTCTTGTCAACTGTAGTCTCAATATCATTTGATGCTACTTTTCCACCTGCTCAATATGTAGTGGAACACAAAGGCAGCAACTTCCAAGCTACAGAAATCAGCTACTGGCTCTCTTCCTTTTCTCTTTCCACCTTATATCTGAAAAAGATCATGCTGAAGTCAAGCCAGAGGCAGTTCTAGGGGAGGCAAGATAATAGCCCTCCCCAGCAGAAGGCTTGATTAGGTGAGCATTCAGAAACTCAATCACCTTCTCAAGATGGTTTCCACCTCTCCACCTGAGAAAGTAATGACCAAAGATGATGTTGACCAAAAATGATGTGGAAAGACCACAGCTGCCAACAAATCTCATGTAAAATGTAGAGGAAGTCAGAGTCCCTTAGACATGGCAGAGAGAAAATGCAGCAGCCCAGGTAGGTGGGATGGTGCTGAGCATAGCAGATCAGGTGGTCACAGGAACCTAGAGGAAATGATAGAACTATTCTTGAAGATCAGTGAGGATAATGAGGACACAAAACTGGTCGTTGGGTGCAGGAAAAGCTAAGAGGAGAAACCCTTCGGAGAAAGAAAGATGGCAACTGGGCTGCCCTCCAGTAGTGTTGCAGAAAGGCTGTGAAGAGGATCTGGGAGACTGTGAGTCTCCCAGATTTTGTGTAGGAAATGTTTTCACACATGGGGATAATCTATAGGTAACTATTTCCCTTTCAGTTTCCTCATAAAGGTTAATCAGTTATAGTAAGCATCTTCAATATACAATTTCTACATGCATATTTCCTTGAGCCAGCAATCAACAAACTGGCCCACCACAGTTTCTACAAATAACGTCTTACTGAAATGCAGCCATACTCATGTCTGTATTTTCTGTGATTGCTTTTGTGTTACCATGGTCAAGTAGAGTACTTTTGATAAAGGACATATGGCCTGCATGCACAGAATATTGTCTGGTCTTTTCACAGAACTCCTGCCCTTTTGCAGTTTTGAACATTTTACTGTTCAGGAGATAGTTGACAAGTCAAGTTTTATTTTGAGATCATTTGTGTGAGAAATGGGTTCACTGTTCAGAGGTAGCAATGGTATTAAGTAACTGTGATGACCCTTTCTTACCTCTGAGGTCTGGAAGGTCTTACAGCAGGTCTCCTACAAGTACCTGACTGTGTGGGATACTAACAATGACAGAGTGGGATGAGTATGTTGAAAAAGTACTTAGGTGTGACCTATAGGAATGTGGGTTCCACATCTTCAGGTTAGAGGAAAATGCTTGTGCAGCAGCTGAGGTCCCAGATGTGCCCACATCTGGCTCAGGAGGCAGACAGTAGCATTTTCTAGCTAATTAGAAGTTGACACATGCTACGTTTCAGTGACACTTGTTTTCACAATGTGCACAATGTCAGAGAGAGAATGGAAAACTCCACCCACAAATCCATTTTTTTCCAGTATATCATTAGTCCACTACTTAACAAAGAGAAAGAGCTTTCACAACTTGTATCCCAGCTCTGTCTAATCTGTGGCATGGTCATTCGCCTTTGCTTAAATGCAGGATCCTCTCTTGTAGTGAGAGGAGTTCGGTCATTAGGTCTCTGCACATCTGTGATCTGCATAGTCTGTTAACATGCAAAGATGTATAGGTTTGTCAAAAGATCTTGCAGATTCTTTAATCACATCTAGATGTTATTCTTTATGTTAAACTTGCTAGTCACTGTGTTCTACTGTGAAACAGGGTGGTGCATTGTGTTCTCAATAAAGGGAATTACATTTAAAATAAAAAGGCCACAGGTTCATTTTGGTAATTTTTTTTACATGAAATCAGATGTAAAAGATGTTGAAATGATCATCGCTTTTGTCCTCAGCTCAAAACAAGGATATGAACTGTTTATAGAATTGGACACTTGCAATCTATATGCTGTACTTCTCAGACCACTTAGTTGCGGGAATCATGGTAGGTGCATGCATCAAAAATTATCTCTCTCTCTCTCCGCCTCAGCCCTCAAGTCTGGATGACAGAAGAGGCAGCCGCCCTCGATCTATGGTGCGGTCTTTCACCATGCCTTCGTCATCCCGGCCTCTGTCCGTGGCTTCAGTTTCTTCCCTGTCCTCCGACAGCACCCCTTCCAGGCCAGGCTCTGATGGGTAAGTTGGGCTTAGCAGCAAGGAGCTCTGTGGAAGGAAGGACTTTAGAGCCTTCAACCCATGAGGAGCCAAGAGCTTATCACAACCAAGGCTTATTTTTTTCTTAATATTATCTTTGAAATTGAGACCTTCCAAGACTTTATGACAACAGTGCCCAGTGTGATGTTCAGAGTCTTGTGATTGTTGAGCAAAAAGATCTTGGTGTGCATAGCACTTCGGGTAAAGTTTCCATCAAATGTTAAAACTTTCAGTGAGCATTTGGTCCCCTTCCATGTGTCATGGAAGAGGCAGTCCCTGCAGTCCTGCATGTGGCCCTTTTACCTAATGCCGTCCTGCAGAGTGCCGTCCAGAGGGGGCTAGTGTGTTCTGAGCAGATGCTGTCGTCGGTGCCCCCATCAAGTCTGCTGTCACATGGTGAGCAGTTATATGACAACTAGCTGATCCTCCTCCTCCTCCTCTTTCTTTGTTTTTTTTTTGTTTTGTTTTATTTTTGTAAAGCAACATTTTTTTGGTTTTTGTTTCTGATGAGATTTATTATCTTTTAAAGGGAGAAAGGAACTGCTGCTTAAGTTGAGTACTTCTGAGAGTAACCATCTGTCGCATACTGTCTATGACCACCTTAAACAGTATGATGCATATTACCCTTTTTATTATGCCAAAATACATATGCATTAAAATTTACTGTGTTTCAGTACACATTTCAGCGGTATTAAGCACATTCACATTGTCGTGCAACCATCATCATTATCCATCTCTACAGTTCTTCTTATCTTACAAAACTAAAACTCTGTACCCAGTAAACAATACCACCTGGCAACAACTGCCACTGTGCTTTCTCTCTCTATGACTGAACGATTCCACCAAACCCCAGCAGAGTGATGGCCATCTTTTTGCAAGACCACGTTGGAGACCTAATTTTACTTCTGATAGCACAGAGTAATTAAGAAGGGAACATAAACCTACTAGTTAGACTAGTTAACGAACATTGTGCATTCACTGTGGCTTTTACATTAGCTCAGGTTATTGTAAAGACACCCTCATGTTGGTTTTTTTGTGTGTGTTTTTGAGTGACAACCATGTAAAGTTAGTTCTTATACAAAGCGAAAAAAAATGGGCATGCAAATTAAACATCAAAGCACTTGTAATTATTTTACTGTCAGAGTTCTGCACAGTTGTGTGTTTGTCCAAGCTCATTTGGTTTATAATCCATCACTCTTATCAAACTTGCCGGCTCCCGATGCCAACCATTCAGGCACCAACTTCCAGAGAATCCCCAGGGACAGTTCCACTCAAAGTACCCTTTGTTGCCAACGATTGATGTGCTCAATGGAGAACTGCAAGCTACACCCACATTTTTTTTCCTTAATAGTCATTTTGATCAGTGTCTGATATTTATAAGGCCAAACCCATATGGAAATTCTCAGTTTAGTGGTGTTTAAATCATGAGTGCCTGTCATTTAGAACAAGATTACTGAAGAAATTTAATGCAACTTCTCTTCAAGAGAATCCCCAGGCTAGTTAGAGATGGGTTTTCTATATTTCCAAGAACACAGAGGTTAGGACCGAAATTGATGTAGAGATTTTAGATGGAGCGTGGTATACTGCAGTTGGCTTTTCCCTGGGGGGCATTTGTTTAACCTTTAACTGGAAGGCATCTTTATTAGAGTTCACATTTTTGTTCATTCTTGGGATAAGCACCCTTCATTATGTAACCAGCCTGGGGAAATGAGGCTTGATTTCTGATGGCACAGGTGATGTGCGAAGTTCATCCCATCAATAGTTGTGTCTTTTCACGTGAAACATTGAAAACATCCTGTCCTCCTGGTTCTTAGCATGCTCATCGGGACTGTGCACCCTAGATTTCCTCCCTTATCCAGAAAGAGTTCCTTGATCCTTTTTTTGATTACATTAATCATCTTAAATTCTCCAAAACTCAAAGTAAAATCATGAAGATTTTGGTTGTATGTCTACCCTTATAATGTATTACATACAATGTCGAACATTTATTGGATATTGATTTATTGATATATCCAGGTGTCTAAAAATGCTTTTGTGATCAAAGTCTTTTGATCTATTTCATTAATCATTAATTTATAAACTTCATAGTAGGGGAATATTTCAGGGGCCATCTACAAAGTGAACAGAAGAGTATAATGAGGTACCATGTCCCATGTGCCAGCCTCACCCAGTATCAACTCTTAGCTCACCTTCTTTCTGTCTGTATCCCACCCAGTCCTACTCCATTTTCAGCAAATCTCAAACATCACATCATTTTATTTATAGCTAGTTCAGCATGAATGTCTAAGAGGTAAGAACTTTATTAGAAAGCATAACTGTTCCACTTTATTACCACACATAAAATATTAACAGAAAATGTATATTATCATGATATATTAGTGTTAATGTGTCATCCTCACAAATGTTATGTATATTTAGTTTTTTTGAATTAAGACCAAATAAAGGCCTCACCTGGACTTGGTTATTATCAAGTCTCTCCCAACCTACTTTAAAAAAAAATTTGTTTCCCTCATAATTTATTGTTCATAACTCAGGTTATTTCTGCTCTGGGCACAGTCTGGATTTTCTAGATTGTAGTTCCTGTAGTATTGTTTGACGTGTGTCTTCACCCCCTATATTTCCTGTGTTTTGATAGTTGAATCTAAGGGTTTGGTCAGATTCAAGTTTGATTTAGAGGCTAGATGATTTCATAGTTAACTGTATGTTTTTGTATTTAGAGACAACATAACAGGCTTTCTCTCCCTTGGTGACATTAACAGCTATAGATAATCAATGCTTAGGTGCCTTGCTGTTATGATTCAGTCTCCATCCCTTTCTGCTTGACCCTGTTAGACTGGAGGAGTCACAACATAGAGATCTGAATCTTCAGTGGATTTTAAACACAATTGTGTGAATAATCCTTCCCTTTCTGGCCCAGCTAAGGGTTATTTCCATGTTATATAGCCCATATTAGGGATCCAGGATGTTGTGGGGGCTTCTTCTTATTCAGAGTAGTACTTAGGGTTAGGGTTAGGATGTTCCACTAAGGAATCAGCTTAAGAAAAACCACAGATACAACAAAAATGTGACTCATTATAGAAATTTCTCTCTCCTTGAAAAGCCTGTGAATTTTTCAGGTAATTAAGAATTGAGATTTGAAAGTTGCTATGAGGTCCAGGAGCACCTGAGAGCCAGATCAGGACCATCTTGGTCTGAATTATGAGCATGTGAGTTTCCCCTACCACCTAACTTGGGGACTAGCTGGACTTTGGGCAACTAGAGGACAGGGAGCGTCTTCTATTCTCATTCCTTTGACCACGTGGAACTAACATGGAGACCACCACTGAAAAAGACATGTATCTGAAATCATAGGATAGATTCTTTTTTCAATATAACTGTTTAAGTGGAACTCCTTTTAAAATACAATATCCCCTTAACAACACCTTGCACATGGGCCCTGCAGTTAGATTTTTAAGCCATTTCATACCTTTCTCCATCTGGCCCTCTCTGCTAACTCTGTTCTTAATGCAGGAGCTGCAGAAGCCTAATGAGATTCCAATGTTGTATTTCTTCCCCTTCTTAGTATGACTTACGAGTATGAGAAGTACTAGCCAGGTGACCCTGTGCTGAAATAGCAAACTGTAGTCATGTGTAGCTGTGAGCGCAAACATACACATTATGACTTTTGACATATGCCTTGTATTTAAAGCTAGTCCAAACTCCATATGCTTAGTAGTGTAACCTTTAAACCAGTTTTACACTAACTGTTTGCTGTTCAGTAAGCAGAGGGCAATGGTGTCCTTGGTCCCTTTAGTGAATAAGAACAAGAAAATCCCAGAGATTAGAAAACATTTAGGCTCACAAGCAGGTGCGAGAGCAGGTCCTCTGTCTCTAACTCAGATCTGAGAACCCAAGTGTATTTTTAGGCACCTGGGAGATAGAGTCTGCTTGCTTCTGGCTGATCCATCCAAAGAACTTCACATAGGAACTGCTAAAATGTCTAGAATCAGAGAAACTTGGTCAGAATTAAGGTATTAGAAATCTCTACATTGGCATATGCGCATGTTTTCCATTGCATTGTGAATATACCACTATAAATTTCTAAATGTGTGTAGAATGCTATCCTATCATCATAAATCAACCAAAATTCCTAACATCATATTGAATTACCTGGCCAGGCTTCACTTTTCCACAAGTCTGGCCAGCTATCCTATGATATTATTGTCTTATAAATATTCTTTTTCCAGTTAGCTTTTATTGGAAACCAAATAAACTCCTTACAGTTGGTCATTATATGTCTGATGTCCCTCTGTACCTCTTTCTGAATCATTCCTTCCCTTTTACAAGCCTGCAGTTCCCTGGCAGCGCTGAAATACACCGTGAGTGACTTTACATATCTCTGCAGGGTAAAAAGCAATTGCTGTCCTATTAGGACATCACTGATTTAAAGAACCATTTCCTTTAGGTTTGCTCTAGAGCCTCTGCTGCCAAAGAAAATGCATTCCAGGTCCCAGGACAAGCTGGACAAGGACGATCCAGATAAGGAGAAGAAGGACAAAAAGAAGGAAAAAAGGAACAGCAAACATCAGGAGATATTTGATAAAGAATTTAAGCCAGCTGACGTCTCCCTGCAGCAGTCGGAGGCCGTGATTCTGTCAGAAACAGTAATTTAACTGGGGGGTCTTCTTTTTCTCTGGGATTTGCCTCTGCTCTACATTTAGCCAACGGGGCTGTCAGTTTTATTTTACTGAATTTTTGGTAAAACAGTAATTTCAAAATCTGAGGTCCCTCTACTAACTCTGAATAACTGAATACTATAGGACAATCAGAAATGAAGAATAGGGCGTCTTTTCTCTGGAGAACATGTCTAAGCCTTCATCCTCTGTTCCAAAGGATCTCTGGTGGGGGCAGACTCCATCAGAGCCCTCATATGTCTGGGCTCCTTGCACTTCTTTTGGACTCAGTTCCCATAAATGATGCTCTAATATCTCAGAAGACAAACCGCATGTTTTTGTAGTCAGAAAACCATATTCTATATCAACTAATGTGTCTCCTTTGCCCCTTCCCGACTGCAAATCTCTAAGCTACAGTCACTGCACAAGTGTTATAATCCGCTCAGTTGGAATCCAAAAGCCTCTTCTCTCTGGGTCTCTAGCAGCTGGACTCAGTGTCCTGTTATCCTCCCAGCTTCCTCTGCTCCACATTTAAATCTCTTGGCCATCTTTCAGAAGGATTTATAGAGATTTAACGTGACGCCTGTTGGAGAGTTGACATTAGAAGCCGATTTCAGTGACTTGTGTTCATTCCAGAGTTCTGGTCATGCTGGGGCAGTGAAATCAATGGGGTATTCTGTATCTGATATGGACCTGGGGATGGGCCTCCCCACAGTGCCATGTTTGACTGCTTCTGAAAGTACTGTTTGTACTAAAACAAAAATAGAGAGATAGTCTCACAGCCTGTCCTCTTTGAAGGTGAAATCATACCTCCTTCCCACAGCAACAGATGAGCATCTGTATGGTCCATGGCCAGCTATGCACCTCTGGCCAGTAGCCTATGACCTGGCCAGCTCTGTCTTGGCTGGGGATGAAAGGAAAGTTCCTTCATTAAAAGGCACAGATGGGACCACTGTTCAGTAAGACACACTTCCTTACTTGTATAAACTAGAGATTATTTTCCAGCTCCAAAAGGGGTCATACGTTGCTTGCTTGTCTAGAAGTGGAAGGCAGATGCCAGAGCCTTGACATGGCTTAAGAAGGTGAATGCACCTCTGAGGCCTGTGGATGGACACTCTAAACTGCAGTTGGGCTCCAGTGTCTCAGTATAGCACACGAGTGGCCTAGGACATTAGTCCTAAAGGAAGCACCACCCAGTGGCTGTCATTGGGTACCTGGGCCTCAATAGTAGACCAAGATTTTCTTGAATTTCCTTGCATTTTCTGTCCATTATCTGGAATTCAGGGAGGCAGCAGCCCTAAAACATCAAGACCTCTGTCTCTTAAGCCTCAGCTGGATTCCTCAGGCCTCACAATGTTACAACTTGGTAGGGGAATTAACAAAAATATGTTTTGAGTATTCATCGAGGGTCAGCCATTGTGTGTCTTTCAACATTCTTTTAAGCTCCATTCAAAGATACTAAAACAGAGGCCTCTGAAAAGTGCAGCCAAGTGATAGAGTTGCCCACAGAGTGTTGTGTGAATGGAAGCCACAACATTCAGCAAGCAGGGAGCCATCACAGTGCAATTTCTATACCTGCCAGCGGTGATCCAGTTTCTATGAGGAGCTTCAAATGACAAGGCTAGATGCAATACTACGTGAACATCCCCACAGCTAAATTCCCAGAACACATCCACAGGAGCTCAGGAAGGACAAGCATAGGACCTTGTCCATACTGTCTGCATGTGACCAAGGCTCCAAATGACCCCTGCTGTTATACCAGGAGATCAGGCATCCTACCTTCCCAATAGACCCAGTCTTAACTACCCATCTTGCACAGGGACTAGCGAGGTCTGTGAGGACACTCAGGCTCCTGGAGTTTCCTAGGCAGGCCTCAGAGGGCAGGACCAGCCCTGGGAGGAGTTTCCCTCCTGAGAAGCAGCAGCACATTCTTTGGGCAACACTAGTGCCCCCTCTAGTGTTCCCTGGGTACCTGGCCCTGCCATTACCCTCCCCACACTGGCCTCTCCAGCTTCTGCACATATTTCCCTCTTTGCCTCCCTGGGTCCGGGCTCAGCTGCCTACCTGATCTACATAATCAACAGTTTCATGACCTTTAACTGAGTGCTGTGAACTGAGGCCTCCAGGCTATTTGCATCACCCTATTAAAGCCTCTTTGCATGCCCTGACTCAGAAAGCACCCATTATGGGACAGGAAGGAAAGGGTGAAAGAAGCTCCTGACAGTCCCTATATCCCTGTCATCAGCCCACATGAACAGCCATCCTGAGAGAGCCTGTCATGCAGCCAGGCATCTCTAGACCTTCTCCAGCAGTGAGGCTCTCAGGACTCACCATGCTGTACAACAAATGGGTGGCCATTGGGTGTCGGCCTTCATCAGCAGGGTGCTTCTAAAGGGGCTTTTGGCTGAGGCCCTGGGTCACTCATTACCTAAGTAACACCCAGGTGAGCACTGGCTTTGTAGGAATCTTCTGGGGTGGATGCTTACCCACTCCCCCTACGCCAAGGCCCCTACGCAGGCTGCAGCACCAACTCAGAGCTGCCACCTGCCTGCCCTTGCCCAGGAGGACAGTCTTCACTCCTGCTTTTTGTCAGAGTGAATAACTTCTGATTACTCCTACCTCAGAGTATTCTGTAATTGCTGACGTTCTCTGAGGCCTAATGAACTGAGACCAAATTGCAAGAAATATATAAATAAAATTTACTCATATAACAAACAAAGGGAAAGGGCTCAGGTGGGAAAAGGTCAAGTGCATCTAAAAGTCAAGAGACCTGAAGGGCAGAGAAAAAGAATTCCTGTCCAGAAATGATACAGTGAAAAAGAAAAAACAAAAACCCAGCAGGAAGTTTCTAAATGTTACTCCACTCACAGCCCTTTGGGGGCTGATGTGGATGTGTTTTCTGGCTTCAGAATGGTTTCCTACAGCTCTGCCACTTTTATATTAGGTTCCCAAAGGCTGTGAAGTGCCATCCATCCCCAGGCTGAATGGACAGGTTAGCGTGAGACCCTGTGTTAGTGTGATCCGGCTGCTTTAACAAAGTACCACACATCACACACATGTGGCGGCTGACTTTTACTCTCTCTTCTGGGACTAGCGGTTCAAGATCGAGGTGTCCACAGTGGTGGAAGGGAGAATCTGTTTCATATCCCACCTCCTAGCTTATAGTGATGAGTGGCAGTCTTGCTGTTCTTTGACTTGTAGAAGCATCACCCTGCCTTCATTTTCATAGGCCATTCTCCCTGTGTACACATCTGTGTAGAGACTTCACTCCTTTATAAGTACGCCAGTCTGATTGGTTTGTGGTCTGCCCTAATGACATCACCCCGACTAGATAGTTGACAAAGCCCCTATTTCCAAATATATATTATGAAATACTCAAGATGGAGGGATTCATCACAGGAATTTTGGAGGAGTCACAACTTAGAACTTAACACACCTTAACTATGCTCTCTCTCTTCCTCTAATACAGATAAGTCCTTTGAGGCCGCAGAGACCAAAGAGCCAGGTGATCAATGTCATTGGAAGTGAAAGACGCTTCTCTGTGTCCCCAGCATCACCATCCTCCCAGCAGACGCCTCCTCCAGTCACACCCAGAGCCAAACTCAGCTTCAGTGTTCAGTCAAGTAAGTGGGGCCCTTCCTACCTTGGAGTCTGTGGCATTGTTCTGTGGTGTTCCCTTGATCAGTGGTGCAACACTGAGGATCTCCCCCTCCTGACAGCAGTTCAGGAGTTGGGACAAACCCTTGATATGGGGCGAAGTCCCTGTGACCAGGGTGGAGAATCTGGACTTAAGCAAATCAGCCAAGACATAAGCATCAGAGCTGAGTCAACAGAGTGTGTGGTGTCTCTTCCAGGCACGGCAGCAATCCCTGCCTTGGAAGGGGCTTGACAGCCACATAGGTAGCCCCATTTTTCTCATCATGAGCCATCAAGGGATCGGAAGGCCTTGGGCATTCACGTCTAGAAAGAACACACAATGGAGAACCCCTTCTTCTCTGGTTTTGCCTGATTTCTAGAGTTGCCATAGCAAAGCACCACAAACTTACTGGCTTAGTGAAATGTATTCCCATAGTTCTGGTGGCCAAAGGTCTGCAAGGAGTTGGCAGATTGGTTCCTTCTGGAGGCTTTGAGGAGGAGTGTGATGCATGCATCTCTCCCAGCTTCTAGTGGCTTCCAGTGATACTTAGTATTCCTGAGCTTATTGCCAAGTCACTATGGTCTGTGCCTCCATCTTCATGTGGCTTCCTTGTGTCTACTCTCCTTATAAGGACACCTGTAATAGGATACGGGACCTACCATAAATCCAGGATAATATCATTTTGAGAAACTAATTGCATCTTCAAAGACTGTATTTCTAAGTAAATTCACATTTGGAGGGTCTTTCTCTGGGTGGACCTTCGAGGTCCACATTTTGTAGGGATACTGTCCAACCCACTGTAAGTGGTAACCAGATTTTCACCTCTAAATTCAAACCTATCAGAGAGGAAGACTCCTGGCAAGAAAATATGGGAGGGAGTGAGGGACACAGCAAAACAGAGGGGCCCACTCCATCCTGTGCCCAGAAAAGAGTCCCAAGACAAGAAAGCATGTGCCTCATGGGGTGGATTGTGCAAGGCACCAGACGAATGTCCTCTGTACTTGATTTTCTTACTGAAAGGGCAGCAGCGATGATTCTGGAAACACACAATGGGTAACGTGTCTTGGCTGCAAGTGTGGACACTAGAGAAAATGTGGCCTCTGAATGGCACATCTCTACTTCTTTTATTGCCGAGTGATCTTTTTCTAAAAATATCTTTTACATTTCTTTAAAATATTTAAACCAGGTACCACTACAGCAATTACACAAAATAGTTGCTGCTCCAAGGTCTTAAATGTGGGATTACCATATGGCCCAGCAATTCTATCCCTGGGTCTTTATTCCAAAGACTTGAAAACAAGAGCTTAAACAAGTATTTGCTTGTGAATGTTCATCAGCATCACTATTCATAATGGCCCAAAAGCAGAAATAACCCAATGTCCATCAAAAGTTGAACATATCAATGACTCTGTATCCAAAAAATGTCCATGCCGTAGGCAGCCATATAAAGGGATGAAGTCCTGACACATGCTGCAACATGGATGAACTTGAAAATCACGAAGTTTAGTGAAATAAGCCATTCTCAAAAGTATATGTGTCATGATTTGCATTATCTAGATTAAGCAGACTCAAGAAGGCAGAGAAGATGGAGGTAACCAGGAGCTGGAGGGAGTGCAAGATGGGGCATTGTTGCTTAATGGGTGTAAGATTCCTGTGTGGAATGATGAACCTTGGAAATAGACAGTAGTGAGGATTGCACAGTATTGTCACTGTAGTCAGTGCCACTCAATGTACAGGCTAATGTAATGTACAATTACATTGTACATTAAAGATGGGCTAAGACAGCAAATATTATGTCATGTCTGTTTTGTCACAATAAAATTCACCACTGCTGAGGACACTCTCCCAGTCTTCGTGCCCTCCCCAGTTCTGTGGCACAGCTTCCAACCTGGGAAGTGTTTTCTTAAAGAAGGATTTCTCAGCCAATGAATCACTGCTGAAAACTCCAAAAGATACACATCAGTAAACATATCAATTTTTCTCTCTTTGATGTGAAAGAGAACAAATTATTTGCAAGAGCCTCAACAAGGGTTGTGTGAAAATACTCTGCCGCAGATTATTCCTCCTTTGACAATGGCCATTTTCCAGTTTACTTTTGCAATCAAGGGTCCTTTGCGTCAGCTTACATAAAGCAACAGTGACTGCAGCTGCTGATACCTTTGTTCCACACATTTGTGAGTTTTCCTGGTGAGAGAGGTGAAGAGTCGGAGGCTGACTGTGTGCGGCCTCATTCGACTGCTTGCCGAACCACTTTAGGTAGTAGCTATGGCAGGCTGACAACAGAGCCCTGGCACGATTTGAAAGCAGCAGCCACAGCCAGTCCTTGTGATGCCAGCTGTGTAGATGCCACCAATGAAGAGGGGGTCAAGAAAGGCCAGAATGACATCAGCATTTTGTAGTGGATTGATGCTCTGGTTTTAGGTGTCTCGTGGTACTTTTTATTCCCTTTGTAGAACGTTCCGTTTGGAGAGAATGTTACCCTTTCCATTCTTTACCCCTCATGGCCTCTGCTCTGCTGGTAAGTGATGATGCGGTATAAAGTGCTTCTCCAGGAGTGAGGAGAAAACAAAGAGCAACCCTGTGAGCCATTGGGTTCCCTGAGTGTGTGGAGCAGATTTTAAATAGATCCTGACTTTCCAGGTTTGGAGCTGAATGGCATGACAGGGATGGATGTGGCCGACGTCCCGCCCCCACTGCCTCTCAAGGGCAGCATGGCAGACTATGGGAATCTGATGGAAAACCAGGACCTGATCGGCTCACCAACACCCCCTCCGCCTCCTCCACACCAGAGGGTAAGTGTAGATCAGTAGCGGGGGGACTTTGACAACATGTTAGTCACCTGTTTCAGTGGTTAACAGGTTTACCATCGGTTAAAAAGAAAAATTATAAGATGGTTCTAGATTTGATTTTGAGAGAGGAAGTCAAAGCAGAAAGGACTCCAGTATGTGTGTCCTGTGGTTCTGTGTCATCCTCACTGCAGTGAAAACCCTCATCTCAAAATCGTGCTTGGAACAAGGACAAGAAAAGGAGACGTTCCAAATGACTGGCATGGCTTCAGAGGTCATTCCAGTGGAGACGCAACTGTGGGATTCTGATTTTGAGAAGTAGCTTTCCCACCAAGACATCTGTCGGACTGGGTTAAGTGTTGGTGATGTTGCACCACAGGGGAGGTGACTCCTCCTGGCACTTACATCCCTGAAGCAGCTCTTGTTCCAGCAGCTCCTCTGGCTGACATCACACTCTTGCTGGTAGCCTGTGGGCACAGCTTTACCTAACTGAGCCTGAGACCTCCTACCCTTTTGGTTTGAGGTGCTGGCCAGTAATAGTGACCTTTCTAAGTGTGAGCAGCTGGCCAAACCCCTCTTCAGCACCATCCCCAGGGGAGCACTCCTTGCACATTCTGTTGTAGTCAGTAATCCTGTCTGATACTGCTCCTGCCAGGTGTCCTCAGGAGCTGTCCAGTAATGCAAACATTAGTGACAAGTGTTAATCCTGTTTAAACCAGGGCTCTGCTACCAGGTGCCAATTTTAGAAGCATCCTTTTCAGCTCCATCACACTGTGTTCCTGGATTGCCTCGATGCTGTCCTGCCTATCCCTGAGCTCCCACTTCCTCAATACATGGTTTAGGGTGCAGCACATGCAGAGGCCAGTTTGGGGAAGAGGGGTGGTGTGTTTACATAATAGCCCCTGGAATGTGCACTTCTAGGCCCACCTCTCTGACTAAGATAGTCACAGCTTTATAAAACTAAATGAGCATAAATACCTTATTCATGTTTCTGCAGTTGGTCGTATGTTTTGCTAGTTAAGCTCCATAAAGTAATTATATGGCCACAGCACTTGTGTAGGACATTAAGGATATGATATTGTTAGATGGCTATCATGATGTGTGTGTGTGTTTCTCTCTTAATAAGCATTATAAATTGTTCAAGCTATTTCTTTTTCTTTTTGACTCAGTGCTTTCCAAAGTTTTAAATCTCTCTTGTGAAAGACATGGAGGAGAGAGGGTATTTATTAATAGTGTGCATTTGACACTTTCTTCTGTGTAAGAAAACTAAAAACCTCTGGTATTAAAGGGACAGGTAGCTTTTATTAAGCCAAAGTGTTATTTAACTAGATGCTGTCTCTAGAGATACCATAGTACAGAACTAGCTCTGGATGAAGAGGGCTTTATGGGGGCAAGAACGGTTCTGGAGTCATGAAAATGTAAACCTGAGCTTCCTGGGCACTTGTAACCATGTGTATGTCATCACAAAAGGAGAAGCAAAAATGTCCCCTGGGTCTCTCTACCCTGTAAGTTCTGAACTTGGAATCAGTGCCAGTTTCATTGTTGGTACAGATAAACTCAGGGGTGACATTTCTCAAATACATCACTCTAAGTTACTCATGCCACATGTAGTTGATTAAAAAACTCATACGCATGAGCTTTGGCTCCATTTATAAAAGGGGTGTGACTTCAGTTAGGTTAACTGCCCAATCCTTTGCTATTCATTTCTTATTTAATTTATTTGCAGTGTGAAAAAATGTTCAGGTGACAGTCTGGTGGTTAGCATGTCATAATTAACAATTGTGTTTCCTAGGATGTCTCCCATTGCAGAGGCCCCGGGAACCACTTAGGATAATGATCATTCTCCTGTCTTGAGGGGCGGTGATCAATAGCCACCTGTCACTCCCATTGATCGGCTTCAGATTTGTAGGCAACTCTATCTCGGGTTGCTGCCATTTTAAGCTGAGATTTTCTTAGCAGTGGCTATCAGTGTACTTACTGGTGAAACCCCATGTACCTATATCTGGCACAAAGGGCATCTCTAGCATCATTTTGTATCAGATTGTATTGGTCTGACCCACTATCAGTCATGTAAACTCATGTTATCAGACCTCAAAATAGCTGTTTCTATTAACTGTTCTTACCAAGCTTAAAAAAGATTTATATATCTGTAACTTGACTTTACTTTTTACAATATCTAGATATCATTTTATCCATTTATTCTGTTTTCCTCTGTGTGTTCAGCACTAGGTCATTTTGGCACTCTATTTACTTGTTTATGAATCAGAAGGAAGTTGGGGCAGTGAGTGAGAGATGACTGTGTCACTGTTCTGTCCTTGAAAACTACTTTTCTCACATTCAGCTAAATGTGCACCTACACTAAGAGGCTGCAGAAATCCACGCTTGTCCATGAGTTAGTTGGTGGTGGTTTGGTATTCCACCCTGACTCCTCCCTGTGGCGTGCTCCTGCCTTTCTCATCTGTTCATTTCTTCACTTACTATAATTCCTTCTTGGGAGTCTGAGGCAATCTGTGGCCTATAGGCCACATCCAACCAGCCACCTATTTTTGTAAAGTTTTCTTGGAATGCAGCTACAGCCATTCCTTTACATACTATCTCTGGCTGCTATCCAGCCTCAGAAGAGATTTTAAGCCTCACAAAACTGAAAATATTTACTTTCTGGCCCTCTCCTCTAAAAGCTTGCTGACTTGACTTTTGTTCAGAAAGCAAGAAATGGACTCTCGGCTGACCCTGGAGAACATCTCCATGGACATGCCTGTCCTCACACAGTAGGTCAATTGCTAGTTTAATAGCACTGAGTTTAAAACAGCAAAGAGGTAGTTGTGCTTCTTGGAGCCTATGTAGCCCTTGTGAAAGGCACTCAGAGACATCAGAAAGGCCTGTGGCTGCCAAGCAACCTAGCAGCAGACCTGCCAGTGCTGAGGCAAGCAGGATGGGGAGGCCCTGTCACATAGAGGGGCGGCCACAGTGCGTGGAATGCAGATGCACTGTGCCAGGTGAAACCATGGCACTGCGCCACGGGGTCACCATGTGGAGACTGGTGCTATCCTGAAGGGACATCTGTAATTTGATGTCTTCTGCATATTCATGTTTTCCAGCAACTGCCGCCTCCACTGCCCAGCAAAACTCCACCTCCTCCCCCTCCAAAGACAACCCGAAAGCAGACCTCTGTGGACTCCGGGATTGTCCAGTGAAAGCAGCGAGAGTCTCGAAAGAGCAACCTGTCGTCTTTCCACCCCTCCTCGAATTCTTCCATGTCTGATGTTTACCTCATTGGGCCTGCAAAGTCTGACCTTTAATTCAATGGCTTTTCCCTAAGAGGAGCTGTTTCTAGCCCATCACACTGTGGGGCATGGAGGGTATGGGACCAGGACATTTACCATTGTGTTTTTCAGAGTTGGGGGTTTCCAAGTGCGTCATTCTCCGAGACAGCCGCAGTCTTGCCCAAACATCGTTCCTTGTATGTGCCAAATGACTCATATTAGCAAGCAGTTCAGCCGATCTGAGGTTAGCTAAGCACGAAAAGCAAGACCATCCCTGATGAGAAGCTGCATAGTAGGCTGTATTAGAATCCTTGTGTTCCCTCGGCAGCCCGAGTTCACTCTCCTGGGATGTTTGATTAGACTCCTTTCTGCATCTGTGGTGATTTTATGTTGGTTGAGCATGTCTTCAACCTGTATCCGGCAACTAAGTTCAACCCTTCAGGGAAGATCCTGATTTTTCTCTTGGTATAATTTAAAATAGGATATTTCTCAGCTACTGAACAGTTACTAATTTATGGAGTAGAAATACCATTATGAATACTGGATCAAATGGAAAAATAAATATGAGTATAGCAAAATAAACTTTCATTCTTTTTTGCAAAAGAGTATGTATACCACAAACGATGGTTTTAATTGGATGATTTCTCTGTGTCCTCATTGTGTACAGAAGTTTGTATATATGATGGTTCTTAGAACTTGTTTAATTTTTGTGGTCTGTGTGTCTATTGTAATAGGCATCTGCAAATGATTCTCAGTAAGTGTTCTTAATTTTTAACTGCTGGAAATGTAAAAACAGCAACCACAAAAAGGCACCACAAATTAAATTGGCTTTTCAGAACTCCAAACTCCTGAAAATGTTGGTGGATAATAATGTTTTAAAACTAACTTTGTATAACCTAATATTTTTATTCTGTCATCTATATTTTTTTATTCACTATGACCATGATACTGTTCTAGTAGACTTGAAAGTTAATCATTGACAATGAAAAATAAAATGCTACTTTAAAAGAATCAACAGGGTCTGTTTTGCTTTTATTTTTTTATGTAAAATACAAATGCTGCTGTCTGCTTTTTTAAAGACAAAAAACTATCTTTCTCTAATATAATTTTACCTATTTAGTTGTGTCTGGTTTGCATTCCTGGTAGAAAGCGTCCAAGTCTGTATGTATGTCTGCCCGTCCTCGTAGAGAAAGGCAGAGCAGAGTCTGTGAAGTTCTCTTCGATGCCAGGGACTCTCAGGCTGCACATTATCTAGGCCTCACCTGCTTTTGTAGCTGCGGTTTTTGACACAGGGCTCTGGTCTGTAGGATATGTGGTTTGAGTTGAGAAGCCTAGACACTTGAGAGCTTTTTCCAAGACCTGCAAAGGAAAAAGCTGAAACTGAAGCTTAAAGGACAAGAAACCAGACAGTGGGACCCTCAGCTCCAAACAAGGACTTTCACCTCCATTCCTTCCAAGTACTTTTAAGCTACAAGAGTGTGGGTCTCTACCCACCTAACAAGGCTCAGAGGAAGCTGCTGCCATGCCTAGGAAGCTCAGGGTATCTTTTTTTCTCAATAGTTGTTCCACTTTACTGTACCAAAACTTACAACTTAAATGCAACAGTTATCTTATACTTGTAAATATCCAGTCCACTCCAAGAAACTGCAGACACTTTCAAATAAGAAATTTTCTTCTTTACAAATGCATCCTTTGTCACCAAGATACATATTCAGTCCAGTATGTTAGAAATCCTAAAATATCACATTGGCATACCAGTCTGGGAGAGTATGAGTCCAAGTAGACTGGGTCAGTTTTCAGCTGCCAGCACTTAAGAATAATTCCTGACCCTACAGAAATGGTAGATGGATATTTTGTGTAGTTCTTTCCAATCTCTCCAGATTTCTCTCGTATGACACAACCTGGACTTGAATCCATACCCCCATGCCATCCCCATGGCTGTGTACCCCGTTTGACTTGAGAACTAGGAAGGACAGAATGCAGAAAATATTGTGGAGGAAAAATAGAAGACAATCTACATGTTGCAGAAATTTCCTAATATGAAGTATAAATATATTGATATATTTATAAACTAAGGAACTTCTCAAACTATGCACAAATGAAATTTCCTCACTGTGTGAGTCAGCTTTCCATTACTGTAAAAAAGGCCTGAAATAAATAATTTTAAAAAGAGGAAAGAGTTACTTAGACTTCCAGTGGTGTAGGTTTAGATCTATGACTGGACCTGTGATAGCAGAGTGCATGCTGGCCAGGAGCTTGAGGAGAGCACCCCCAGGTAAGCACAGGCCCTGCCTCTTAGGGTTCCACCACCTCCTGATGGCATCAGTGGTTGAGGATCAGACCTCTAACACAGGACCTTTAGGGGACAGCAAAACTTACTGGAAAAGAAGCTGTCTACTATTATTCAGTGTTTTCTGGGCCCAGGCCTTCCAGAATAGAGTAGTCATGGGAAGATTAGCCTCTCGATACAGACATGTGCCTATTCTCAGGAAGTCTTTCTTTACCTTTTCTTCACAATTTTCTTTCAAGGAGTCTTTTTAGATGCTTTTCCCACCATTTTAGTAAAACAGATATATACTATATATGTATTTTATGTACCTTATGTATAGTTATGCTTTTGTATCAAAAACCAAGACTTTTTACCACTTAAGAAACAATTTTTACCCCTTTGGAGATAATAACACATGAATCTGTGCTCTAAAGCCGGTGGGTGAGGTTCTTGTGTTTTGTTTTTGGTTTGGTGGCCAGGAAACTCAAAGCCAAATTTAGCTTTCATGCAGTCAAATAGTTTTTGATCTTTTAAAATGTTGTTTGACCCATTGAATTCTACCTTTTTGGTACTCTTATTTAATGTGTGATTTTCTCACAGCTTCATACAAAGTAGATAGTATATAAATTCTAGTTTTTTAACGAAAAACTTTTTCCTATTAAAAAGCCACCCTTAGTGCTTGAAGATTGCTTCCTAGTATTTAAGGAAATTATTTTTAATCAGTTTCCAGATTATTCTTTTATGTAAAGATCTGATCTTTTTAATTCCTTACAGACTTTATTATCGTGTGCTCTAGATTCTTTTATGGTGTTGAACTTTGTGTCATGCTCCTGGAAGTCTTTAGTGGTTTAATGGATTTAACTTTTGCTTTTTAGTTCTATCTTTAATTGCTTTTTTCAATATTTGACTTACTTTTTAAAGTCTGTTTGGGAACTTCTACCACTGTGAGGGCAATCTGCCTTTTCAGAATTATTTAAACATTACTTTCTTTTTGATGATGACTCAGAAGAACGAAGATCCTGTAAGGCCAGTAAATCTCTGCACCTAACGATGTTAAAATCGTCATTTGGCCTTTGTGTTTCATACACACAAAGAAGCTGCTGTTCTTTCTAGGCCCTAAAGTGGTCTCAGTATAATGTCCCATGCACAAGAGGGGAGTAGGACTTCCTGGATGTGTGATGTTGGGCAAAGCTTATTCTAATAAGTACAGTAAAACTTGTGGTGTTGTTTCATGTGCCAATTTGTCTGGGTTAAAGTTCCCAAGCAATAAAAACTAATTATAGGTATTTCTGTGAAGGTATTGGTAAGGTATAGATGTGGTTAATATCTATAGTCAGTAGACTTTAAGATCATGACCTTTGATCATGTGAGTGGGTCAGTCTCATACCATCAGTTGAAGGTCTTATGAGTGAATCAGTTTGCTGGAGAAAAAGGAATTCTGCCTCAACACTGCAGCATTGGGAGAAGGCTGGCAGCCCCAGTGCTAAACAGTGGATCAGCAGCTTTAACCAGGAACAGCCCACAGTTAGTGGAAGCAGTAAATTCACTGTATTTACTTTGTATGGCAGGTGAGCTTTGGAGAAATCCATTGCAACCCTCAGCCTATCTCAGAGTGGTGGGGCCAGGAATTTCATTAAGAGGGTACTGGGATAGAGGAGCTTCCAGAGCAAGGTGGGCAACTGACTAGTCGGTGGCTGCAAAACTAGTTGGAGACAGCAGTGGCTCAAGGCACACAGACATTCACTAAAACAAACACTAAACCTCTCTAGAGTGAATATATCCAAGAAGAAAATACCACTGGCTGGGCCTGCTGAGCAAGAAATGCAGGGCAGAACTGAGCATTCACACAACAGCAGCCTGTTAAGTGGATTTGGAACCACAATAGTCCCCAGTAACAAATCCCTGTCTGTCTCCCATACTTGGCCAATTTAAATATTACAGGTTCTGGAAAGAGTCTACCCATCTAAATACCTCAGTGTGGAGGCATAGTTGTGGACTCTGTCTTTTGTGTGTGTGAATTTTTTTTTTCTTTATGTTTTTTTTCCTTCTATTTTTTCTACCCCCATCAGATTTATTTATTTATTCTTCAGGTCTTTATCAAGTTAATTACATAAATATAGATTAACATCCAGGCTAACAGACCAAAAACTATACAAGACAGTTATACTAAATCAAGGTACACTTTTTGATACATTGGCTATGTTAGATTTCAATAAATCTGTTTTTATTGCCTTTTATGTTACACTTTATTTATATATTGAGTTTCTCATATAAGACAAACTATGCAATATTTAAGCTTGTATGTCTGATTTCACTTAGCATTATGGTCTTAAGGCCCATCTGTTTTCCTTCAAATGACTCAAGTGTGTCCTTTATAGCAGTATAGTATTCCATTGTGTATAAATGCCATATTTCTTTACCCATTCATCTGTGGATGGACATACAGACAGCTCCAAAGATATTATGAATTGTGCTACTATCAGCATACATATGCATGTATTACTGTAATATATCTTTAACTATTTCAGAAAGATACAACTGGAATAGCCAGGTCAAATGGAATTTCTATTTTTAATGTTTTTGAGGAATCTCCATAGTGGTTGTACCAGTTTACACCCACCAACAATGAAAAAGAGTTCCTTTTTCCTCACAAGCTCTCCACCATTTGTTATTATTTAATTTTTAAAATAATCATTTTTTTCTAGAGTAAGCTGGAATCATAGTATTTTCTAAATTTGTTTATATCAAATGACCAACAATGCTAAACATTTTTAAGTATAAGCTATTTGTACTTTGTGTCTGAGATGCATTTATTCATTTCAAATGCCCATTTTGTGGTTGGTTCACTATGTATTCCAGATATTAGTCTTCTGTGAAGATTAGCTGGCCAAAATTTTCCCCATCCTATAGGTTGTCTCTTCACTTGACAAATTCCTTTGCTGTACAAAAGCTTTTTAATTTGATGTGATCCCATCGGTTGATTTTGGTATTATTTCTTCTGCACCTGGAGTTCTTGACAGGAAGAACTTCTTTGCCTGTGCCTGTGTCCTGAAGAGTTTTACCTGTTTTAACGTCCAGCACACAAAGTGTTTCTGTTTTAATGTTTAGATCTTTGATCCATTTTGTTTTAATTTAGTGCATGATGAGAGCGCCTTCTTTTTCTTCTTCTTGTTGTCCTATTACTTTAGCATAATTTTCTTTTTCATTCTTTAACTGGATTTTTTATTTCACTTGTTTTCTCTTCATCTTTATTCTCGTTTCCTTGTAAATTTTACCTTTTCCAATTTATTCTTTCTCTGCCCATTCCATTTTTATTACCTTATTATTATTATTTTTAACCTTCATGTTTATGTCTTTTTAGTTCACTTGATATTGTTATTGCTAATTTCTGCTGTTAATGGTGGTATCATTATTGCTTTTAATTGGTTTTTACTGTGTGCCAATGTTGAGTTTGTCTTCATGGCATTGTCATTACTGTGGTTTGTTTTCTCCTTTGTGAGTGATGCTTGAAATCAAATCCTCAAGAGAAGGGTGAACATTAAAAAGATCCTCACACAAAAGTGGAAGTCCATTCAATAGATGCAACAACATCAACATAAATATGAAAAAACATTGCAAAATATTCCATGATAGGTTCCTAACTAATCAGTAATTGAATACAAAGATATAGAAGTAGATGAGATACTAAAGAAAAATGGTGTCAAATAAGATATAAATAAGGAGCTGAATTAATTAAACAATATAGGATGTGAATGAACAATTCAACAAAGAGACAGAGATCCTGAAGAAACAATCAAATCTTGAAAACAAAAAATAAAGTCAAACTAAAAACTAAACAGGAAGCCTCTTCAGTAGACTGGGTCAGGCAGAAGACAGAATTTTGGGAACTGAAGATAAAGCTGATGAATTATCACACTCAGACACTAATAAGGAAAATATAAAAAATTCTCAACAAAACACCCAGGAACTGTCAGACACAAAAGATCAAACATACGAAGTTTTAGGTAGAAGAGGACACTGAGGTACAGGCTAATGGCATACAAAATCTATGTAATGGAAGAATAATTAAAAAATTTCCCAAATCTTGAGAAAGAAATGGACTTTCAAGCAGAAGGCATTTAGAACCCCAAACAGGCATGACTAGAAAAGAACCTTCAAAGCCAGGCATGGTGGCACACTCCTGTAATCCCAGCAGTTGGGAGGCAAAAGCAGGAGGATCATTGCAAGGATCAACCTGGGCTACAAAGCGAGCCCAAGGCCAACCTGAACTGCATAGTAACACCTTGTCCAAAAAGACAAAAAAAAAAAAAAAAAGAAACAAATATCAAGACACTTATGGAGGTATATTCATTAGAATAACTTCAGACTTCAGAAACCCAAAACCAAAGAAATGTGAAGTGATGCATTTTAAGCCCTAACAGAAAATATCTTCCAATACAGACTACTGTACCCAGCACAGCTATTCTTCAAAATAGATTAAGAAATACTTTCCAAAATAACATAAATTTAAGAAGATCATTATCATTGTCTAAATTTCAGAAGACACTTAAAAGAATTCAGTAGACAGAACAGGAATAGTACATAAGCTATTGAGAATTAGGAAACAATCAAACATTAGAAAAACAACAAAGGATTGGACCTAGTATATATCTTTCTATAATAACTCAGAATGTAAACGGTCTTACTTCTCCAATTAAAAGAAACCAACAAACTGCATTTTTTTACGAAGACCTAAATCTTTGCTGCATGTCAGAAACACACCTCATTAGGAAAACATACACAGACCTAAAACAAAAGGCTAGAAACAATATTCTATGTGAATGAAATATGAAAATAAGTAACAACATATAGTAATATCAAACAAGCAGCACTTAACAACAAAATTAGAAGAGACAAAGAAAGAAACTACATATTAAAAGGGAAAAAGACACCAAGAGGATTTAGCAATTGTACTATATATATATATACCAAGTATTGATGTGCCCAATTTCATAAACTAAAAACTACTTTACATAAAGTGAAACATAGTTTCCAATACAACAATAGTAAGTTATTTCAGTATTTCACTCAAACCGATGGACAGGTCATCCAGACAAGAAAATCAAGATATTAGTGGTAAAATATACGATAGAACAAATGAGCCTGATAAATATCTGAAGAACATTCTATTAAACAACTACAGAATATGCATTTTTCTTAGTAGCTCTTGAAACATTTTCCAAAATAGATAGTATTTTGGTTCATAAAGTAAGTCTTAATGAATGCTAAAAATCTTGAAATAATTTCTGTGATAATAAATCACATCATAATGGTTTGAAACAAGAAATAAATTGCAGAAGAAAATAAACATACTAAGGGTGACCAATCCACTTTTGAACCATCAGTGGATAGTCAGAGAGAGGCTTAAAATTTTTCTAAACTCAAACATTAATGAAAACTCATGTACCAGAATCTCTGGAAAATTCTAAGGGATTTCTAAAAGGGTTGGGGAGAGCTTTCTATACTATTAGTGGGAATATAAAATTAATATAGCTATGGAAATTAGTGTGGAGGTTCCTTATATATCTAATATGGGACCCAGCTATACCATTCCTTGTTATATGTCTGAAGGTATTAAAGTCAACACACTACAGGAATATCAGCATATCCATGTTCATTATGTATTAATTCACAATAACTAAGACAGAACCAGCCTAGCTGTCCATCAATGGATGAAAGAATAAAGAAAATATGACATGTACACACAAGCGAATATTATTCAGCTGTAAAGAAGAATGAAATTATATCATTTGCTAGAAAATGGATGGAACTGCAAATCATCCTGTTAAGCAAACTAAGTCAGAGTAAAAATTGTCTACAATATGTGGAATCTTAAAAAGATGATACGAAAGTGGAAGAGAAGCAATTGTTTGTTAGTCAAGGGTAAGGGAATGGGAGGAGGAGAAAGGAGGTGAAAAGGAGTATTATGGAGGATGGAAAAAAAGTAATTACATCATTTTGAGAATATGATTTTGACATGAATTCATTGAGATGGAAATGTGTCCACTCTGTTCAATTTAAAAGCATATTGTAGAATATTGTAAGTGGAATGACCAATTTTTTATTTTGAGAAATGTATAGAAATATTAAGAAGTCATCTAGCATGGTGTTCACTTAAATATTTTAATCTATCCCTAGGAATGAAAGGCTATGTACATTTTTCCTTCTTTAAGAGTATTTTTTCACTTGTGCTATTACAAAATGTTTCTAAGCAAAGAAAATTAAAAATTGCTTGAAGTATGCAAGGCAGTGGATACATTAATCAGCCTAATTGTAGTAATCATTTCACAATGTACATGCATCTCAAAAAATGTGTACACTTTGAATATATATGATTTTACTTGTCAATTATACTCAATAAAAATCAATATGTTAAGTTTTTTTGGGTTTTGGTTTTTGTTTTAAGAAAGATGGCACCATCAAATTCTGGCTAAATTTCCAGCCTGATGATCTGTTCTGTAAAGTTTGGACTTTCCAGCTCCCACAGTGGCACAAGCAGTTCCTTACAATAAGCCCCTCTCTCCCTCCATTTTTCCATATTTACCCTCAAGGGAAGACTTAGCAAATCTCCTCTGTAAGGTGACATTTAGACAGAAAGAAATACACTTAAAGTGGAGGTACATGGAGTAGAGTCACAAATTTAGAGACATCAAACATATTTCTTTGCTTCTCCAGTCATGAATTTCTTCATTGGCTAATGACAATACCAGCATCTTACATTGTCATTGTTTCTTAGTGCTAGACCATCCAAAATGATTTCCTTCCTGTGTCTGGTGGCATTTCAGCTGGCATTCTCAATGATATTCTCTCTCTCTCTCTCTCTCTCTCTCTCTCTCTCTCTCTCTCTCTCTCTTTCTCCCTCTCCCTCTCTCGCCTCCTTCTCCTTCCTCCCATTGCTCACTCCTCTCTCCTTTTTTTCTCTCCCTTTATCCCTCTCCTTCCCTTGATCCCAGCTGTTTTTTTACCATCCCAAGAAAGCCTCTTTGTATGGTCAAGTTTTCCTGTTTAAATTCTAAACAAAATTTATTTTTTCTGGTAACCCATTGTGAGCTTGTGACTATGACCTTCCCAGATGTGGCACAGGGTAACCTCATCCAATATCAATTAGTCACATTTTGCATTTTTCATTGTGCTGCTGCCTCTGGCACTGAACTCTGGGCTAACGGTTCTTACCATTCCACTGAACACTTCGGGCTGCTTGTCCTAGGCTTTTATACAGCATGTACTATTTCATTTGTCTTTTCATCTGCTTCCTAAATTTGTCTGCAATGCTTGAAGCCTCCAGTCAGACACTACTCTACCACTCATGCTGCTTTCTCCATCCACAGGAAGGGATTCCATTCTTCTTCGAGTTTCAGGGCATTATTTCCTCACCTCCTGTAACTTGGTTCACCTCTTTGCACTTTGGTTTATGCTGTTGCTACTCATTAATATTTACAGAATCTTCAGTATTGCAAAGCCTCAAATTCCATCTATTCTTTGGCTTCTTATGATTCTTCAACAAAAGAAACTTAGGCCTATTAAAAAATAGTTGCTTCCCAAACTGGAAACACATAGTAGCCGAAACTGTTTTGCGTCCAAATGAAAGGAAATGTTGAACGATAGGAACATGTTGAAAAGCCAACACGAGATGGTTTCTGTAGATTAGCTACATCTGGAACAATTCAAGCATCAATATAAGTGATCACAACAGATGCTTTACTTATTAATTAAGAATTTCCTAAGACCTCTGCAGCCCTGCAAGAGTACCAGTGAGCCCTCCCCCAACCCGGAGGTCCTTGGTGGACTGGCAAGAGTGCAGGCAAACCCTCCTTCCACCTGGAGGACTTCAGCAGGCCTTCAGGGGCACAAGTAACTCCATCCTCACCCTTGAGGGCCTTGGAAGGCCTGTGAGAGTGATGATGATGCCTCCTTCCATCTGGAGGACCTCATCAGTCCTGAAAGAGTATTGGTGACACCTCCTCTAACCTGGAGGACCTCAGAAGGCCAGCAAGACTCCCAGTGACACAATAGGGCCCTGACTGGGGATCATACCATGAACAGGGGTGTCTGGCAACCTGGGAAAGTTTGAAGCAGCAGTAACAATATGAGTTAAGGATTGGTTCACATCAGTACTCTTAGTCTACTCAGTACAGGAAGAATCCAGGACTCAGCCAACTGGTCCCATAGGACGAATTCAGGTGATTGGCTCTTCCCCTACACTGTGGGATCTGGCAATGGGGTGAATGCCAGCCACACAGTAGGACCATGACTAAGAAGCACACAATGGACAGGCAAGACTAACAAGATTGAAAAGACAAAAATATGAACCAAGAGATAAAAATTACAAGACAAAAAGGGAAAATGCAATTTCAGACCTTCAGCCCATCCTGAACAAGTATAGGAGACACTGGCATAGAAGAAATCAGAAGACATACACCTGAAATTTCTGAAAAGATAGCTTGTGAACTAAAGAAACAAATCTACAAGGCTATAGAGGAAATCATATCAGAAATAACCTCTCAAAAAATAAATGAAAATGTTAATGAAGGAATTACTCAGCCTAGCTAGAGAAGACATAGATAAAAAAAAAATACAGAAGCATAGGAAAATGATGGAAACCTTGAATGAACAATATAAGAAAGAAACAGAATGCATGAAACAGATTCATTACTGCATGAATGTAACTGAAGATAGACTCTCAGACCATGAAGACATGATTGGGGCCAGCTATCACAAAAGGAAAAAAAAAATCTCTAAAAAATAAAAATAACAACTCAACATCTCCCAGACAATGCAAAGAAAAATGATATAAGATTGATAGGTGTCAATGAAATAGCAGGCATCAACACACATATTGAAAAACTATTAGCAGGAGAAACAGCAGAAAATTTCCCAAGCATAGAAACAGAATCTGACATACAGATAAATGAGGAATATTGAACTTCAAACAGCCACAACCAAAATAAATCTACAGCCAGACATATAATAATCAAGATCCCAGAAATTCAACACAAAAAGAGAATGTCAAAAGCTGTTAGAGAAAAGAAAACAGACCAGCTATCAAGGGAAGCCCAATTAAATCACTACTGACTTCTTAACACAAGCCCTCAAGTCAAGAAAAGCTTGTAGTTGTATTTCAAGCCCTTAAAGAAAACAACTTCCAACTCAGATTGATGTACCCTACAAAACTATCTTTCAAAATTAATGGAGAAATAAGATACTTCCATGACAAAGAACAATGGAAGATACACCTAGGGCAAAGAGCAAATGAAGAAATTCATGTCCACCAGATCAACCCTAGAAAGCATAGTAAAAGATATTCTAGATATAAATAAAAAAGACCACAATTCTAGGAACAATAACCTAAATAAACTACCATGCAGCAAGCAATTAAACAGATGGGGAAAACAGGGAACAAACAACAGTACAATAACATAACAAAGATAAGTCAATACTGGGGTTCTAGAAGATGGCAGATCAGTAAGCAGCAAAATAGGGAGCCTCTCTGAGAGAAACAGCTCAGATGCCAGAATAAAACATCCTGGAGAAGAACAGATGGAGGGAGATGGATCCTCTTGACCCAGGAAGAAGCTAAAGGAAAAGGAGCCAGTCAGACTTGTGGTTGCATGCTCCAGTCGGAGCTGATCCAACTGAAGGTCATGGCACTCTGACCTGAGCTGGTTAGACTCACAGTCATGGCACTCTCATTGGAGCCACAATCACGCTGAAGCCAGGGGCTGGCAGCCAATGAAGAACAGAGCTGGCATGGAGACCAGCACTAACCCACAGTGAGTGCTCAGAATTTGTGCCCATGGGAGGGGGATGACCAACCAGATGACATGTTGGAATTGGGTAGGAATTGGGAAAGACAGGCCTGAACAAGGAATGGTAGTGACTTCAGTTTGCTGCTCCCTGCCCAGAGCAGATTGGTGGGATCTGCTTGGGCTGGGTCATGCCCCTGGCTGGGACCCAATACCCAGGCACAAAATGGTTCCTGAAGTTGTCCCAAACCACTTCTGTTCATGCAGCACACACTAATGTGGTGAAGGCCTTCACTTGTTGACTGGCATGGAGGGGATGGGTCAGCCTGCACTGCCCCTGCTTGCACCTCAGAGACCAACAGCAAACTGGAAAGGGTAGCAATCCCTAGCTAATGCTTCAGAAGAACCATAACCAATACAGGAAGGGGCTGGGACCTTCACCATATACCTATATGGAAGAAACCAGAAAAATGACAAGAGAAAGAAATAGGAAAAAGCCTCCAGCCCCCAACCCAGGGAATATTGGTCCAGAAGAAGTAAATGCAGAAGAGATCGAGGGCAGCAAACATGCAATACTGGACATGGCATCAGCTGAAATAAAGAAATATCTTTGTGACATTATAGATGAACTCAAAACTGAAATATCCGTACAAGTAAAGCAAGACATAAGAAGAAGAATAAAAAAGTGCTAAGTACCTCTCAGGAAGACACAGATGGAAGAATGGAGGAACACAAAAAAAGGAGAGAACCTTCAATGAAGAATATAAAAAATATCCTCAAATACATGAAACATATTCAAATAGATTATCAGGAAATTAAAAACTCCTCTGAAAACCGGCAAAATTGCCTGAAAGAAACTAAAGGTAGATTAGCAAAACTTGAAGATAGGTTTGCAATGTGTGATCATAAAAGGAAACATCTCTTTAAAATAACAAGGAAACAGTAGCCATACAAAGGCTAGAAGATGACAAGAGGATCTATAATTTAAGAATAAAAAATATGAGTGAAGAAGCACTTGTAAAACACAAAAGAAATACAAAGGCTATTCACAGAAATAATTAAGGAAAACTTACCAAACATAGAAAAAGGAAATGATATTCAGATGTATGAGGCATACAGAACTCCAGCCAGTTACAACCAAAACAGATCTACACCCAGACATATAATAATCAAGATCCCAGAAATTCATCACAAGAACAGAGTTCTAAAAGCCATCAGAGAAAAGAAACAGGTCACCTATAAAGAAAACCCATCAAAATCACAACAGGCTTCTCAACACAAACCATCAAATCAAGAAGAGCTTCGAGCAAAGTATTCCACGCCCTGAAAGAAAATAATCTCCAACACAGTTTGATGTATCCTGAAAAACTATCTCTCAAAATTGATGGAGAAACAAGATGCTTCCATAACAAATAGGAACTGGGGGAATTTCATGACCACCACTCCAACCCTTCAAAAAATACTGAAAGACATTCTAGAGAAAGAGAGAAAAATCACCAGGATTTCAGGAACAGTGGCAGAGAGGCCTCAATGAATGGGCAGACAGTGGAATAAAGGATAAGAGTAGAAAACCAATGGCAGAAAAATAGCATAGCAGAAATGAGGCTGAGAAGGTTGACTATAACCTCTAACATAGATGGCCTTGATACATTAACAAAAATAAACAGAGTAGATCAGGAGATAGGGTCCATTGAGATGCTATGTGTAGGGAATATAGTTAACCTGAAAGAGGATTTATGGGCCAAAAGTCAAGGATGAGAAAACAATGCTGTATGCAACAGGGAACCAGAGAGAAATAGGGGCAGCTTGTCCAGCAGCTGCAGATAGGTTGGAAAGACATGATACTTTTGTGTAGCAGAGAACTACTCAGCTATAAGGAAGGAAAACATTGAGGCTTTTGTAGGTAAAGGAATACAACTTAAGATCAAGCCCAGGGATAAAAAGGTTCAGAACCATTTAGGTAAATAGCAGGTTGAACCTCTAACCTAAAAACTAAGTTAGTGGGACCCAAAATATACAATGTACCCTGTGAAAGTGAAAGGGGAGGAATTATCTAAAAAAGGAAGACAGAGTACATTGTTAATAGTGTATCAAGATATAAAATCCACATTATTCTCACCACTCTGTTTAGTTTGATTATATTCTGTTCCAGTTTGTCTACTTGTATTAGATTTTAGGGCACAGACCGCAAAAAATAGCAGGATATATTACAGTAACTATCCTTAATTTCCTATTAACTTAATCTGAAACCCTGTATAACTTATACTGTCTTATTATGACTGACCTTATTTGAATCTAGTTTGTTAGATCACTGTTTTGTCTTGATTGATTTTATTCAAGTCTGTTATGATTGATAGTATCAAGTCTGAGAGTATAGGCAACTACTCTGAAGATGACAAGATTCACTAGGAGGCCCACTCTGCTTTGACTATTACCTGCTTTTGAAATCTTATAATGTCTCCAGTGTTTTTTATTAATATTGTTATATACTGCTATGTTCAATTATACTATGCCTGATGATATAGACAGTTCTATTGAAGATAACAAAATACATCATAGTAACCATTATAGAGCACCTTGTATTGTGGTTTTATATGGCTTTTTCATTTCATGTTTTTCTAGGAATTTGTTTTGTTTTGTTTTTCCCTCTAATACAGAAAGGATAGATACACACGTAGAGACTCAGGCATGCATAGAACTTCTAAAACAGTTTATGAGAACTGATTATATAGTGCATTATGAAATAAACAACTACTTTAAAGAAAAAGAGACTCTTTCTTCAGAGATTTTAGTCTTTTTTGTTTTGTTTAATTTCAACATACATGAAGGTATGGACAGCACTTTTGAAGAGAATGAGAAGCCCTATGACAGCCATTGTTGACTTCTTTATTGTCTGGTCTTGAAGATCTAAAATGTCTTCATCATCCTGTTTGGACCAGTTTTATACTATGTTGTTTTGTATGAATTGACTGTATGTGAGGATATGGACAACTATTTGAAAGAAAATAAGAGATAATATGATACATAGAGAAGACCTCTGGTTGCCTTGTTTTGAAATCTGTGTCTCTTACATTGTTTTATTATGTTCTGTTTTGTTGCGTTTAATTTTACCCTCTTTAAAGTAAAATTAAAAAGAAAGGTAAGTCAATATGTAACAATTATAATCATAATGTAAATGACCCCAATTCATCAATCAAAAGAAACAGACTAGCAGAATGGATTAACAAAACAAGATTCAACAATATGCTGTATACAAGAAATACATTTAACTCAAAAATAAACTCATAGACTAAAAGTCAAAGGATGGAAACAATACTCCAGGCAACAAGATCCCAGAAAAAAAGGAGGGGTAACTATTCTGTTTGCAGACAATGTGAACTTCAAATCCAAAAATTATTGAGAGAAATGAAGAAAGTCTCTACATAGTTGTTTGGGGAAAAAATTCATGAAGAAGAGATAATAATCATACAAGACCACCCAAGTATGTAAGACAGAAAACCAAATAAGCAACAACATAATTGTAATGGGAGACCTTAATACTCCATTGCGACAAAGTGATAGATCAACCAGACAAAAATTCAGCAAAAAAAAAAAAAAAAAAAAAAAAACAGAACTGAATGAAACATGTGAATAAATGGACCTAATAGATATTTACATTGTGCTCCACTCAACATCAGAATACACATTTTTCTGAGCTGCACACAGGATGGTCTCTAAATCAGACCATATACTAACCCATAGAACATGCTTCAGTAAATGCAAAGTAACTGAAATTATCCCATGCATATTATATGACCATAGTACAATGAAACTGGAAATCAATGGCAGAAGAAACCACAAGAATTTCATAAACATATGGAAATTAAATAGCACCCTATTGAACAACCAATGGGTCACAGATGAAATTAAAGAAGAAATTATACAGCTTTTACAGTTGAATGATAATTATAATACAACATACCAGAACTTTGATCCAACCATTCCTCTTCTGAGTATTTTTCCAGAAGAACTGAAAATATTATACCACGGCATATATGTGCACTCATGTTTATGGCAATACAATTTGTAATAACTAAATCTTGGAAACAACCCAAATGCACATCAACTGCATAATATATAAAAAAAAGATGTGGTATTTTTATACAGTGGATTACTACTCAGATATAACGAAGGATAAACTTGAGACTTTCCTAGGTAAATGGATGCAATTTGAGACCATACTCATAAGTGAAATAAATCAGCTCACATGTTTACACATGTTTACATATATTGTCTCCCTAGTGTAAAAGATTGAAAGAGTAAATAATATCTAAAATGTACAATAGGTATTGTGAGAGTGACAGGGGAGGAAATTGTTCAGAAGGAATAGATAGCTGAATGGGGGAAAAGGAGAAAGAAGAGAAAAGTTATATATATATATATATATATATATATATATATATATTACTAATACTAATCTCTGTTGCCTCATCAAAACAGTTTGTGTTTTCACTGTTTGATCATTTTTTCCTGCCTATGTCTTATAATTTGAAAAATTACTTTGAAGATAACAATACACAATATATTAGCCACTGTTAATCTCCTATTACTTTTTTGAAACTCTGTATCATAGCTTTTATTCTTTTTTGTTTTAAAACCAACAAAGGACTTCCCATGAGTCCATATTGATACAAATCAACAAATGAGTAAACCGAAAGTCTGACAATGAACCAAATTTACCAAGTTTAAAAGTATCTTTTCACAAAATACTTATTAATGAAAGAAAGAAAGCCCTTTAACAGTGGAAAGGGCTGGTGAATACTATGCTGATCAAGAAATAAAGAGAACATCATCAGTAGTGAGACAAATGCACACACATGGATATGATACGCTGTGATATTCTTAGAAATGTGGAGAATGAAAATGGAATCATAAGGAAACACCAGCCTTAAATTTAGGAACATCCTATAAGGGAATTTATCTGTATCATAGGATCCCATTTCTATGAAATGTCCAGAGCAGTCAAACCCTGAGAGACAGAAGGTAGCTTAGTGGTGGCTAGGGGGCTTACAAAGAAGTTGCTAATGTAGGAGTTTCTTTATAGAAGACAAATGCTCTAAGATCACATAGTGCTAATTGCCTGGTTCTGTGACAGTAATAAGTGTCATTAAATTGGACACTTACAAGAGTGAATATTATGGTTATTGAATTACATATCTTACTAAATGTGTTACTGGAAAAAGAACTGACTCATCAACTTGACCAATGACCTATTCCAGACTAAAGAGACACAACAAGCATGTGCAACATGTGACCCTAAACTGAATCACTTGCCCCACAGAGTTGTACTGGGACAACAGGCAAAGCTTGAATGGAGTCTGGGGATTGGTGACAGTGATAGATCAACATGTACATCTCAGCCTCAATGGTTGTATTGTGGTTAAACTGGAAGATGTCCTCAATTTCAAGAAAAGACACATTAAGCCAACAGAAATAATGGGGTATCACGTAAGCAACTTACTTTGAAATGACTTGGGGAAAACGATGTACTGCATCTTCCTAGAGTATCTTTCATCCAGCATAGAAATGCACCCCTGTGCCTCCCATGGAATAATGAAGCAGTTTTCACCATTTTCTTTAAGAAGGTCTGTTGACTATGCCTAAAACTGGGTTTCCTTAGAGCAGTCCTAGGTTCAGTGTCACCTGAACAGGAAAAACTACTTCCCTTTTCACACAGTGAGGTCTCCATTTGGAACCCAAAAGAAGCAAATATGAATCCCAGTCTCAGAAGCCATAGGAGGTCCTTTTTTGTCTGTGTCACACATTTACATAGCTCCTGCCTGGCCAGGCCCCTTTCAGAGTGCAGGCTGCTCTGAGCAGGACAAACATCATCTCTGAAGTTCCTCAGAGAGAAGACAGTGTTCAGGGAAACCAGAAATAGCAGGGCAGGAGGGGTCTCTGATGTAAGAGGCAGGAGGAGTGGTGGGGTGGTCCTCTGTCTGGAGTGCCAAGAGCTGGAGACCTGAGCTGCCGTGAAAGCAGCTGAGCAAGAATGCAGGGCACAGCGTGACTGAAGAAGGGGCAACCACAACACCCTTGGGTGGGAACAACGTAGGAATATTTAGAAAGGGAAGCAGAAAATTGAGGAAAGTTGTAGGGGGAAAAAGAAGCAGGCAGAACCTGGGCCCTGGGGTCCACACTGTCTGTTAGTGGATTCTGGGCTTTATGTCAAAACTGAAAGGAAAGAGAAGAGGAGATATGGGAAAGAGCTCTCCCCAGGCCCATGACAAAGCAAATGAAAGGGACAGCCACAGGGTCTCCTAGACACACACAGCGAAGCAGTGTCCACACTCTAGTGGAAGCAACCCTTGTCCACAACAGTAATTGGCTTTGGGTTTTTGCCTCCTTCTCCCCAGACGCCACGACATTCTTCTAGGGAGTGAGCAGAAGAGAGGAGTCCCTTCAGGAGGGGTCAACAATTGCCACCTAGACTGCTCTGACCCTTGATAGAGATGATGCTCACATGTTCTTGGTACTGTGAGCTTCCACCAGGCTGCCTCTTTTTCCCAACAGGCATAGCAGATCAATCTACCTTTCTATTGCACACAACTAAGCAAATCTGAGTGTCACCCAGCAGTTCTAAAGCAAGTTGCACAGAGGCATCGGTGAAAGCCATTTGCAGAACAGACATGGAATCCAGAAGTCACTCAGAAAGACGCTTGATCACGGAGTCCTGACTCCTCAGCTACAAAAGGAAAAACGCAGCCATTTGGAAGGTAAAAATTATCAGTTTGTGAACGGGAATATTTTTGAATTAGCATAAATTAGACTACTTAAAAATACTTGTTAACAGTTAATTTAGCATTATGAATACTCGTGTTGGAGAGAAGAACACTTAATATTGAAGATGAAGCTACCTGCAAAATGCAAGGCTATTTTTAAGTGCCTGCATATTTTTGGTTTCTCTGCAGGGTACACAGACGACATCTGTGGGCTTTCACTGCCTTCCTAATGCTTTTTCACATGAAAAGCAAACTTTGCTTTATAAAGGCAAAGCAATTATAATGGAGAAGCAGCATTGGAATCATCCCTCAGTTTTTCAGAAGTGCTACTGAAATGAGTGTTTTTGATAGAAGCACCATATTATTTTAGCTGTGGAGTAAAGAGCACAACTTCTTTTGCCTTGACAGCTTGACAGCCTCCACTAGAAGCTTGTTTGGCAGCCTAGAGGAAAAGCGGGCAAAAGAAGAGGTCTAGATGTCACTGCTTTTGTGTACTTTGGATAATGCCTCTCTAAAGGAGGAATGCCAAGAAGGGAGTGTAAATGTGGACAGAAGATACTTTGAATCTCACTAAGACAAAAGATCTACAGAAAATCAAATACGATGCTCAAGGATGTGGGCTTAGCCTCTGGAAGCTCAGGGTCAGAGTTGGGCCAGAGACCAAACAGGGCTCCCAGGGCCTTGCTTTATCTGCAAAGCAACCTGGGGCTTTCAAAATCTGTCATGCAGGTAGCTGTGTCTTGATGCGTTTGTCACTACAGTTCCGCTGGCTAATTTTGCCATCAGAAGTAAAAGGAAACGAAACATTCATAGCCAGAAAAGGCTCATGTTTTGGAAAAGTAGAAAATGAATCCCAGAATTTTGTCTAAGAAAAGACTCTTAGAATTCATGCAGGTTAATGCTTTCAATTTTCAAATTTTTCATTCATCACAATACTTATGCAAGCCTCATAGACACAAGACACAGAATGATCACAGAGTTTACCAAGGTCACACAGCTAATTTTCTATTTGATGGCTTTTTGGAACTCATTGAAGATTAGAAGTGAAACATTTATCAGAAAAGTTCTTTTATTTTTCTTGAGGCTTCTAGTCTTCTAGAATGTATTCAGCACAACTCAGTATTAAACAATCAGCATCAGATTGAATGCCAAGCTACCAGTTCACACTCTATCTGCCAGCAAGACAAAGCAACCCATCAGGTTGTGGTTCTTTTTCAACAGCACTGTTAGTGTAAGAAAAAGCTGAAGTTACTGAAAAGTATATTCAGTATCATCTTGTGGTCTAAGCAATTACTTTGATTGCCTATCCTGCTGATGATTGGGTAACAGTTCCTTCATATCCTGTTCATGGATAGTCATGCAGTAGGGAGAGGTGGCATCAATGCTGTCCTAGGCTTCTACCTGTCACTTTTGTTGGGGGAGGGGCTGTACCACTGCAGGGTTTCACACTGAAGCCAGCTGGCTTGAGTTGGAAAAGTTAGTAAATATGTGAAAAAAAATTTTCAGCATCTTTAGCCAGCATGGAAATTAAGTCAAAGTGCACTGAGATTCCATCTCACCCTAATCACAATGGCTATCACCCACCCACTCACACACAAAAACAGTAAATGCTAGCAAGAATGCTTTGGTGGGAGTGGGGGCTTATACTCTGTTAGTAGGAATATTAATAGGGATAGCTACTATGGAAATCAGTAGCAAAGTCCTAAAAAAACACACACACTAAAAATAGAGCTTTCATTTGAGCCAACAATACCATTCCTGGATATATTTCTGAAAGAAATGAAGTCAGCATGCTATAGAGACATCCAAATACTCATGTTTGTTGTAGTACAATTAACAATAGGTACAGAAAATAGAATCCTTAACCCAGCACACTGCTCCTAAGTAATCTGAATGTTAACCCAGGGCATCTGGGGAACCAGTCTTGGAGAATGCTGAATGCAAAGAATCAACATTTGAATAGAAAAATGTACTTGAAATCAACAGTCTTGCAGAATTTCCCTGAATTTAAGGCAGAGTAAGGAGCGTCAGTCATGTTTTTTTTTTTAAACACCCTTTAAACAGCCTAAAAATACTTCCCCTTTCCCTGTCTCTGTCTTTATCCTTTATCCCAATGAGAGGTGTGTTCTGACACTCTTTGGTTTCCTCTATATCGCTCTAAGAGCTCTCACTGCTTTATGTTGTTAAATGTTTAATTTATGTTTTGACCTGTTTTCTTTCATCTTCAAAGACCTCCTCCTTCTGGATCACTACTGTTCGTTCGTAGGTCCCTGTCAGTCCTCCTAAAGCTCACAGGGTCAACACTGGAAAACACAGAAAGGTTGCATATTACTCACTTGAATCCTGACACAAGGATGTTCCACATAGGGGGATAATAAAAAGGGGGTGCCACCATGGGAGAAAGGGCTCTATGTCCCTTGATTTGCTCCTGTTCTGGTTTGTGCGCTCCCAGTGCCCTTGTGCCAGCCAACAGCCCCTTTCTCCCTCCCCTCCACTTAAGGCAGCGTCTCTGGGACCCTCTGAAAATCCTTACCTCCTGTTGGGGAGATTGAATGGCTGCCTACACTTTCCCATTGCGGAGGAGAAACTGTCTAGTCCTTCCTTAGGGATAAAGTGATTGAATGAATAGCTTGGGTCAAATTTGGAAGTTCATTACTTGGGTTATAAAGAAATTCCCAATCTTGGTTATCTTGTACTACGTGAATTCTGCGGAGCTCGGTAACTCCCTCTGCCATGCATTGGCTTATCCTTATCATCAGGCCCTAGATCTGCCTGACAGATTACATACAATCAGTTTGGAGGCAACCTAAATTCCAATGCCATTGGTTAAGAGTTGTCCCTGCAGTTAACTGCTCAAAACCTCCAGTGTAAGGAAAGCCTGAACAGCTTCAGAAATGCCATACTGCATGAAACTAAGACAAGGCAACTGGTGGTTCTGTCAGTTGAAGTCACAGTCAGGCCAGAGGACAAGACATGAAGTACTGAAGGTAGCCTCAGTACTTTTCAGTGATGTAGAAGACAGCATCATCAGCTATGAGTATGCAGAGTGATACAAGGAGATTCAGCAGAAGCAGTGAAGACTCTGAGGATAAAGATATGTGTTTTGTGGTCTAAAAAACAAAGCATCAGCTTTTCTGGAGTTGTGAGCAACCAAAGGAAGAGGATAAATTTCAAAAGAGGTAAAAAAAAATTCTAAGAGACTGAGATGGTGGAACCTGCTGAGATGTGGTATCAACTCCCATGTATAATTTGAGACCAGGTGGTCATGGTGGTTATGGTTACTATGGTGATGGTAGGAAGGTACCTTGTCCCTCATTGCTTCATCCTCTCTGGGTTACAGAGAGGAAATGGAGGGGAATGGTCAGGAAGTGGTGACTAGGAGCAAAGTGGATGAGGAAGTCATCACAACCACTACTCTTACCATCACCATCACCATCATGTCTACAGCCACCATCACCACCATCATCACTATCAGCACCAGCATAACCCTTCTATCACCATTATCACTACCAGCACCACCATCTCCCTTACTACTATAACAATCACCATCACCACAGTCACCACTACTACTACCATCAATACTGCCACTGTCACTACCACCATCACCACCACCACCACAACAGTACCTCACCACTTCTGACCCAAAGATGTACAAGATATGAGAGGAAATAGTTTCCAGGATCAGTGTGGCAGGAAACAACCCATAATTCTGTCCACCTGTACAGGTGCCAAGGAAGGCCTTTGGAAGTAGCTTCAGTACAGACACTTGCATTTGCAAAGACAGCACAGTTACACTGGGATGATGTGTATCTGAAAGAATTATTCTCATGACAAGTTCACACAGAGAGAAAGTAAAATTAATAGAAATGTGAGAAGACAGAGAGGGGAGATGGGGAAGGTAAATGGAAAGGAGGAAGGAAGAGAACTGGAATTCAGAAGATAAGGAGAGAGAGAGAGAGAGAGAGAGAGAGAGAGAGAGACATGCCTTGCCCAACTGCATAAGTACAGCTCTACTTAATTTTCACACACTGGAGAACCTGTTGTCAATTTTGAAGACTCAGGATGAGCAGATGACAAAAGAAAAAGAATGTCCCAGTTGCTGCCCTCCAAAATGCCCAGGCTTGCCTCTTTCTGACAGGGCTAATTCTCACCCTTTCCAGCACTTTTCTCTCTGAGATAGATTTCTTTGGTGGGACAGGAAATGTTGTCTTGAGTGTGTAGAAATGAAAAGTGGAAAAATCTTACCAACACTTTCAATCGCCACTATTATGTTTCTGGAGGCACTTACCAATGGGCCAAGGGGATTATAATGTTGATAAATTATTATTTTGTATAAAATATAATTCTTATTTTTATTATGAAGTCCTGTACATTTATTTCACATTGATTATCTCATCAGATTTTCATATCTGCAATGAATAGATAAGAGAAGTAAGACATTTCCCTTCCCATTTTATAAAGAACTAAATCCTGACAAGTCTGAGTCACATGTGATTTTCTATGAGCCTAGCTAGGTGTCTCATGACACGTACAGATACAGGATCTCACTGAATCCTCTCAATAACCCTATCCTATGGCTAGAGGATGACTGGTCTATTTATTTGACATATCTCTTTTCCTAGGTGCTGGAGCTCAACCAATGGACATTGGTTTCCCGTGTTGGCTTTTGCATAGTCAGGACCCAACCTCTAAAACTTAAAACTCTAAAATACCAATTTTTTTAGCAGCATCTTTACCAATCCTGAAATAAGCACTATGAATAGAAATACGAATCTGTGTCTTGGACATTGGGGTTCAGAGTCCAGCAGATGACTCTCCCAGTCAATCAGTGTAGGCATCCCCTGGCAATATTTATTGCTTCAGAGATGGACACAAGCCCTCCACTGACCTGATCAGTGAAGGGAGACATTTATTTGTATCCTTGGGGAAGAGTCTTTCTCACTACCCTTGGATATGGGAAAGACAGATTTTGTTCCCGTTTATGACTGCGTGGACCATGCCGTACGGCTTGTTATCATGAGGAAGCCAACCTCAGCACAAGGCTGGGCCTGTGGGTAGTCTATTTTATATGCTTCATTAAGCATCACTAACCCCTAACTTAAAACAATACACATGTTATTCTTACTCACGTTACAGGGGCCTGTATCAGTCCAAAGCACCCATTTAGAAGAGAAGGGCTGCTCACTGCAGCCACTCAGTGGTCCCAGCAGATGGAAGCTGCATTTCAATGCAACACTTGCACAATTGGCATGTTGCTATCTTCCTCCCTTGCCTGGTCTTGCCTCTGGACATTATGTGAAGTGATCCTGCTGATGCTTTGAGCCAGCTCTTGGTTTCTTAAAGGTCCTTTTAGCAATATCCCCTTTGTCCTGCCTGACTATAGTGATTTGAGTCCTCTCTCTTTTATTTTTGTTCTGCCTAGCTAAAAGTTTGTCAATTTTGTTGATTTTTTCCCCAAGAATAAACTTTTTGTTTCGTTGATTTTCACTATTGATTTTCTACTTTCAGTTTCATTTATTGCTGCACAGATCTTCGTTATTTCCATCTTTCTGGTAGTGTTTGGTTTAGTTTGCTCTTCTCTTAGATGTTTCTTATTTACAGCTGTGGCACCCTAACTGGTCATATGGCTCATCATGGCAGAAAACTAAGTGACAAAACATACTTGTAGCACTTAGCTCTGTGCTTGGAATAGTGAAGGGCAGCTGCATAGCTGTCACCACACTTATCTTGTATACTACTGAGGGAGGTGGGCTGGCCGTAAACCCCATATTTCAGGGGAGGCCGCTATGTGTGAGAAGGTTATTGGCCATGGTTTAAGTTTCATGGATTCAAACCTGGATGATAGCACTAAGCTGGACTGTCTAGATTGCACTGCTTGGGATTGCACTGAATTCATGGGCTCTCTCACTGTTTTCAGGCAAGATGTATCCCCGAACAGAGTGACAGCCTCCTTGTAGGTAGAGGTGGAAGGAAAGGCAGTTTCACCTGCTTACCCCTGCTGATCTGCAGCAGTGCTTGGCAGCTCATCATTACGTGTCTCCCGGGGAATGGTTGCTTGCTCTTCAGGTCACAGTTGTACTAAACAAGCAATTTTCCCATTCAAACTGCCTTGCTGCCAGTGCTCTTGTATCTGCTTGACAAAGAGTATTAAATGACAGAGCAGCATAATCGGAAGTGACTTGTCACCAGGCAGTCATGTGTAGGTGGGCCTACTTTCTGGAGAAAGACACTTGGACGGAAGGAATACCTCTGCCTTCGCAGGATGTCAGGGGTTGACAGTGGGTCTGCTATTGTCTGAGATGGAGGAAGGCTCTTATAGAACCATGGCCAACCTGTTTGACTCAGGCTGGTAAACAAAAGTTCCTTGGAGGTCTGATGCAGCCCAGCCCCATTCGTCTAGAAATCTTTGAGCAGGTCAGTGAATTTCCCAAATTTTGAGGTCAGTTGGCTTCCACATTGTTGAGATTTGCTTGCTAGTGAAATCCCAAGCTTACCAGGTCTCCCTTGATCTTAGATTTCACCAAGGATGTAGACTGTGCTTCCCACTAAGGCAAGATCCACCTTACACACCCATACACTAGACAATGTTTTACACAGGGCACATAAAAATCACAAGCAACTTGGCAGGAGTTAATGTACTTGCACTCCAGAGCAGCTCAACTTTGCTCCTCCTGCAATGTTTGCATGAAACACCTTCAGGAGAAGCCACCAGGGCTTATGCCCTTCAAGTGGAGTCATTCTGGAATGTGCTATAGTCTGCTCTTCCCTCTTTAGATGATGGCCTTTAATCTATGGCCTTGGGTCTTTGTGTGTGTGTGTGTGTGTGTGTGTGTGTGTGTGTGTGTGTGTGCATGCATACGTGCATGTGCCTATGTATCTCTGTGTGTGCACACTGATGTGTGTGTCTGTCTCTATGTATCTTTGTGTTTGTGTCTGTGTGTATATATTTCTACATGTGTTTGTCTCTGTGCAGGTTATTACATGCATCTATGAGTGCCTGTGTGTGTGCATGTCTCTCTATGTGTGTGTTTTTATGTTTCTGTGTTTATGTCTATGTGTATATCTGTGTGTATCTCTATGTATGTCACTGTGTGTCTACGTGTGTGTGTGTTTGTATGTAGGTTCATGTATGCTTACACAGGATGCTTTAGAAATAGTTGTAAAAAAATGCCTTATATGCATTATCAAGGCAAGATCACATCCACTTAGCAGGAGAGCAAGCTGTGTGCAAACCAGATACTTCAGCCCTTAGATATGGGCCCCCACTCCGCCTCCAGTGGTTTCCAGGAGTAAACAATAAATGCCAAACCTCACTAGGAGACAGTGGTGATCTCAGCCTTTGTCTCGCCTTTTCCCAGGTCTGAGCTGCATGCACAGGGACTCAGCTGGAGAATGTGTCATGAAGAGCTCAAGGTGTGGGAAAACCGCTTCCACTGAGTGTATGATAGGCTGAAGAATGGTGCTCCAAGGTTGCCAATCTCAGCATCAAATAGAATCTTCCTGGATTGCAGATGCTCCTCTGGCAGGCTGGTACAGTGAGAACTGGTTCTGCTACCTTCCAAGTGTGCATAGGTCACTTCCAAAAGAGGCCAGCTGCTCCAGGCTCTGTGTTATGGGAGCCTTGGCCTAAAACCAAGGCTGTAGCCCAATGAATTAGAAGGCAATGCAGAAGGAGACCACAGAGCAGAAGCCTCTGACACACCTGGAGGCCAACTACATGGGTTAGACCAAATATATGGTGCCAACACCGGTCAAGCCTGCCTAGGCACAGATAGGATCTAGGAGCAGGAAGACCAGGTTACCAAACAGCAGCCCACAGCACGTACTCTCAGTGTCCACCTACAGGACATCAGTGTGCACAAATGCCTTCCTGTATATCAGCCCCTGCCTCTAGAAACCAGCAAGGAGTCTCACAACCTGACCACTGTGGTGCCGTACAGGACACATTGGAGTAAAAGAAAGCCATTAAAACTAGGTGACCATATTCAGGACAGGAAGAGAGAATCTGGTCTCAGGGACCAGTGGCCCCCCTGTAGCTCCTCCTTCCCTGTAAGCTGTCCTTTGTGTTTAGAGAGTGCTGAAGCCCTGCTTTGGTACCTTCTTTGTGGTGCTCTCCCTTACTCCTATGCCTTCCTGTCTGTACCCTTCTTAGTAGGCCCATCACTTCCTCCACACACAGGTTAAAACTGCAGTAGTCCTTCATGCAGCATCCAGAGGTGCTCACTTCAACTCCATCTCCATCTAGAACTTGTTCCACATTCCTCTGGCGTTTTTTGGTTTCCTCTTAACATCTCCTTGCTAACTCCTTTATATATCAAGCACTCCACAAATAACTGCTGAATGAGTAAACACATGCTATGTTATGAGGATAAAAAGAAAGAAATTGATGCATTAGTACCGATATTTTAAAAAGCATATTATATCTAATATAAGCCTCCAACCCCAGGATATCAACTGGAAATATCCAAGTGCCTATTAAGCTGAACTTGTATAATAAAATATTGAACTCCCTGGTAGTAATGAGTCCCAGAATGTAAAACGTCTTTATTGAGCTCTGCCATGCCTTGACAGATAAAGTGAGACTTGCCAATAGATATACATTGGACAAAGTCTTTTCTTCTGTTTAAGAGAATGCATGAATCCAAGGTCAAATCATGCATTCAGGGAAGCACTTTGAACTTCATGATCTAGAGCTTTCGTCTTACAAACCAAGTTGCTGTCCAATCTCCAACTCTTTGCTTCTGCCCAGTTAGAACTTCCTTACCTGAGACTTGCTTTGACACCTGAGCAGATGATAGTATTATATCCTGGAGGCTGGTTATAGATTTGGATGGCCCCTCCATGGCTGTTAGGAGGACAGTCATTCTGGTCAGTGCCAGCCAGCATCCATGCACACTGCCATCATAAGAGCTTATATCCTCTGACTCCTGTCTTCCTTTGAAGGATTTCTGTAGGCCTCCAGCAATTTCATCTCTCTCTGGTCATAGAACAGGCCTCTGGGGCTGTGATCTTTGAATCAGGAGGCTCTTCAGAAACTGTTCAGAAGCCTACAGGGAAATCTGACCCAGCTGGACTCAGTACAGAGAAAGAACTGACCCAACAGCCTAGATCTGTGGGCACTGATTCATCAACTGAGCCACACAGGCAGGGAGGTTTCCCTGGCATTCCCTGCTCTCTAATCTAACCTTTCCTTTCAGCCTCCTGAGATTTACCTGATCGTTAAGTGCACTTTCTGTCCAACATAAAAGCAGCGCTCTGAGAAGACAGCAAGCTGTGTCCTCGGGTAGTATTAATAGATCTAATCTCCAGGGAAGCATGTATGGTACTAAGGCATAGATAGAATTTGTCAGTGAGAAAAAGGTTACTCTAGAGTGTGTGTCACTTTAGTTCTTAGAGGATCAAGCACATGAGGTCACCTGATTTTAACCTCAGAGAAGAAAGATCTGCCTACCAGGGAAGGTCAAGAGCTCATCTGTCCAAGAGCTCCTTAGCCTCTGGATATGTGTCCATGATGTGTGCTTGGTTATGATGACGGGCAAAAGAAATACAGGCTTGATTCAAATGATTCCAAGACAGACCAATTTGAAAGAGCTTCCTACTCTCTTCTTTGATCTGAGAGCTAATCCAATCAAGTTATCAAGTTGGACAACTCTCCTGTAAAGGATTTCAAGGACAAATGACCTAGACAATAACTTGCTATTCCTGGGGCCATGGACACCATTTCATGTATGAAGGTCTCATCTGTCCCAAGTAAGAGATCATCAAAGCACAGAAGTTTAACTTTGTGATAGTACCTGTTGAAAGTTATCTCAAAATAAAAGTAACTTTTGTCTTTCATGTATCCAGGAAATCTACATGTAGGTAAATCAAATCAAATTCTATCTTGAGACATAATAATAAATGAAGCATAAATAGAGATTTATCCACATACCGGTATGATTGCATATATTTTTCCAGCATCTTTCAAAACAATGACATATTATTAAAAATGAGCCAAAGATTGTAATTTAAAAGAAGAATGTAGGCTAATTCCCATAAAATAAGTAAGAAGATTCACATATACAATGCCATTTGTTTACACAAGTACATGGAGCTGGATCAATATGGTTGTGAAGGATACTATGGAAGAGGGAAGGCTATGTCAAAAGATGAATGATGATGTTGAAGAGGATGATAATTTTTCAGTGGGGGGAGTCAGACAGATGAGGGTAGCAGAGAAAGGGAGGAGTATAGTAGCTTTGCAGTAGAATAATGAATAGTCAACTTGTAACACCCATTTGAACTGAATCAGCATGGTTCTGGGTGTGGAGGACCTATTTGAGGATTGTTGCCAAAAGCATAGAAAAGGAATTGGAGGGGAAGGTGGTATATAGTTGATTCTCCTGAAGAAATTTGTTATGATAGCTTTCTTGATATGAACTTGGCTGTTTTAATTATCAGAGTACTCAGGCCCTTGCTGTCTTTGAGGATAGCTTCAGTTCTTTTTGGAAGCTTTGGTCCTTACCTTGAGCATCACCTGGCTCCAGTGCAGCTCCTTCATCCTGCTGGCACAGACTTTCTAATTTTACCATGGACCTTTGGGTCTTCCCAGTGCAGACCCTTGATAAAGATTTGCATGAGGAATTGTCGTGGGCTCTAGGCCCCCATTTAGATTTGTGGACAACATTGCCATGGGGCTAGGTCTTCAACTGGACTCGTGTAGACAGTGCTATTGGATTCAGGATCTCAACTGTATTATTTGAGTCTCTAGTGTGTAGACAGATTTCCTGCACTCTTTTGTATTTGACTCTTTGGGTGAAAATTATAAAATAATCCTATAAAGTATGTGTCTTGTATTAAATCTGTTCCCTTATAAATCCTGACCACAATAAGTTTATTTATGGTAAGTGGTGTGTTAGTTGGCTTTCCACTGCTATGACAAACTACCTTTTTAAATTTTTTTTATTTTTTATTTTAAAGGTAGTAAAATACAACAAAACAAGACAGAGCAAAGCCAATCAATGTAGTGAAATTGGTACCGAACTTCAGAGCAGGATACTGGGATAACAATAATAGGTACCATATATCTTCTTGTCTTCAAAATAGTTGTCCATTCAATCAGGCACAGAAAAATCAAACCAAAACCAGAATATTATAAAACCTATCAAAATAGAATAGTGAATAGAGCAAAACAATTAATCAGAACAAAGCAAAAAGATGAAAGCAATATTGGCCTTCAAAGACAAGATAGAAGGAAATCCCCCATATTTGCTATATTGCATAGGGTCATACTCCCAAGAGATGCTCAGACCTCTGGCCCCAGGTCAGCATAATCAACCAAACAATATGAACATTTAGTTGCTTTATGTACCTTAGCTGCTATCAACTCAGGCTGTCCTTGACACCATCCAGTTGCTAATGGGGAGGTGGGGGCTGGGCACTGGACGTTTGATTCTCAACTCACGCAGGTAGGCTCAAGGGAGACTTGTTCCCTCCATGGTACACTCCTGGCTCTCTCATGCTGCTTACCAAGAAGGATGGCTTGTTGCTTTCTTGGTTATTGCTTTCTTGGTCAGTCCCCCAAGTTCTAGCATGGCTGTTTCTCGGGAGACACTGACTTGTCCTCTCCTTGGTATGCCTGAGGCTCACTTGCGCCACTTACCAGGAAGGGTGGGCTATGAGAAAAATCAATCATGAAAAGGAAGAAAGATTTATTTTTGTTCATGGTTTCAGAGGATTCAATCCATGGTCACTTGACTTTGCCGCCTTTGGTCCTGTGGCAAGGTTGAACATCATGGCAGGGAGCACATTTTGGAGCAGACCTGCTCACATCAGGAAAATGAAAAAGAGAGATAGAAGAGGTGCTAGAGTTCCAGAAGTCCCTTTAAGATCACATCCCCAGTGATCTAACTTCATTCTATGGCCCCAACTCCACTATACTAACAGCACCAACCACTGACGACCAAGACTTCAGTCCATGAGCCTTTGGGGGATATGCTAGACCCAAACCACAAGAAGTAGGGTCATCATTGCCTAGGGATGGTGATGAAATAGAGAATGATGAAGAGGCTAACCTGGGGGAAGGCTTCAAGGAAAGTGAAGAAAAACTTACTGAACACATGAGGAAAGGGCATTGTTGGAATATAATGGCAGGAAGTTCAACAAGATTTTCACTGTGGGTAACATGGAGAGTGGAACAACACATTAGATGGCCTTGCTGGGGATAAAGTGATAAAGACACAGCCTGGTTCTGTATTGCTGTGTGCAGTAAAATGGGAAAAGACAAATAGAATCCGAAGAAAGTGATATTTAACATTTAAGGGACTGAGCTAATGTTTGTAAAACTATTTGGCCTTGCTACATGACAAAATGTACTAAAATTAAGAAAAATTACTTCTAAGTAAAGATCAAATTCAGGGCATAAGAGTAAAACTTACTGATTAATTCAAGGCCATTATTCTAAAACTCTTATGTTTATACCTCAGAAAAATATAATGTGATACCTTAGAGAATTGTTTAACTTAATAACAGGCTCCTGAGAAGCTTCAAGATGTTCCAGAACTGGACCAACTAGAAAATAATTTACTTGAAAGTATGTGTAGCCATGGTTTTTGCTTAATGGAACAAGTTTCCAATATGATTTGTAAGACATTCGCAAATTTAAAAAAAAAAAAAGTATTGTTGTAACTGATAATAGCTCGGACCAAATGGGACAGAGACGATAGAAAAACATTCTCTGAATTCCACTTAAGCAGGCTGAGAAAAATTTGCAGGTATAAACTTGATTGATTGCCCTGAAAGTGGAAGGATTCAGAAAGCAGGAAGAAGAGTCCGGAGGATAGCTCTAATAGCCCAGGGAGGAGTAAAACTGAGTTCTAAGCAAGACAAAATAAAACAACCCCATAATTTGCCTGATTAGAATTAAACATTGATATTGCATTTCCCTCTTCAAAAAGGGGCACCAATAACTATCATTTTATCCATTATATGTTGGAAACTTTGTTCTTTAGTTCATGGGTTTTCAATCAAGAGAAAATGTGTTTGAGGAGCTATACTTAAGAAACTTCATCCAAATAGCCTGCTTCAAAATGTACCTGACTTATTTGAAAATATTCTGGATTTGTAAGCTATAAGAATGCATCAAAGTGAGTAAAAAGAGGTGTGTTTTGCAATTGGGAGAAATGTAAATAGTTTATTGCCAGTAGACAGACTATGTTGGTATTCTAAAATATATTCGTAACATTTTGACACACTTTCTTTTCTTTTTTTATTTAAAAACACAAAACAGAAAAAAGGATAGAAATGATACAGAATTTCAAAAATTAGTAGGAATTTAATACTAGTCAATATATTGCATATTAAAGAACAACTGGGATAGGGGAAAGGAGAAAAGAAAGAAAGGAAAAGATTATATGCATGTAGGTATACATATATAAATATATATATATGTAGGTATACATATATACATATACATATATACATATATATATATGCAAGATAGATAACTATACTACAAATCTCTGTTAGTTCATCAAATAGAATAGTTTGTGCTGCTTTGTTTGATTGTATGATTTTTTGTGATCTTGTAACCTGCTACACTTTAAAGATGTGGAATCTGACTTCTTACTTCTTAAACATATACTGTATTCAGTGATTCTCTTTTAATGAATACAACAAGGGGGAAATGTCACCATGTGATTTCTAAGCCTAGGTCATAAAAATCATTGTAATTTTCCCCTTGTTCTTTCTTTTGGGTTACTCATTCTGGGATAAATTGTCTTCCATGTCATGAGGATACCCAAGTAGCTATTGGACCCTTACACAGTGAAGAACGGAGGCTACCTGCCAACACCAGAGAAGCACGAATGGCCTGCCAATGGCCATGAGAATAAAACACCACAGAATTGCACCCTGCAGTCCCACTCTAGCCCTCAGCTGGTGGCAGCCCCAGCTGATGCACTGATTGCAGCCTTCTGAGAATCTCTGAGGCAGGATGAGTCTCCCAAGCCCCTCCCTGGTTGCTACCTCACTAACACTATGAGAGGATGAATCACTGCTGTTAAACGTCATAGAGTTTTGGGACTTCGATGAGACTTAAAAATCCATTTGGAACAAGAAGTTTTGTTTGCTTGCTAAATTTTGGAAGTAGATCCTTGACAGACTTAAATTGTCTTTTTGGCTTCTTTGGGTTGTCAGCTTCTTGATAGATTCAAAAATTCTGTTGGCTTAGTTGAGCTTTGAATCTTTTTTGCATTCATTATGGTTCATGTATATTTTCATTAAAATTACTTATTCTATTCAAACTTAAAAATTTCTTATTGTGGAATTCTTTATACTCTGCCTTTAAAATTACAGTGTTATCGTTCTGTTTTATCGTTTTTTATTTGTAGTCATGTGGTTTTGTTGACAATTTTCTTGATTAGATTTGCCGGAGTTGCCTGCTTGTTTTTAAAAGAAATATTACTTGAATCCATCAATGTTCTGAGCTTTTTTATACATTACAGTTTCATTATTTCCCTTTGTATCTTGATTAATTTTGTTATCATGGTTGCTTCACATTTTTTCTCTCTCTTTCTTATTCATTTAGCTGAATGATTTAAGGATATTTTTAGCTTTTTGGTTAACAATTAAAAACATAAGAGTATGACTTAGTCTAAATAAAATTTTTTGTACTTAGAGTTCCCATTTCTACTATATAAACACTGTGTAATTGAAATTCTGATTTCCTTTTGTCTCAGATGTTATTTATAAGACTGAAACATTTTACTTCCCTGGTTGAATTTTTTATTATTATACACTTGCAATTTTATCGCATTGTAGTCTAAGAAGATAATCTAAACATTTTTACTTTTAAATTACTTTTAATTTTTGCACACACATGAATATTCAAAAGCAATAAATAGAAAGAGTATAAGCATTATGTATTTATGTTTATATGTTATTTTATATATTGACTTGTGAGAACAAATATAAATCTGTAAAACCACAAGTCATTTGTCTCTATAATCACCTTGTTCCTCCTGCCTCAACGTCCCTCTCCCCTGCTTTACCTGTTGTATTCCCAGTCTCCTTTCAGGGACCAAATCAAACATTGTCTCACCTATAAAGTTTTCCTGGCCCTCAGGCACAGGAAATAATTCCCCCAAATCATCTCTGAGCCTTCACAGCAGTTAGTTCCATTAAACTGACTGGAGTGAGCCTATCCTATCAGAGTCCACATTGTCACCCCTGAGCAGGCCAGATCTCCCTGCTCTTGCATTCCCAGGTATGAAAACTTCTCAGTATCCATTATGAACCAGTAAATTTAGCACCATACTTTTTCAAGGTAGTGTCTGTTGGGTTCACATTTTCTTTGTAAAGTGTTGTACTTTATAGAAAACTTTTCAATCAAAACATGATGGAAGACCTGTAGCAGATCAGTTAATATAAACTCATCATCAAATTTAGTATTATTGGTTCTCTTTGTTCTAGCTGGAAAGTCCAGTCTGGTACTCATAGGTGAAAAAAGATGTTTACTACCTTCTCCAAATTACCTGGCTCCTTCACATTATGGACTAGATGCATTGCTACTTGCTACTGACTGCGTAGATCATGTGTGCACACTGGATTTAAAATCCTGATGCATGTTCAGTTTGTAATTATTTACTCAGTCCTTGAGTAGTAGTATTAGATGCTGTTTCATATTGTATATACAAAATGTTTATATTTTTAGAAAAGTTTTAGGTTCATAGAAAAATTTAGCAGAAGGAACAGAGATTCCATACACCTTTGGCAACCAAATGCAGGATAATTTCTACAAAAAAAGTTCACCCTTTTCTTGAGTGTTATATAAGGAAAATTCTTTTTGTCTATTCTGGGACTGAGGTTATGTGATCTTTAATTGTGATATATCAACTTAATTTGAATAAGAATAATCTGGTAGATTAGTAAACTTTGTGTGTTTGTGGATGATAGACTAGTAGACCAGCAAACTGAGAGGGGAGCACCTACCCCTGAGGTGAATTGCACCAACCAAGAGGCTTATAGTTTGGACAGAATGAAAAAGGAAAGGAGGAGGAAGGGAAAATTTCGATTTTGGAAGCCACTCCAACCTTCATCCTAGCCTTGGGACATGAATCTCCAGTTTCTTCAACTTGTAATGTAGATTCTTCAATTGTCCATACAGATTCATTTGTCTTCTGACACACATTTACACCTGTGACCCTACAGTGAGCTTCCAGGCCTTCACCATTTCATGGCTACTTTATTTTCTGGCCCTCCAGCATGCAGGAGGCCATCTTGAATTCTTCTGCCTCTTATCTGGCAGACTGTGTTGGGACCCTTCCATTTCTGATTCTGTAGACCTACCCAATAAAACTCTTATATAACCATACATATATTTTATATTGAATCTGTTCATCCAAGAACCTTAAATAATACAGGTTTATATTGTGTATACAAAGACAATCAATTTTGTCTAATGCAAAGATAATCAACTCAAAGATCTTTATCTATACAAAGATAATCTATTCAAAGATATCTTAAAATGTAGACTTTCCTTTTGAGTTTATTTTCATTCACAAAGGGATCATGGATCGAAATATAGAAAGGCAATTGATGTTCTGAAGGAATTATTGGGTTGACTGAAGGGTTATTGGGTTGACTCTACCCTAAAAGGTGCTGTCAAAGGGTCTGTATGCATCAAGCATCTAGTCACTGCCTGAAAACTTGACTTGAGCACTTTTGTTCTGCAAAGCAGAAGGAACTATTTGGCTAAATATTTATACTCTAATTTCCATCTCAAAGACTCATGTGAAATGATGATGTTTATATGTGAAAGAAAATGTTTCAGCTTGCCTCCTTGTGCAGTAAAAATGATAGTGGGATGCATAACACAGTTCTCTTGTTTTAGAACTCTCTGACAAAGATTATTGCCCAAAGAACACAATGTAATCAGCTTGTGGGGCACTTGTAATTCTTTTTCCAATAGTTTGTAATAGATGCAGTTATGCCCTTTACAGAATGTCAGAGGTGAATTTTGGTTAAGTAAAGTGCATTAACTAATAATTTTGGGGTGTTTTGACCAGTGATGGAATATCAAGTGTTTAAAAAACGTTTCCATAAAGCAAACTTCATTTGCTCTTATTTTTTAATGTGGTCACATCATTCCTTTCACTTTCATAGGTCAATAGGCACGAATAATCATACAGCACTTCATTCTATTTATTGTGTTATGAAGATGACTTCTAAATGTCCTAAAATATTGTGCCCACCCACAGACGCAAGAAATGGTTCCCTGAAGTTTGGTGGAGTGCAGCATCTTCCCTGGAACTCTCTAGAGAAGGAGGGGAGCTGCCATGGAGGAATCAGCTTTGCACAATTGCTTCAAACTCTACACAAAAACGTTTCAAGTGCAGCAGAAAGAGGTTAAAATGGTTCATAAATTTGTAATAAATCTGTTGACAATAAAATAATTCCTGTCAAACTAGAACAGTTAAGAGATTCTAAAAAAAATAGACCTCCCTTTTCAATTGTTAGCTAGTAGCTAAATATTGTTTTTAAAGTAGGCTTGGTGTAATTTTTTCCTCTGATAAATTAGGTATCTAGAGATTGAACTAATTAAAGCAAATAATGAAGCAAAGATTGAAATACCCAACAGAAAGGTTTATTCCATTCAAATTTTACATACCAGGTAAAATGCTATCCATTAAAGCATTTTCTTTTTTTGCTGTCCTTGTGGCTCTGCATCATTAAAGATTTCCATTGTCAGAATGACTGCTGATTAAAATGTCCCTCCAAAAGAGACACTTGGTTTTATTATTATCTTAAAAGAAGGGTGAACTTTTTTCTACCTCTGTTCCCTTATCTTGGTGCTTAGTTATTTCTCTTGAGTTTATAGGTTTAAAGTGTTCTTTGCTGATGGAAAAGGCAAAAAAAAAAAAAAAAGCATCTCTAGAAACATCCATAGAGGCAGGAGAAACAATTAATGTATATTGCACACTTTCATATTCTACTCCCTTCTTTCTGGCTCTTGACAAGCATCATCTCTCCCAATTTTCATCAAGTTAAAAGGGACTGAGAAGGGCCATTGAATTTTTTCAGGGTCACACTGCTTCTTTGTGGCTAGTGTCACTGGGGTTTTGGCATAGCCAGGAAAATCTCATGTTCATATAACCAAAGTTCTTCCATTTTCTAAAAGCGTGCTGTATCATCCTGTACTTTCATTCTCATGTGCCACAAGAGGACCTTTCTTGTTATCTTCAGTTCTTATAGCATGAGACAGATGAGATGCTCAGCTGTCCTCACTTAATACTTCAGATTTCTTTTTAATATTGAAAACCCCAAGAAGTCATGGAGTTTCGTGCCACAAAGAAGCAGAGGCAACTGTGGTTTCTGCTTCTGTGCTGCTAAGCTCAACAAGGAAGACAGGAACCTCATTCTTGACTGTACTCCACCCTGGGCCCCACCCTGCAGGCTACAGTGGGACTTTGCATTGACATTCACTTCAGCCACTCTGCAACACTTTTTCATAAACCGTACCTGATGCCCAAGTGAAATCACCCCCCACTACAACTGAATACAAATGACAGTTTCCCTCCCACAATGGGCAAAGTTCACTGAGGTCACCGACAATGTCACTTATGTTATATCCATGGGCAATATCTAGTTCTAGCCTTCATTTGTCTCCAGTATTCCGTATTCCTTTCCATTTCAGGAACATCCTCTTCTGCATGTCTTTGGGAAGCCACACTGTCCTGTTTCCCTCCCACTTCATGAATGCTTCTTTCAGTACAGCCTCAGTTACATTCCCCATCACTAGGACACAATACTGGACGCTCATAACAAGCAGCAGCTTATTTTGGCTGGAGGTTTCATTCCATGGTTGGCTGGCTCCAAGGCTGAAACAGAATGGAGAGCAGCATGACAGAGAAAAAGCTGCTCCTGCCATAGAGGACAGGAAGAAGACAGAGAAGAGGGAAGCTGGAGACAATAATACACACTCTTCTGGGTCACACTCCCAGTGACCTGTCTCCAACCCATCTCCTAACTGCACATGTAGCTACTGAATGAATACAGCGTCCTCATGATCCAATCACCTTTCGCACACAAGAATTTGGGGAAACATTTTAAATGTAAACCACAACAGTTACCTTGGTAGATCTTCTATCCTTGCCCCCAATCCATGCTAATGGCTTCTCTCTCTTTATGTCTCTATTCCAGACCTTTGTCCTGAGCTGCAGTTGCATGTATTCTACTCCCAGCTCCATTACTATGCCCCGCCAAACCTCAGAATTGCCACGTTTGTGCTGGATGATCTTGACACCCCTCCACCTGTGTCCCCATTCGTATGTTCAGTGTCTGGGCGGCTGACCATAGTATACTATGCCAGCCAGCTCCCCTCTTGCCAGCTCCTGCAGGGGACTGTGGGACAGCGGGAGGTTGAAGTCAGGGGTCTTCTTCCTCTGGGGCTGGGGATTGACTTCGTGGTTCCCTTCCATGTGACTCTCTGACTCTGGCCGCAGATGCTGTTTCACCTGCACACATTGAAGTGCTTCTGGCTTCCTGTTCCCACTTTCCTGAAACTTTGCCTTCTGTTAGTGCCCCTTCGTCCAGCAACACCTCTACCATTAGTGCATTTGCTGCCCTGGCCTCAGTAACCTGAAGGATGTACTTTCTGCTTCTTTCTGATCCGTCTGATCATCCCCACTCACTCTCTACCCCCTCTTGACCGCTTTTCCTTTTGTTCATTCACCTGATAACTCCTATTCCTTTTTACTGAATGATGCAGTGAAACTCGCTTGTTCCAGCCGAGAAACTGGCTTCACCCTTGTAGCTTTTCTCGCTCTTGCTCCTTGTCTCCATGGCTCCATTCAAGCCCCTCGGACCCTGTACCTTTCAGCAACCTGTTCCACAGGTCTTGTGTAGAACACCTTCATCTTTCGCCTCACAGACACTCTAAAGACTGGCCACATGGCGCCTTACTCCACTCCTGCCCTCTGACACACTCTACACAAGCCCACCAAAGCAATTCCTCCGAGATTCAACCCTGATTATGCCAAGTCCAGTTAATCCTCTGTTAAATTTTCACTTGTCTCTGGATAGAGCCCATGTGCCTCGGCTCCTCCAGCTGTGACCCTTCAATGTCATCTCTCAGGGGCTGCACTCTAGTTGTGCCATGCCATGTGAGAGTGTACCATGCCTTTCTCCCACTTCTGGCTCATGCACAGTATTTCTACTGCCTGGAACTGTAATTCACCTGGCTAGTGTAAACCTACTCCTCGGATAGCATCTTAGTTATCATCTTTTCCAGGAAGCCTTCCCTTATGCGCCATATAATTGCTCTTCTCGTGCTCCCATATTATTCTATATATCCACGTCCTTCTCTTCCTCAGCAATAACTATGATTGATCAGATACCATGTGACAAGAGTTCTGGGAAACATTCAATATGAATTATCCTTTAATCATCATAAAGTCCCTCAGAGGTGAGTGACACCTATGTGCTGTGTTGTAAAAGCTCGCTTACTCCTTTAGAGAATGAAGTGGCAAACTTGTCCTGAACATAAGTACTTTAGGTATTGTGGACCTACAATTTCCTTTCTGCTTCCTCAACTAGCTTCCCATTTCCCAATGTCCCCCTGAAAGGACATGGTCCCCTCTCTCCAGAGGGAAATAGAATCATTGGTGCTCCCAGGATGCTGTGGTCTAGTCATTGTCCTAGCCTGTGTTTAGTCCAGACACTTCAAGAGGTCAGTGGCAGGGCCAGTGTCTTGACAATTCTCACCCTATCCTCAATGGAGCAACTGCTCTGAAAGCAGGGCTCCCCTTCATGTTGCTGAGAATATTTTTCAGTTCCATTGATTTTTAAAAGAACTATAAAATGCAGGGTCACAGCAGGATTTTGATCTGGGGGTGACATGTGAAAATAATGTTGAGAACATTTATTCAGCCCTGGATTTCAGAATGGATTGTTTAGGGGAGAAAAGGAAGCAGATTGGATATCTAAATGCACAATCACACTTTCGTAGAAGTGGTGTTAAAATGATTTCATGCTAAAAAAAAAATAGGTAAAGCCATCTTATTTTCAGAAAGTTGTACTGTAACATCCCCCCCTTTTTGGGAGTCATTCTCATTGGCCAGGGGCTCAGCAGAAATACCAAGGCTTCTGTGGAACTTCCAACAGCACTAGACTCTATCATCCTTCTCTCTTATCCCCACTACTCTCAGCATCCATTTATTAACATCTTACCTGGGCTAGAGCTTACTAAGCATGTGGTTTTCAGATGTACAAGTTAGTTTGAGTTCAAGAACAGGAATTGCTCACACTAGTATTGGTCCAGACCAGGAACCCTGTACATAGCTATGGACTCAAGCGGCTGTCCAGAATCCTGCCTCAGATTTTGCTCAGTGCTTCTCCTCAGAGCAGCTCAGCATGACTGCTCTCCCTGACCCTCTGCTTTCGTGGTTGGGGCCTCTGGCTCAGCTCAGCTTCCCAGTTGGTGCCATAGTAGCTGACCAAGATCCTGAGTCACATCATATGTCCTGAGTCACGGCCTCCACAAGTCATTCCACTGAACTGATTCATATTGAATCATGATACGTCCTGGCTGAATATCCTGGCGAAGAAATTTTGCAAAGATGACTTTTCTGTTCCAAGATGAAATAACACAATTACTAATCCTTCTCAATGCTCATGACCATGCTTTCACCATGCTTTCTGAAAAGCTGCTGCCTAAATGTTCTCAAATTGACTCTATGGGCAGCTGAGTTATTCCTAAAGTGTGACACTTAATCAAATTTTATGTATAATCAACACACCTGCCTAGCACATGATATGGTCTTCCATAAATATGGATTGAGTGGATTAGTTGATGGTCAAATGAATCCTTTCTGATGATGTCTCTTTTTGCAATCAGTAGCCTTACCTGGGCACAGCACTGAACAGCATTAAGTGTGTGTCATATCTCAACATCAGTTAAACAGCTTCTAATTTCTTCCTTTCACTGGGCTCTATTTTTTACTTAAAAATCTATGAACTAATTACTGCCCTTACATCCTGTACTGATGTTTCAGCTTTTCTCATGTCTTCTCAGATAGTGCAGCTAGCAGGTCAATTTTCCTAGGATACAACTACCAATCTTGAATTGTTGGATTGCTCCTTTGGAAATTTCCAGTGATCTTCTTCCTTACTGCTTGTCTCATTCTCTGGAACACATCTTATTAAGATTTGAATCTGGATGTCCCCCCAAAGTCTTATGCAGTCATGGAGGTGGGCTTTTAGTTTGTGAATGACTCACGGTTCAGAGTTGGGATTATGAGTGTGAGTGCTTTATGCCAGTGGGTGGGGCCCACATACAATATAAGGGACAGAAAGTGCTTCTCCCCTTTGTTTTTGCTCTTTAAGCTGTTTTCTGCTGCCATGTACTGTTACCCTCTGCCATTTGCCATTCTGCCTCAGAACCAGCTGATTATGGACTGGAATATTCACAAACTGCAAACTAACCCTTTCCTCCCTTCATTTTGGGCATCAAGTATTCTGTCTCAGCAACAAGAGAAAAGATACCAGCACATATCTTAAAGACCCCAGTCATACCCATGATACTTCTCCATCCCTGTCTCAAGCATCTCCTTTCTTATCTGAGCAGCCATGTACCTGGACTTCTGTGTCCTAAGCCTCCAATCTTGACATGAGCCCTTCCAGGTGCTTAGAGGGCCCCTGTTACTGTCTCCTGCTGTCACAGTGCCTTAATGCCTCACCCATACTTGTGTGTCCTCATCTCCTTCTATGTCATACCTCAGCTCTTGGTATCATTATGGGGCCTGAAACAGTTGTGAAAACATGGGATTCTAGACCCAGGGGGCCCATACACCTTCTTTATGACCTGGGTGAGTCTTTTGGCTCTCTGGGTGGCATTCCTCAAGTGTAAGGAGATAGGTTTGAACAGCTGCTTTGTGACTGTCCATGTTGGCCTGCGGTTGATACAACACTTCTTTCATTATGATTATCTTTTTTTCTTTGTCACTGGGGATCAAACTCATGACCTTGCACTTTCCAAGCAGGCGCTTATACCACTGAGCTAAATCCCTGGCCCCTACTATTCTTTTATAACCAGAAATATTTTAAGGTTATAAATGTAATGTATAATCATTAAAGAACTTAGAAAGATCTGAAAGTTTTTAAATAGAACATTATCTTTGAATGTTACCACCAGAGATTTTTTATTGTAAAGTTCATTATCTTTGGAGGACTTTCTCTCGAAATTCTCATTTTATATTTTGGTACAGAAAATGGACTTATGCTAGGAACTCTTATCTCACTTAAATACATCTTTTCATGTTAAATATTGTATAATTGGCTTATCTCTCTCGAGAATTTTTAGAAAATGCTATAGTAGGCTGTCCAGAATCCCTTTTGGCAAAAGGACCCTCATGCCCTGGTTGTTATCAGCCCCTGGCTCACAGTTGAACCAAGTCCAGATACCAGCTTGGTGTCCCAGAGCCTCCAGACCAGCCTCACCTTACATCCCTATAATGGGAGAGCTCAGGGGCCTTTTTGCTTACCCTTAAGGTTCTTCTGAAAGGCCACCAAATCTCTACAAAGGTCTGTGACCTCTTCTGAAGCTGCTTCTATATGTAAATTGCTTGTGTCCTTGTAGGAGCCATTCTTAAGTATATCTCCAGGTGCAAATCTGTCCTTTTCATTTGATTCCCCTGACACAATATTGGCTTTACAGTATTCTGTTGTGTGGATGAACCATCAGTTAGCTAAGAAGCATCCTACTTTCTAGTTCTTTCCACTTTTCACTGTTTTAAGCAATGTTGGAATTAATAATCTAGTCAAGCTTCTTTGACCAAACTAACTACTTCCTTGAAGTAAGATAGTACAGTGTATCAGAAGGTTTGGAGCATGTGTAGCCCTGAGACATTTTTTGGGAGGTCTCTGAGGTAACACTTTTCATCAAAATGCTTGGATATACCTGGCCTCTTTCGTTCTGTTTATATTTGTACTTAAGCTGTAGAAGCCATGGTAGGAAGACAACAAAGCTTAGCAGAAATCAAAGCAATGGTGTCACATTCTATTCCTGGACACTTTAGCAGTCATAATTTAAGGCCAATTTTAGTCAAAATGTTTTTGATGAAGCAGCAGAAAGTATAATGAATTAACATGATGAGTGTGGCCCTCATGAGTGTGGTATGGTGACTTGGAAGTAAGCACAAAGCATTTCTTTTTTTAAAAATTTAAATTAAAATTATGTTATTTCTTTTTTGTACCAGGGATCAAACTCACAACCTTTCACTTGCCAGGAAGGCACTTATGCCTCTGAGCTAAATCCCCAGCCTCCTTTTTTTTTTAAAATAAATTAAAAAAAAGATAGAAACAATACAGAATTTCAAAAAACAGTAGGAAATTAACACTAGTTAACATATTGTATATTGGGGCTGGGGATTTAGCGCAGCAGCATAAGCACCTGACTTGACAAGCAGGCAGTCATGAATTTGATCCCTGGTACCGATAAAAAGGAAAAAGACTATATATATATATATATATATATATATATATATATATATATAGCTATCTTAAGTTTAAGCATAAAAAAAATCAAACTATCAAATAATGAAAGCACAAACTGTTCACACAAAGCATTTATAATGCCCACCTAGTCTGCGAACTACTCCAAGAAGTGTGGGCATTCACACTTCTGTTTTGGTCCAAATAAACTTATTTCTTTGAGCACCATTTATACTTCAAAGAATGACTGACAGACATACCTCTGCTCTTGAGTCTTGAGTATTTGCTAGATATTTTCTCAAAAATGAACAAAGCCGGCCTGTCATTTCAAGGAAAGCAACTGACAACTTACAGTAGTATTTTTCTGTTTTTCCCTTGTTTTTATTTTTTCTTTTGCGTAGTGATAAAATTTGAGCTTTCAAGTAAAAAATTGAAATGTTGAAATACTTATGTCAGCCACCATTAACTTGACAGTTACAGGTATAGAGATCCTTCTTGATGATATTTGTGGTGATTTGAACCAAAATGATCTTTTAATATTTTTTTATAGGTACCAGGAATCGAACTCACGACTGCCTGCTTGCAAGGCAGGCACTTATGCCACTGAGCTAAATTCCCAGCCCGATCTTTTCATATTGCATAATAAAATATATCAACATTTGGAAGATCTGACAACACAGAGATCTAACATTTTCCATATGACCAATGTGTGATGTTAAGTGGGCAAAAGATTCATTTAAATTATAAAATGGATCAATGGAGTTTGAGGTTAACAGAGCAAAATAAATTCACTGGTGAGTTTCTTATTCCATGTTAAATAGGCTTCAAAATTATAACTTTCTGAGTTTTGAAACAATATGTAAGAAAAAAAATCACAATTATCTGAAAGGGGTATTTAAAAACTTCGGCTTTCCTATTTGGAGGACACCCGATTTTCTTCACATAATCAACCAAACAACATATCACAACAGGTTATATCTAAGAACTCAATTGCCTTCCTCTATGTGGTTTTCTTCTACAGTCTTTCAAGTGATAGCGAAATTAATAGGAGGATATGCAGAAATTCTGTTTTCATTTCTTTAAAAAAAAATGGATGCACGGAACTCTGCCAGACTGGGAACAGCTAGATCTAAGCTCTTCCTGTGAGTCAGTGCCATTCACAGATTGCAGGGAGAGAGAACAAGGCCACGCCAGGAAGCAAGCCCAATCTGGGAACCAGTGTTGTGTGTGGGCTGCTGCCAGACTGGGAACAGCTAGACTCTAACCCCTTCTGGTGCTTGGGCTGGCAAACAAGAAGTACCAATCCTTCCCATTCCATAAGCGATCAGTTTATCCAGAGAAACACAGGCTGTGATGATAGCTATGGAGGTAAAATGCAATTTGATGCCTGTGGTGTTCTGGTGTTTCACTAACATTGCAGATCTAGGGCCAGTGGTCTGATCAGAGGATAGTAGTATACAATGTAGCATTTAGGGGTGATCTCCTTCTGAGGGTTGTAGCCATTGTTGGTTCTCTATGGTCTTATTTTGAGGTCCTGTATCATTTTCACAGTTTTGTTGAACTGGGTTTTATTCTCTTTCATTTTGTTTGAATATGTTAAATCTGATGACTGGAGCAGCTACTGTGAAGATAGCAAGATATATTAGGGTAGCAATTTTGGATTTACTATCGGTTTATTTTGAAGTCCTTTGTTGCATTCATTATTTTGGTTTTATTGTTTCTGTTCTATTCTGTTCTGTTTGATTTATACTATATTGGAAGTTATCTGTAGCTATTTTGAAGACATCAAAAGGCATAATGGTAACTATTATTGATTTTGTAACGTTTTGAAGCCCTGTATCTCTTAAACTGGTTTGTTTTGATGGAATTATTCTGTTTTATCCTCTTTAAAATAAAATTTAAAAATTATGCTTTGGAAAATACAGCTACTTTTTAATAAAACTGTTCATTTGTGTGGACATATCTTGGCTATATCATAGTTATTTTAAAAATGCATTAGTGTACAGTATATTAGTATATACTCTATTATAGAATGCTTTAGTATATGTATTCTCTGTGTTAGTTTCTAATACAGTAAGCACTAATAGTTATAGGACATAAACAACAGTTCTTTGAGATTCTTAACAATGATTACAGTGCAAAGAGCTTCTATATCCAAAGGTCTGAGAACTGTGGGAGAAGTTCTTCCTTCTCTTCACTCTACATGTTTATATATACTGCTGATGAGAGGGGTCATCATGCACTGAGCTAAGCACATCAGGGTAGGATGTTCTCTACCCCAGCTGCTGTCAGTGAGCACCCAGTGTCGGAGCCTTCGTCCATCTCCCCTTCTACTGTCTGTCTTCCTGGAAGCACGTGAATCTGCATGGATCTATATCTCTGCTTTCTTAGTTCTTAAGCATCCTGAGTTCCAGTAGTTTTCTATTTTCATGAAGCATCTTAGGACAGTATTTTTGAAAGGGTCTCATTGTTTGCCAATTGTGTTATGACTGTCCAAGTTTACAGCTTGTTGGTTGCAAGTATGAGAAAAGCCCTCTACCACTGAGCGTAATTCAGCCCAGGTGGTTGTTTTTAAACTTTTTAATGAGTCCTTTGATATATAATCATTTAAAATTTTTTTACAATGTATATTTTTAATCTTATAATTTATAACTTTTGCTTTACTCAATCAGGTTATTTGTACCATAAAGTTATAAGAATATTCTTCTAATTTTTCTTTTTTTCTTTTTTTTTTTTGTCTTTTTCCTTTTTATTGGTACCAGGGATCAAACTCACGACTGCCTGCTTGCAAGACAGGCGCTTATGCCGCTGAGCTAAATCCCCAGCCCCCTAATTTTTCTTCAGATATTTTAATATCTTTGTGTGTGTGTGTGTGTGTGGTACTAGGAATTGAAACCACACTAAGCTACATTCCCAATCTTTTTTATTTTTTATTTTGATACAAAATTTTGTTAAGTCAATAATCTGGACCTAAGCTTATTGTTCTGTTGCTTCACCCTCTTAAAGTTGTTGAGACTTAGGTACTTTTTAAGATTCATCTCTTCAGCAAAATTGGGATCTAAAAAATATATTTCTTGAAATCTAGTTTATATGTGATAAAATAAATACACCCATCTAAGTGTATTTTTATCAATTTTATCTCTCATTGAATCTATTTTTGAAAATATGTATATACTGCCCTTGTATACATTAAGTGTAACTATTATTATAAAACTATATCACTATTCATGCATTCAAGTGTTGATAAATATTTATACTGCTTTTATTTTGAGATAGACATATTATTTGGTTGCATTACTAATAAAGCTGATATGAACATTCATATACAAGTTTTTGTGTAAATATGGTTTTAAAAATTATATATTCAAATTGGTTTCCTTGATATAAAAGAAAGCAGCTTTGAAACTATATTAACATTGCATGCAGGAATCTGAAGGAATTCTCTTGTTAAGGAGTTTTAATAGTTTCCGTTAAAGCTCTTACATTTTTCACGTATAAAATAAGGTAATCTTCAAATAATGATAATCTTGTCTTTGGCTTTCCCAAATTTAAACATTTTCCTTCTTGTTCTTGCTGTATTATATTAGGTAGAGACTTCAGGACAAAGCTGAATAACAGCAACTATTTCTGTTCCCAATGGTATGAATCATCTATTGTTGTACAATGTCACGGTTGGTTTGTGTCCCCGGAAGTTCATATGTTGACTTCCTACCTTTGGTGCCTTTGAACTCAACCTTATTTGGGAGATGGCATTTTTTCAGAAGTAGTAAAATTAAAATGTCATCCTTATAGGAGATTGTAACCTAGTCCAATCCTTATCTTTTTACAGAAGGAAACTTTGACACAGACATTCAGAGAGATCATCATGTGCACATGAGGATGTCATCTGCAAGCCTAGGACAGAGGCCTGGAATAGATCTTCTTTCATAGTGTGCAGGAAGAACAACCTTTCCAACAGTGATTTCAGACTTGTGGACTCCCATGATCATTGTTGTTTAAACCACATAGTTTGTTTTGTAATATTATATGACAACCCTAGAAAACGAATACATATTACAAATGTCTTAGTGGCTTAAAACTGCAGTGGATGTAAAGTTATCTACTCATTCGTGGGTCAGCAATTGGGCTGGACTATCTGTTCTGTTTTTATTTGTTTTGCCCAAGATCCCTTATATGAAATCTGTCACTTGGCTGGGGCAGAGTGGTATAAAATGTCTAATGACTGGTAACAGCTCTCATTTGGGACAGCTCATCTCTACTCCGTGATGTGCTCTCATATTCTACTGTGGTCTGGCCAGGCTTATTCAACAGGATGCTCCCAAGAAACAAGAGCAGAAAGCAAATAACCACGAGGGTCACAGGCTTAGACTCATAGAATATCACCTCCACTGGATTCTACTGAGGCATGGCACAAGGCTGGGCCATGGTCAGAAGCAGGAGACAAACACTTTGCAACTTAGTGGATGAGTGATAAAGCCACTCTGCAAAGGAATGTACACAGACAGGGAGTGGATTTCTGGCCATTTTTAGGCAACTTGCCACTCTTATTAAGTGTGATGTTTGCTAGATGTTTCTAATGTTTTCAAAAATGTATTTCTACTTTCTGGTTAAACTTTGTGTCTGTGTTGGATGTGAGATTTTAGTAAATGTTTTCTGGCACTCACATGATGACCATATGGTGTTCTCATTTAATCTCAATATAATAAATTGTGGTGATGGGTTCTCTGATACTCTGATTCTGTTTGTAGTGCAGCTTACCTTATTTTCCTATTAGGCATGAGCTTTTTGAGGTTGTAGCCATGTCTGATGCCCTGTGCCTGGTGCTGGGGCCAGCACACAACAGATTCAGTTAATGTCTGTCAAATGTATAGTATTGATTTTAAGGCGATGTTCTCTGAGTTAAATTAGATGGAGCTCTAAAGATAACATTTTTTTCTAGTTTTAAGCATAACTTTCCTGGACATCTCTGAGCACCTGTGCATATCACAGGTGCATTCTACCATGTGGCTGCAATTCCTCCTTTTCCCTTCCCATAATCTTAGCCTCTGTTGTTGGCTTGTGTTTAGACTTCCCCCCAAAGTCTCAAGCAGTCATAGGTGGGACTTTTTAGAGGTGACTGGATCTAGTGTGTGATGCTGGGGTTGACTCCCAGTGCAATGCTAGGATTAAGGACATTAGGATTAAAGGCACTAGGATTAAGGGTGTGAGTGCTACCCACCCTTACGGCCGGCCAATAGCCTGGGTAGGATATAAGGGACATAAAGAGGCTGGTTGCTTGGTGCATTGCTGTCTTCTACCTGCCATGTGTTTCCTCTGTGATGCTCCACTGCCATGCCACCTTGCCTTGGAGCCACCCAATTACGGACTACAACCAGTATAAACTGTGAGCCAAAAGAAACCTTTCCTCTTTTAACTCTGGGTGTCAAGAATTTTGTCTCAGCAATGAGAGAAGTAACTAAGACAGTCCCCATTTCCTGCCATGAATGGTGGCACCTTCCTATCTGCAAAGGCAGAACGGTGTCTCCTTTCCTTCACCATCATATAATTGTTGGCACAAAAAATAACAGGTAAAACTGCATCACTTATATTTCAATGGTGCTTTTCTCTAACCTAGAGGTGAATTTGCTTTTCTTTACTAGTTTTAGGTATTAAGTCATTCTCTATAGTAGTTCAAAATTCACAAAGAAGGAACTTCTATGTATATTCTATGGGAATTTTAGTTCCTGGGTCTGTCTTTTCTCTCTCTCTCTGTCTCTGTCTCTGTCTCTGTCTCTGTCTCTCTCTCTCTCTGTCTCTCTCTCTCTTTAGTTCTTTCATTATGAATTCGTTTGTAAAATTTCGTAGGGAAAAATATTATGAACAAAGTAATGCAGTTTCAAGCTCTTTTAAAACAAAGAAAACTTTAGTAACCGTTTCCTTTCTTCACTAGGATAACAGGATATTCTTCCGTCACCATGAGTGTGAACCTGGGAACAGCTTTCTGGGAGGACTCTGGTATTAGGTTTCTTGCATCTCAGCTGGCTGCGCAGACATGTCCTTGACCCCAAACTGTGGAGGAGGTCTAGAATGTGCTCGCAGATTTGCTCTCAAGGGCAGAGTGGGAACTGAAGCCTGCCATCCTGATTCTGCACTTTTACTCTTCTGAGTTCAACACAGCAGGTGTCTGCAGAGCCAGAAGGTAGCAATCAAGAGTGGATTTGGAGGAGGTTTTGCTGTGAGCTCTCGGGGCTGAGGAGAGCCAGGCAGCAGAGAAAGAAACATTCTGTGAAAAAACTCATAAGAGCTAGGGGCCAGAGGCCAGGGCCATCAGAGCAAAGGATCCTGCTCATGTCCTGCTGGCTTAATGTCTTCCCCTTTATGGTTATGGTTTGAACATGTCCCCCAAAAGTCCATGTATTGGAAATTTAATTCCTAAATTTGAATGTTAATGTCCTTTAGGTGGGGCTTTAGATGACACCATTGAGGTGGGGTTCTTATGACAGCATTAGGTCTTTAGAAGAAGAGAATGATAGACTCATATTTGCATGCTTCCCTGTCTCCCCAAGTGATGCCTCTAACATACTGTATAATGCAGTAAGAAGGCCTCTACCTGGATCCATGCTTTTGAATTTCCTGTCTCCCGGTACAGTAAGAAATAGATTTTGTTTATAAATGATCTAGTCTGTGACAGTGTGTTATAACAACACAAGATAAACTAATACAGCCTCAGTTGGTCTCTTCAATGGGCCCAAAAGATTCAGTAATGTGTTTTGAGCTGCCCTCTCTTAGTCTCTATCTCTGTGAATTCCTGAAATAGGTGGACTTCACACATCCACATTCAGTAATAACTTCTTTATGACTCAGTGTCCTCATCTCCGTAATGGGTGAATACAAGGGTTGACCTTTTAGAGTTGTTATAGGATAGAATGAGAAAATGTAGAAGGACCTCATAGACAGCAAGCACTCAAATAAGTGGCATTCACTATATATATTGGTTTTCCACTGTTGTAACAAATTATTAGAAGCACTGGAGCTGAAAGCAACACGAGCTTATTCTTTCATACTTCTGTGGGCTAGAAGTTTGATATGGATCCCCCTGGGTTAAAGTCAAGCCATGGGAAGGATGTTTTACCTCCTGGACAGTCCAGAGAGCAACTCACTGCCTTGCCCTTTCCAGCTTCTAGAGGTTTGATGTATCTCTGATGTGTGGGTCATTCCATCATCATCATCATCAGTCCTTCACCAACAATGGGCGGGGGCTCAAGTGTTTATAGAGAATTTCTCTTCTCTCTTTTCCTGTTTTGGTCCATGCTGGATGAATTAGCAAAGTGCCATGGACAAACAGCTTACAGAAAACAGAAATTTCACAAAATTCTGAAGGCTGGGAGTTCAAGATAGGATGCCAGCTGTTACATTCTGATAAGGTCTTCTTCTAGGTTTCAGGCTGGAAACTTCTCCCTGCATCCTCACATGGAGGAACCAGGGGAAGAGATCTTCTTGGGGTCATATTTATAAAGTCCTAATCCTGTTCGGTGGGCTCCTGCCCTCATCACCTTCATCACCCTCAGTGTGATCCCTTTGCCACAGATCTGCCCCCTTCAGCACCCAACGCGTTCAGAGATAATGAAAGAGACAAACTCAATGTTGTGGCCAAAGTTCATGAACAGAGAAATAAAATCAGGAATTTACATGTAACTGTGGCTTAGTAAAACTAAAACTGCTTTGAGATGTTCATTGAATACTCATGTCAGTGACATAAAACAGGATTTTTATGTATCTTTATTTTCAGCGAGTGAAGACTATGATAAATCATGTGAGTATTTGTGAGTTGACTACATGATTGATATTGTATTTTAGAAATTTTGATAAGTTTCTATTTAGGCTTTATGATTTCTAATTGAAAAAGTGCAATGACAAAGTACAGTTTTAATGACATATTTGGTAGGAGGAATTCCATCTCATTTTGGGAAAGGCAATCTATATTTTTCTCACAAATGAAAAAAAGATGGCATATTTTGTTGGCATTCCCTAGTATCTGTTATATTCACATCTCTCACTGGTGAGATACATTTTTGGCAGTTAGTGAACTACCACTGATGTGTTACTATTATCAAAGGGTCTTCTGTGATATACAGATCTTTGGCTTTTGATCAAGGCATGATGTCATGAATGTACCATCACGTTATCATATGGAATAATTTCACATTTCTAAAAATTCCATGAAGAGTGCACTTGTGAGAAACTCTATTCCCTCAGGATCCTTGTGTCTCTTCTTTGGTCTTGGTCTCTCTCTTAGCTCTTATATGTCATACTATGCTTTCCTGCTCCAAAATATTCTGAATCTGACTCTTCTTTGTCACTCTTTGATTCCTCTTGCCCCTCACTCGTAATTCCTGGTTCCCTCTTCAGTCTCCTTGGGTCCCTTTCTCTAGATAGCAAGACCTCTCAACTTACTGGGTTTAGTTTGAGTCCTGCTTTGTGCCTTGCCTGTCTTTTCATCAGTGGCCCTGACAGAACTTCAGCTTGGCTTTCCATCGATAAGTAACATCTGTTTTGTGTAATGACCTAGCAATTTCTCCATTCTCATGTCCCCTTTTGTTGTTTTCTCTAGACTTTTTTGGGGTGGAGGGTTGGTACTGGAGCCTGCCATGAGGAACAGTCTTATCAGTCCTGAAGTATCAAAACAGTGGATTTTGTGTGCACCATCACTGGCCATGCTTTCAATCCACTTGAGACTCAGTGTCACTGGTTCAGCTCCCTGTGCACTCCTACCCTCCTTGGTGGTACCCTTGCTAGCTCTTTCCAGTCAAGTGCCTTTAATTGCTTTTCATAGTGCTGAAAAGTAAGTGACTGAACCTGAGTTTATTCTTAGAATGCACATTCAGGCCGTGTCTCAGACATGGCTTTCCTGTCACCATCCAATTGCCAACTAGTAAAATTTAAATTGATTGTGCTTGTGGCTCTGAGCCTAAGGTTCAGGGTACAGATCTGGGCCATTGGGAGTGGTCCCAGAACTTGTAAGAATTTGTGTTCTGTAATGAATCAACTCTTCTGAGAACCACGGTCCATAGAATTTGTCCTTTTTTTCCCTAAGTGGTCCTTGCCTCTTGAAAATTAGTCTTACCTGATTGAGGGGGTTTCTAGCTTCTGGACTGCAGCCACTAGAAGAGATAAGTCTGGAGATGTGAAGTTTCCCCAGTAGCCTTTGTAAATCACAAGTCCTCAACACCCACTTTTGTATCTCTTGCGGCTGGAACTGGTACCGCTCGACACAGCTAAGCCCAGGTAGAAGCCAATTTGGCCAAGGCCAGTATGTCACCTCTCCATGAATGCTGGTTGTGAGCATGCTGTGAAGGTTTTCAGAGATGAGACCATCTGTCTGCTCAGTGAACCCCATGGAACTTGTGACTCCATATGATCCTGTCATAACTCCCCGTGGGGCCGCACATCTGCTGAGCAGCAATTAGCATCTGGCATGGCCATCAAGGTCACAGGAGGACACAGTGAAGATCCCTGACCTGACTGAATGTTTGTATCCCAAGTGCAAGTAGAAACATCTGCAGCAGTGAAAAGGAGAATCCAGAGAGTGGGAGATTGGTCATTTCATTACTCTTGAGTTAGATTTTGTACTGCAACAAAGACAGAAAAAAAAAACTTATCAGGAAGATCTGGGAGGCAAAGGGTGTTGCTCATATGGTTCTGCAGGTAATGGAATAAGGATAGTAGTTAGGGCAGAGATGGAGGAAGTTTTGAGGTCTCTCTTTTTACCCTAGAAAACACAATACATTTAAGATGGAGAAATGACTCAGGAGGGCTCTCTCTCTTTCCAAAGATAAGTAAAGGTAGGAATGAATTACTTTCCCCCATTTCTTCCATTGCATATCCAAGGGCTGGAAAAGTGAGAATAATTGTAATGGAGCCAAGACATGGACAGCTCCAATGTCTGCCCACAAGGGAGACATAAAAGACAGCCAGTTATATCTGAGCAGGAAGTTGACCTAATCCATAACATGAAGCAATGTGTGGGACATATTGAGGCAGGCAAATGGATGGTGCAGGTCTAAACTAACCAGGGCAATATCAACGGGAAGGAATAGGGATCCTTAACAGCCTTGGTGGGACAGGCTATTATTCCCAGTAAACTATCAGATATCGTGGAAAGAGTTATCAGTGACCCCTGGGGTTTTTTTGAGGAAGATGGCAAGATTGTGTCCAGAACTAAGAGCTCAAGATGAATAGAAAGGGCCTATATCAGCTTTATGTTACTGAGTCAAAATACTTAACACTTACAACCTAAATGAAGAGAGGTTTGTCTTTGCCTCAATATTTAAGAGAAGTCAGTCTATGGTGAGCTGGATTCAAGGAAGAAACATCATGGCAGAAGGGTCACCCCTCAGGAAAGCTTCTCAATTCATTATGGTCAGGAAGCTGAGAGAGCAGGAAAACATTCAGAGAGAAAGGACCAGAATCAGACACAGTTCTCAAGGTCATACTCCCAATGACTGACTTCTTCCAATTAAACTCTAACTCCTTTTTCCATCATCTCCCAGTAATACATCAACATATAATATCATTAGTGGATTTTGGATTAATCTATTGATGAAGTTAGAGCCCTCATTATTCAATCACTTCCCCAAAGCCCTTCATCAACGAAGAGTGTAACATAATGAGCCTTTCGGGGAACATTCTGGACCTCAAATGAAACAGGGTGAGAGAGAAGAATGAGAGGGAAATATTGTTGGACTCTCTATGTGGAAACCTCTGCTAGGGCACTAGATACAGAATTCTAGTAGGTCAGCAAGATGGCAGGGCATGATAGGCAGATGTTAGGGCCAGTAGAGGAGCTCCATGGGTTAAGCTATGGGGCAAGCATTCAATTTGCTCCATGACTGTAGTCATGTAGGAAAAGTTGATGAAGAATGATACAAAATTGGGAAGGCCTCCATAGAGTAGTAAGGTCCATGCAGCAAAACAGTGATCACAGAGGAGGGACGAGGGCCAGACGGGTGACGTGGAGCTTGCAAGAGGCAGGGTAACACTTCAATGGAGGACTATGCCAGTCTTGTCCTGTGATTCAGGACATTAGCAGAACCAGTCTGAAGGTGACCTTGGGACAGTTGCCTCAGCATCTGATGGGGCAGTGATAGAGGTCAGAAGGGACACAGGAACTTTGAACTGACATATGGCTCGAGTCCTCCAATGAATATCAGTGAAGCACTTCAGAATTATGCAAATCACTGGAGATACAAAGGAGGACACATGAAAGTTCCATCCCTCCTTCCCAAGGCTGCAGTAGACACATCTCTGAGGAGGCTGAAGGAACGACCACAGAAGATGGAGCAAGGTGCCCAAAGCAGTCTTTTCCCACTTCGAGATTTAGAAGAGGCTGCAGAAGAAAATGTCCCTTTCACTAAACTTGTAAGGCTTGGTAGCAAAACCATAATAAACAAACCTATCTGCCAATACCATAGATCCCTGGTGTGTGAGCTTCTGGGGTTTCTAGCTTTCTGGTGATGGAGCTGCTCCGTTTAAACTGTGAAGATCTGACCTAGGTTCTGGATGGACATTTTTCCTTCCAAAATCAGTAGTTTTAAAAACTTGTAAATCACACAAAACAGTATGGTTGATCCTGAAAAAGTAAAATAGAATTAACACATCTAGAAGTTTCATTTGAGTATACAAACAAAAGAGTTAAAAGCAGGGACTTGAATAGGTATTCATGTATTCATCTTCATTGCAACAGCTTTCAAAAGGTGGAAGAGACTCAAGTGTCTAGCCACATGAGAATGGGTAAACAAAAGTGTGTTTGAGACATAAAATGGAAGGCAGTGTGGCTTTAAAGAAGGTTACCACAGGGGCCAAGGGTTTAGCTCAGTAGCATAAGTGCCTGCTTTGCAAGCCTGAGGTAGTGAGTTCGATTCCTGGTACAAAAAAAAAAAAAAAGCTACCACATGGGTGAGCCTCAATGACAGTTTGTGAACTGGAATAAATGATCAACAAAAACAGAAAATATTGCATTATTCCACTTATAGCAGGGACTTACAATAGTTCAATGCATAGAGAAAGACTAAAACAGTGACTTCAAGGAGCTGCGGGAGATGGAAGGAAGAGTTTTTGTTTTGCAGGTGCAGAGTTTCAATTTTGCAGGGTTAAAAGGTTCTGAGGATGGATGGTGGTGATGGTTTCACAATGTTAATTTACTTCGTGCCACTGAGCACTTTAAAAAGATTAAGGCAGCAAATTTTATGTTTATGTATCTTTTTATGATCATAAAATATTGTAAATACAGACAGAGCTCATTAAAATTTCAAACTTTTATAAAATTGGAATTTGGGGTTTTTATGAACAGTAAAACTATGGAAAAAGACAAAGCATACTAAACTAGGTACAAAAATCTTTTGCTACAAACGGTAGGGGTAGATTCGTGAATCCAGATGGGGTGCAGACAGACGACCCTGTCAGCATGAGCCGCCTGTGGCTGCTGGCTGCCCATTGGGTACTGGTTTTATTCACATGCTCCTTGCTCCCAAGCTACCTGGGGCATGGCTTTCTCACTGTGTGCAGCACAAGGGAATATGCCCACTGCACTAGCACAAATAAGGTCTCTGCTTATTCCCTATCCTCTAGCATGCCAGCCACCAAAGTAATTCAAATGGCCAGGGCTGACATCCTGAGGAAAGAAAGATATTCTGCCACAGTGAGAGGGTTCTGCAAAATCGTCTGGGAATGGGCCGAGATGTGTAGAATCCTGTAACAGACAGTAAACAGGCAGGGTTAACAGTCCAGTCTATGGCAACTATATTCTAAAACTCCCAATTCAGAAGCCTGCTGCTATCACATAGTGAAGATGGCCGGGTCTTCATGATGTTCATATTCATTTGATTTCTTGCAGTCTTGTTTATAATCAACCTTTAGTTCTAATACTGCATTTATTTTGCATTTGAATAAACAAGTCATAGCTTCTCAGTTCTGTTTGTTCTGTTTTTATGAGAGTGGTTTATGTTCTGAACTGTCTGACTTGATGTACTCCACTTTCTGTTTGCTGAAGCGACACTTTTTAATTCTTAACAATAGTGTTTTGATTTCCACACTACATCATTTTCGTCACAGTGCAGTAGCCTGACCCCAGCGCCTAGCTCTTGCTAATATCCTAATACCATCTTGATCATTAGTTGGAAGTATATCAAGACATTAAGCATTGCTGATAATGCCTCTGACGTGTAATCATTTACCAGACCTGTCATTTCCACTTCCATTATGCTACATATCAGGAAAGTTCCCCAATTAACTTTGGGAAGTCTGAAGTCAGACATACTGTCATCACAGCTTAGTTTTCCTATCAGGACTTTCCTGTTTCAGTGTAACAGCATGAGACAACATACAGATGGTGGATTTTTTTTTAGATGGTAAGGCCCCATTTACCCATTTATATGGTTTACAAAAAACCAAAGAAACAGAAACTCTCAGGAAGAATATAAAATGTTAGTACTCTTAGTCAATCTTTCATCTCCAAGAAATACAGGCAGACATCCAGATGCCACTTAAAATTTTTGCACTCAAAGTTTCACCTGCTGATTCTGGACTTTAAAGCCATGGTTTTGCACAGGTTGGCTTGGTTTATTGTGGAATGAGTAGACCACCAGAGAGAATGCTTCCTTTTTGCCAGAATGCAAACATTGCTTAGGGAGGATGCACCACCTGTGTGCATGCTAGTTTAACAGCTGTAGAATGCACCATGAATGCCAAGAAAGGGTTTTGACTTGCAGATGCTTGGCAATAAACAGAGTTCTGTAATATCAAGTGGCTAAACCAGAAATACCTTGTGTGGAACGATGGGTTTGAAGTGGAACATCTTGAGCACACTGTGAAACTGAACAGTTTTGTTGGAGGCTATGCTGAATGAGACCTGGGAAGATGTGGTATCTTTGAGAGGAATTTATTGCATGAGTATCATGGTGAAAGAGAGCCAGTTGGTAAGGATTAGCTCTGCAACTGTTGCTCTTGGTCAGAAGACAGGATATGAACATTTGCTTACTATTCAAGAATCTTTAAATGCTGTGACTCAGCAAGGCAAGCCCAAAATGGAGATGCCTTTCTGGAATAGATACCTACTATAGACAGTATTCTCCAATTTTTGTTCCAACCTACTACCTGCTACCTACTCACAATCTACACTGTATTTGCTCAAATGCCCAACCTTGAAAGCACTCATGAGACACAACCCAAATGAATCCAAGTCAGTCTCAGAAAGAGCACTGCAAAATGAAATGATAAAAAAGAACATTATAAATCAAATGTAGGACCAAAATACACAGTGAAGAACTATGTCCCAAAACCCAGATATTTGTGGAAAAGTATTTCTCTATGACAACAAAGAAAAGGCTATATAAGCATACTGAAGTAAAAACATATAAATGAACTCTAAAAGCTCAAACGCAAATGATAATACAGTGGAACATGGTGAAACGTGAACTTTGATAGATGGGAAAAGAAATGGAAAAGAAAAACAGGTGATTACTGAAATAAATATCAAATTAGAATCAGTAAAAAGGAGATTGACATTGCCAAAGTCACAATCAGGGATAGGAAGGAGAAACTTGAGGCAATAAAAGAGAAAAGGGAAAAATGCAAAAAATTCTAAAAGTGCATACAGAATATCAAAAAGGAAATATGAACTGTACAAAATTTAGTGTTCTTGGGAGTGGGGGAGACTAAATGGACCTGAAAATGTATTCAAATACATAGCAGAAGACATTCCTGGGAGACGGCACTGAGTGTGTAAGAACCTGGGCAGGAAAACAAGGAGAGCTGCCAGAGAGGGAAAACCTCAGAGAGAAAGTAAGTTATATGGGCATCAGGCAAATCACTCACTTGGTAAAACAACAGCACTGATGAAATTTGGGTTTTGAGCAAACAATCTCAGTCTGGGAACCAGCGCTATGCACAGGTCACTGCCAGACTGGGAACAGCTAGACCCAAGCCTCTCCCTGTGATCAGCGCCATTTGCAGACTAGGGGAAGAGAGAACAATGCCACACCAGCAAACAAGTCCAGTCTGGGAACCAGCACCAGGTACGGGCTGCCACCAGATTAGGAACAGCTAGACCAAAACTCCTTCAGGTGCTTGGGTTAGCAAACAAGAAGTACTAGTCCCCATCCACAACCCCCATAAGTGACCTTATCTGGAGAAACACAAGCTGTGATGATAGCTATTAAGGTGACATGCAATTGGATGCTTGTGGTGCTTTGGTGTTTCTCTAACATTGCAGGTCTAGGGCAAGTAGTCTTGTCATAGGTTCAAAGGATAGCATTATGCAATGTGGCACCCTTCTGAGGTTTGTAGCTATTGTTGATCCCCTATGGTCTTGTTTTGAGGTCCGATATCATTTCCATAGTTTTGTTGGGTTGGATTTTGTTCTCTTTTGTTTTGTTTGATTATGTTAAATCCAATGGCAGGAGCAGCTACTTAAAAGACAGCATAATATATATATAATATATATATAGTATTATATATATATAGTAATACAGGTTATAGTAATATAGTATATATACTATATATACTAGTAATATAGTATATATTACTAGTATATACTAGTAATATATATATTATACTAGTAATTTTGGATTTACTATTGACTTGTTTTGAAGTCCTTTATTGCATTAATTGCCTTGTTTTTATTCTATTCTGTTTTGCTTGATTTTTACTATGTCTGAAGTTATCTGCAGCTCTTTTGAAAACATCTAAAGGCATTAGATTTCATAATGTTTTGAAGTCCTGTATCTCTTACACTAGTTTGTTTTGATTGATTTATTCTTTTATTTATCCTCTTTAAAGTAAAAAAAAAAGAAATTTAGGTTTCTATTTAAATTATTACATGACAACAAAAGTCAGAAAAATAAAAAAACTGAAAGAATTAGCAATAAGCATTGAATATATTAAAATATATTAATTATGAATGTAAAAATGGAATAAATAGTATAAAATTTAAAATGTAGCCTAAATATCAGTCTATGTAGCATGATCTAGGTGTTAGTAGTGGATAGAAGAAATGTGAAAGATATAAATGCATGGATTCTTAATCTTTCTATAATAGATGTTACAAAGATGATATATCATGAAGTAAAGGTTTAAGCAGTTAAGACCTTAAAATATAAAATACATTCAGTGTCTTCCTTTATAATCTCATAACACGTATTTCTTCTGTGACCTCTGGCTACTAAAACAAGTGTGTACTTCTCCCTACCAAGCAAGTAGTTCAGCAGATCTGCAGTGAAACCATCAGGGTACCCTCTAATTCAATTGAATTCAGTATTGACACCTTCCTAGAGTTAGAATCAGATCCCACAAGTTGAAGTTCAGTTCTTTAAGACTGAGCCCTACTTCCCCTGCTAACCGCAGGCTTCAAGTTTAGTTGTGCTTCCATTTGACCACATATAAATCTGGATTCCCAGCAGCCCCTCCTGTGTTTAATTTGCCAGAGTAATGCTCAGATCTCAGAGAAGCATTTATATTTTATTGCTTTGTTATTACAAAAGATACTCATTAACACCAAATGAAGAGATGGGCAGGTCAAGCTATGTGGGCAGAACAGAACTGTGGAATGTCTATAACTTCTAGGTATGTCACCTTCCTGGAACACTTTTGTGTTCAGTTTTCCAGATTTTGTCTTTTTTGAGTTTTTATGGGCAATTCATAATCAACTCAGCCTTCAGCTTCTGTCTCTCTTCTGAAGTAGAGGGATGAGGTTGAAAACATCATGCTAAGTTTTTCCTGTAATCAGCTATCTTGCTGTAATTATTTAGGGGCTGCCAACCACCAGCCAACTTACTGGCACACAGAGAGACTTAGCACTCCGAAGATTGCACAAAATTTTGTAGTCATGCACTAAGGAATGAGGATAAGATCAACCATATGCATCACAGTATCTCATAAGGTTGTACAGGTAATTCCCAAGAGAGTTACAAAGCAATATAACTAAAATTCCAAAGAATATATAAATAACACAGCATGCTTACTCTGATAGAAATAATATAAAACTATACACTAATAAATATTTGTTACAATTTGGAAATTCTGTTAATCCCACTTAAAGGGGAGAACACATCGAAAATTATCTGGAAAATTCTAAGAATTATATTTTAAATCTCATGTGTAGCTAATGGATAAAAAAGAACTTTGTAGTTTCAAATACCTGTTATCAAATAAGAAAGACCACAGATAAACTTTTTACCATTTAAATAATGCAGTGTAACTGTCCTATGTCTGTGCCATTCACAGACTGTGAAGGAGGAGAATAAGAAGTCAACCAGAAGCTAAGACCTCCTACGAGCTGGCGCCATGCGCAGGTTGACTGGGGAAGAGCCTGACACTACCCACTTCCAGCGCACTGGCAGGGAGACAAGAAGAGCCAACATTCCTTTCCTCCACCCCCAAGTGACTGGCTGCTTGAGAGAAACACAGGCTGGAATGATAGCTAATGAGGTAAAATACAAGCTAATGCTTGTAGTGTTTAGTATTTCATTGAGTTTGTAGGCCTAGAGCTGGTAGTCTCAGTGTCTATTCATAGCATAACAATATGCAATGTAGCATATATGGGGGATCTTCTTCTGAAAGTGGTGGCCATTGTTAATTCCCTATTATCTTGTTTCAAAATGCTGTATCATTCACATTGTTTTATTTGATTGGGTTTTATCTTGCTTGATTTTGTTGTATCTGATGGCACAGGTAGCTACTTTGAAGATAACAAGATATATTATGGTAGCTGTTTTGGATTTACTATTATTTTGTTTTGAAGTCTTGTATTACATTCATCGCTCCATTTTTATTAGTTCTATTCTGTTTTTGTTTTGTTTGATTTTACTATGTCTGAAGGTAGGGGCAGCTTGAAGACAACAGGAAGCAGTATGGTAACCATTGTTGATTTTCTATTACCTTGTTTTGAAATCCTGTGTCACATACACTGTTCCGTTTTGATTGGCTTTGTTCTGTTCTATTTTGTTTGGCTTTATTCTAAAATAAAATTTTAATAAACAAATAATGCAGTATAAAACAGGCAATAAGTAAGAGAAATGAAATATTAAAGATAATCGTAGAAATTAATGAACCAGAAACATAAAACAAACTAATCAATTACTTCAAAAGATGGTTCTTTACAGTCAAAGAGATAAACTCTGGATAACAGGAAAAAAGAATAAAATCATAAATATAAAAAGTCATAAATTAGAATAAAAAAGATCAAATATAAACTTAATTTTAAAATAACTATAATAAAAATATACTGGCAATAGCATGTTTCTATGTTAAATATATGAATGACACAGATTATTTTCTGGAAAAGCATAAATTACTGACTATGGCCCTAAAAGATTGTGGTAGAAAAATCTGAAACTCATTCCCCACCCCAACGATGTTTCACTTGCATCACTAGAATCTGTGAATATGATGAAAATCACTCCTATGATTAAGTTCTGTTACCGGCATAGCTGACCTTAAGATAGGTTACTGGGTGATCTAATCACGTGGCCTTTTAAAAGCATACAGCTTCCTCTTGGTGGTGGTGTAAGAAAGTCAGAAACAGGGAAATCAGTGCAGATGAAAGAGGACACATGAGAAGGAATGCCAGTGGCCTCTAGGAGCACAGAACACACCCCCACAGACAGGCAGAGAGGAGATGGGGTTATTAGTCCTACAACCTCAAGGGACCAGAGTCTACCAACAATTTGAGCAAGGTTAGATGCAAATTCTTTCTCAGAGCCTTCAGGTAAGAGATCTGCTATCTGACACCTTGGTTAGAGTTTCAAGCAACTCTAAGCTGAAGATTCAGGTGATCCCATATGGAATTTTGGTGCACAACTGTGAAATAGTAAGTGCTTGTCATTTTAAGCTGTTAAACTGTGGCAATTTGTTATAACAGCAATAAAAATAAATGAAAATATACAGTACATAAAATTAGGTACTTTTTCAGGAGTGAAACAATTATCAATAAGTTTCAGAGGCAAATTTTGTTACAACTTCAAAATACACATAATCTGATTTCTTTAGTGAAACCAAAATAACATAGAAAACAAAACCTAACTAATGAAATTGAACGAAATAAGACTAAGACAAGTTTTCTTATGACTACTAAGGCAGTAACTAGAAATTAAATATTAGCCACAGTTCCAAAAAATTACAAAAATCTAAATGTATTGGTATCAAGTATTTTTTTCCAAGAATATTCAGATAATACTACGTAGGAAATCCACTAACATAAGTTAGACATTAGTTGATCAAATAAGAATGATCATCTGAACTCCACTGGTGGCAAAATACATAAATTTAAAGTTAACATTGTCTTACCAGTATGAAAATCTCTTAATGAAACACGAAATGATGAAAGTCTTCCTACAACGGGGAACCAAAACTTTGCATCTAGCCAGTGGGGAAACACTAGATGCCTTTCCAATAATGTTATGATAAAGATTTGATGCCCATGGGTCAGTTTGGTAGGGCTGTTCTAGAAGTCCCATCGACTGGGTGGCTTATACAATAAGAATTTATTCACTAACAGTTGTGAAGGCTACAAGTCCACGATTAAGGTGTTGTTATGTTTGGTTTCTTGCATGGCCTCTCCTCTTGACTTCTAGATAACTATCTTCTTCCTGTGTCTGTACATTACCTCACCATAGCCCAGTCTGTGTTGTCTCCATCTTAATCTCCTCATCAGTCAAGGTGGATTAGAGTCCACCCATATAACCCTGTCTTACCTTAGTAATTTCTTTAAAAACACTGTCTCCAAATATATTCTGAGGTACTAGGGTTGAGGGTTCAGCATGTGTTACAGAATGCTACATTCCTTGTAGCTTTCTTTGAATAGTAACTGTCTCTACGAAATTTCCATCATCTGAAGAGGAAATAGACACAGTAAGATATATTCATACAATGGCATATTGATGAACCATATAGAGGAATGAAGTATAGATATACGCTAAAACATGAATGACCCTAAAAGACGCTAAAGGGAAAAAAACCACTCACAAAAGATCTGTAAGGGTAGGTGTAAAGTTTCTTCAGGAAAAATGTTCTAAAACTATACTGTGGCTGTAATTATACAATCTTGTGAATATACTAAGGGACATTGAATTTTACACTTTAAATGTGTGGACTACATGGTACAAAGCTTATATTAATGAAGTCATTATTTGAAAATAATGAATGACTGGGAAAATGTGTTTCAAAATATGAGTCCCTTAAAAAAGATTAATGTATATATCCTGATGTGACATATCCATAACACACTAAATGAAAAAGGAGGAAAAGGTATTTGCAATTTGTTAAACAGAGGCAGTATTCACATATTTGTAAAACTTTAGTAAGTCAGTAATAAAAAGACAGACAACCCAGCAGACAACAGATAAGAAAATGAAGAAAAGATAAGAAAAATGAATAGACTATTCACAAGGAAAGTTGAATAGTTAATAACATACAGAATTTTTGATTTTTAGTGCTGGAGATTAAAGCCAGGGCCCTGTGCATGCTAGGCAAGTCCTCTACCATTTAGCCACACTCCTAGACCTGAGAAATTTTTAAATATTGGAAATGCAAATTAAAACCACCATCATCAAAATAGCTAAAATTAAAAAGATTGGCAGTATCAGATGTTGGTAAGAATGTAAGGCAATTGGGTATGGCAGTGGGAAGATATACTGGTACAGCAAACTTGAAACCATCCTAGCATCATTTACTGCCAGTGACTGGGAAATTCTCTCCTGTCTATATATTAAACAGGAAGGTAGCACACACAAAGAAAATGAACACAAGTACTGATGACAATTTTGCTCATGACAGTAAAGAACTGAGATAACCTGAAAGCCCACCCTAATAGAAGGGATAAATATTTTAACATGACCATACAATGAAATATATCTACATAATCAATGTATGAGGTGTGATTCAAAACATGAAGTGTTTTTACAATGAAATACGCATTACCGTTACCCCTCACTCCAGTGCTCTCCGCTGTTTCAAACACAGTTGCGTCATTACTCTCACTACTTTCTGAAGCAATTCTGGAAGTCTTTTATGTGTTTAGGCTGTCTTGTCCTAAACTGATTCAAAATCTTTGTTTTTTCATGGTCACTTTGATTTTGATGAGCCAGAAGTCTTATGCTACAAATTACAGTGAATAATATGAATTGAACACAGTATAATATTTTTGTGAACCTGATTGAATTCACCACATTTTTTAAATCATACTTTATAAAGACACTTAGGAAAGAGAACTTCCAGAACTACTTAAGAAAATGCAAGAATGATGGGTTAAGTATGTCTGAAGCAAGAAGGAGTATTTTGAAAGGAAGTAATGTCTTTTTTGCAAATGATATGTAGGAAAATGAAGCCACATACAAAAGGTTAGATACTGCATTTGTCCATGCAAAATAGGCTCAAATACTGGCAGAACGATATGATGTTGGAGATAAATTTTTGTGTTATGAACGGAAGTGACTATCATAAAAGATTATTGTATTAATGGTTACCTTTCCGGGTGGTCATGTGCTGCTTCTCCATATGGATGGCTGTTATATTGGTGTTTTATTATAATTCATTAGGCTCTGTTTATATTTTTTGTATTTTTCTGTGGATGAATTTCACAATAGAAAATAGTTTTTGAAACAGCGTTAAGAATTCTAAGGTGTGTGGCATGCTACTAAATGTGTAAAATATAGATAAATGTCTGTACATTTCTTTTATCAACAGAGTCAGTGTTTGAAAATATCTAAAAGGAACTGCTAACAGTGGCTTCTTCCAAGACTGAGTTGAGTAGAAGACTTATGTTTTATTGAGTACTTTTTGTATGGCTTGAATTTTTAAACATTTCTTAAAATGCATAACTTTGTGTCCTTTGTGATGCTCTGCCATAAACAATCCATTAAAAAATAAATTTTTAAACTTTGGGCACAGGTCAGCTTGTGTTCTCTTGCATTTGGCATGCAAAGGGAGTTGGGGTGAGTTACTTGATACTCTTCACCCTCCCCTCATGGGTTTCAATTAAGAGTAACTTCAGAGAAAAAAAAAAGAGTAACTTCAGAGAGAATCGTAGGCAAAACTTGGAAGGCTAAACTCCTCTCTCTACCTGTATTGGTCAGCTTTCCTATTGCTAAACAAAATACCTGTTGCCCATAATTTAAAGGAAAAGAGTTTATTTGGCTCACAGTGTCAGAGGACTTAGTCCATGGTCAGTTGATTCTAATGCAGAAATATGATGTTAGTGGGATGCAGCAGAACAGAACTGTTCATTCATGGTGGTCCAGAAGTGAAACAGAAGAAAAATGCCAGAGAAGAAAATGCAAGGAATCAGATACAGAGCACAAAGTCATGCCTCCCTGACCCAGCCAGACACACTCGGAAGTGTTCTTTACTAATCTCTTCTGCAGTACCCAAACCAATCAAGTTCACAGTTAAACTTAACTCTTACTCTCTCAGTTGCCTCTACCTATTCCTGCATGTATATAAGCTACACTTCCAGGAAAGGAGAATCAGGGTGGAGATAGAACTAGTTGCTGCTTTGGGTTTTTTGTACTAACTCAACACAAAAAGTCATTGTTCACGCCAGACAAGGGAACCACAACTTGAAAAATTGTAATTGCTTCCATTCCTTTATCATTATCTCCATTCAATCAGTCACATAGGAAGAGATAATTACAATGAATAGGAAAAAGAAATAGCATCTTTTCCTACATGCCTGAATTTTTCAGTCAGTCCTGCATGTTTCTGTCTGAAATCTGATTTAAAAATCACTGAATATACTACAGAGAACAACATTGCTGACTTGCTGGACACAGGTTTTAAGCTTGTCTATGAGGTTGAGTTTATCTTCATGTAATATTTAAATATTTCCCCCCACCTATTACTCCTACAACCTTGTCTACCAGTTGGAAGCAGCAGGTAAGGTGAAACTTGTTACCTCATCTATGATAAGCTATGTTATGGTTTGGATTTAAAATGTCTCCCCAAAGGCTTATGTGTTCACAGGTGGGGCTTTTGTAAGGTTATTAGTTCATGGAGGCACTGTACTCAGTGCACTAGTTAATCGGTGAGTTCATAACTGAATGTGTTGTTAGTAGGTGGAGCCTGGTTGGGGATGTAGGTCGATGTGGGTGTGGCACTGACAGGTATATCCCAGTGGTGGTGAGCCTATGGCATGCATGCCACAGTGGACTGTTTGTATCATTGAAATCTCTAAAAGGTTTGCCATCACTGACGTACTCTATCCATAGCCTCTTACTCTCTGGTTCTCTTGATCTTTCTGTTTCCAACCTGTCATGAGGCCACCAACTTCCCTTTGCCACACCCTCCCACCATAATGTTTTTGTCTCACCACAGGCCTAAGGCAGTGGAGCTTTAGTGGACTAAAACCTGTAAAACTGAGCCAAAGCAAGCTTTTCCTCCTTTAAATTGTACATGTCTGATATTTTGTTCCACCAATATAAAGGTGATCATTGCAGCTGCTGACTAAATCCTCTACAAATTCCATGACTTTCAAGCCTTTGTGAGAGTGGGAATCAGAGTAAGAAAGAAAAATTATTGAATCTTGAACTTGTGCTATGTGTGCTGCACGTACTGTCTTACAGAATTCTCACTGCAATTTGTAAGACATACTGACACTTCCATTATGTTTGGTCTTAGAAGTGCTTGCTCACTTTCTCAAGACCACAGAATAAATGATTACACTAGGATTTTTTCCTCTACTTCATCCCACCCATTATGAGAATCATCCTTTTGTCCAGCATAACCAGGCTGTATGCACCACCCACTTGGAAGTCACTTAGTAACTATCTCAGTGATCAGATAGACTGCCATGGAGCTGCAGTACTTTCCAAGTATCACTTCTGTAACAACCTGCAGTGCCGTATCAGAGTGTCATTCATCTCACTTTATCTCATCGTGTAGGTATTGTATCATCTCACATCATCTCAAGAAGGGTACATTATACCCTTATAATGTGAATGCACTGTAATAATGTTACAAAATACTGTATTCACATAATTTTTATTACAAGATACTACTATACTTTTTCTATTTCATTATTAGTTATTTTTGTTAATCTTTTACTGTATCAAATTTGTAAATTAAACTTTCTCATAGGTTTGTAGGTAGAGGAAAAAACAGATGTTGTTCAGGGCTTGGCACTATGGGCGGCTGCAGTCGTCACCAGTGGTCTCAGGATGTAGCCCTGCAGATAAGGGAGGCCAGCTGTGGTTGGGAGAACTACATTGGGAAACTACATTGCCAAACTGGTTTGTGGACAATCTAGCCTATCTCTCATCACTGGGAATTATATTTCAAATAATTGTTTCTGCCTTTCAATTCATGTCTCATTTTATTGTTCTAATATATTGTCTACTTCAATTATTTGTCTACTCCATCCAGCCTCGTGGTATTTGATTTCATGGCTTCTTCTCCCTGACTTTATATGCATGCTTAATTTTATCAACCAAGTGAACTCAGGGGATTACTGTTAATCAGATAACGAATATCCCTTGAAATAGGCCAGGGAAACCCTCCAGCTGACACCAATGACATTAGCAAATGGTTGTGGTCCACCTTGCATTTATCAGATCTCTTTCATAGCTAGTTCTGGGTGACTTTTTTTTAAATCTTGAAGGTTGAACTCAGAGCCTTCAGACTAGTGAGATGCATCCAAGCCCTTTTATTTTTCATATTGAGACAAGGTCTTCCTAAGTCATTAAGTTGCCCAGGCTTGGCTCAGACTTGCCATCCTCCTGCCTATCCCAGAGTGCTTAGGATTATAAGCACACATGTGCCACTCTCTGTGCCTAGGTATTTGTACATTTTTATAGGGCTTATGATTGTAATTCAATATATATCTCCAAAGTACAATATTTAAACCAGGCTAATGAACATTTTCATTTCTTCAATCATTAATAATTTTTGTGTAATGAGTTCTCCTTACTCTTTTTTCTAGTCACTTTGAAATACATCATAGGTTGTTTTAACTAATAGTTGCTCCATGTTACTAATATAAGAATGAGAAATGATTCCTCGTCTCTTAACTTCTTTTGGTGCCCTTTATTAAATTTCTCTGCCATCTGCCCCTGTCCTTTCCATCTCTATTATTGCTGTTAATCTTTTTCTATGCAAGATTTATATATTAAACTTTATCATGGGTTTGTACACATAGGAGCCTTCTATCTTATTGTTCTTTCATGAAACTGGCTTAATGGTTTCCAAAAATGAATGCCAGCATGTGGTATTTATCTTATGTGTCTGTTTTGGGCAAGGATTTGAGTCTTTTCTGTCTCCACAACCCAAGCACTCTGCTATCTTCATGTGGGTGTGTTCCTACCAGAGGACAGGGTCTTTGAGGGTGAAGTCCATCCTAACTAACCTAGACTTGCAATATGGGTGCAGCACTCCTGCCTCAGTGCAGGCTGAGCACTGTGAATAAACATAGTCTTCTGTCGTATCCCATAAAAGCCCTATAATATTGTGGAATTGTATAAATATTTCCTGTGACATTGTCTGATATGTTTCTTCAACTTTTAAATTTGCTGTACCCTGGCAGTTAGATCTAAGAACTTACTTAGATTCTGGGTAAGCATTTTGGGCTGAGAGGGTTTTAGAGTGATATTGTGTAGGTCATGTTAGATCATATCAACAGGCCCAAGATGTCATCCTGAGTCCTTATTATGGATGCTGAGTTTGATCACTTGGTTAAGCAGTGACAGTGGGATCTGTCCTTGTAAACATCAGTTTTCTCCCTAGTGAGGAAAAAGCAATCCATGAGGGCATACTTTGGTGCCATGCAAACACTGCTTCCCTAGAATTTCAGAATGCTTTAGTATCATTTGAGTCTCCTTGCCTATGCCAGCTACTTTTTGAGGACTATGAAATGGTGATTTCCTATTTTACTACTACATTTATAGGCGCGCATTCTTCTAAAGGAAATACCTTCCCAGTATAAACTAGAGATGACTATAGTTTTTCAAAAAGTGCACAATGCATTCTTTTCCCCTACAATTGCCAATTTTCAGAGTAGTTGGGGGTCAAGCCAACTCTAACACTGGAAAATTATACTCTGCTTCCTGGACCTTCTTAGTCACTATGCATTCATGAACTTATATTTATTCTATGAATAAGAATTTTTCTTTTTTGAAAGTTCAGATTTTCCTGCATTTAACCAGTGATGCTTGAGGATATGCCCAGTGTCATTTGATAAATTCTTATCAGTCTTTGAATGTTTCGATGTTTTCTGGTTCAAAATGGATAATCCAAGCCCACCATCCATTTTCTTATCTATATTCATACTTTTAAAATCAATACACTTTATTTCTTCTTTAGAAGGAAATGGTATTTGGACACCAAGGTCTGGGCACTAAATACATTTATCTGTATTGGAGTATCATTGTCTTGAGGCTCCTGCATTAGCCAAAGGTACGAGTCTTTAAATTATAAGTTAATATTGACGCTCCAATTCAGTTTTAACAGTGCAGAGTGGAAAGCGATCCAGGCTGATATCTCTGGAGACACCACGATTGCAACCACCTTTTTGCCCCCAAGGTGACCATCACACACATTCCAAAATCTGTAGAACAAACGATGTCAGCTGAGGATGTTGTGCTGGCCACCAACACTCAGAAAGCTTCTTAACTCACACTGGACATGTTAATATATTTTTTGAGAAGGACCAGGTACATTGTGCTTGCCCCTTGCCAGTCTTTGTGATCTCACCAAATCTTTCCTCCTGCCTTACATGCAAGGATTATCTTGTGTAGCTGCTGCCCACCACATGCTTCTTTCTAGACGTCCCTAATAGATGCACTTTGGGCAACCCTGAATTTGTTTGCCTCTTCTTTCCTCACCACAGCAATCTCTGCCTTTGGCCACTGGTGCTCATGTGCCCAGACTAGGTTTGGTAGAAGTTTTTCTTTGTTTTTGTTTTTTGCTTTGGCTTGATCTTTTTTCTTACAATGACATCTTTGTTACTAATAATACATATTTCATATTTGTTTTGTACTATGGTATAGATTAAATCGTTTTGAAACTATACTACCAATGTAACATTCATCCATGAAGTCATTAAGTGAAGCCCAGAGTTCTGCTGTCTTCTTTTCGAGGTTCAGGATCTCACTGTGTATGGAACGTCTGAGTACTGTGCTGTTTCACTGGAGATAACTGAGTTCTTGTGGCTATTTTAACAACACGCCAAGCATTTCATTTCACTGATTCTATTTGATCTGACATTTTCCCCCTTCTGGGTTAAATGTAGTTTTTTTTTTATTGACATTAGTAAACACAAAGAAATCAGTTTACTTCAGTAACTAATAAATATATCAAACAGCATAAAATACATAGCAAAAGAAGGGAAAAAACTTTGAGCCAAGAAGTACGTTGTTTCTTTTTACCTAACACTGGCAAAGTTACATTCTTTTTGTCTGCCCTTGGGTGCCTAAAGTGAAATCCTACAGATATTTCCATGTAACATGAGGTTTTTCCTATGTAAAACCCAGCATATTAGGAATTCTTCTGCTCACTGTGTCCCTGGGGTTTCAGACAGACACTGTCTTCCCTCAGGAATAATTCATATGTCAAGCTTGTCATTTATCACTGTCTCTCGTCACATTTTTCTCCCTGTCCCTCAAAACTAACTTAGTACTCAATGAATAAGGTGTGCAGGTGTCTTTTCCAGGCTCATGAGATTTCTGGTGATCCAGGTTTAGCAAAACAAATCCTGCCTTTTGCTGGCCTTTCTTTCTTTCACATTTCATTTTATTTTTTCAATTTTTTATTTAGAGAAAAAATCAAAACAGGAAAATGGGTAGAAGTAATACAGAATTTCAAAAAATAACAGTAAGAAATGACTAGTAAAAAATTAACAGTAAATCCTCAGAAGACTAGGATTGGGAGTTCCATTCAGTCCAGCTACTCCTCTCCTCAGTATTTTCCCAGAAAAACTGAAGAGGTCATATCACAGTGATATATGTACACCCATGAATATAGCAGCACAATTTGTAATAGATAAATCTAGAAAACAACCAAAATACCAATCAAACACAGAATAGATGAAAAAGATGTAGCATTTTTATACAGTGGAATATTATTCAGCTATAAAAAGGATGATCTTGAGGATATGACTCCAAAGGATAAGACTGCATGTATGTTTAAGTGTGTAAAATAGATAACCATATTATACTAAGCTTTTGTTGAGTCATTGAACAGAGCATTTTCCACTGTCATTGTTTGTCCACTTTCTACGCTTTAATTTTGTGACTTGAACAACTATTTCTAAGATGAAAATATGTAATTTATCAACTAGTGATTTCTTAGTGTTAATTTGTTGAAATTCTGTATTATTTCTAACCTTTTTTCTGTTTTGCTTTTTTTCTTTAAATAAAAAAATAACTATAAGAAATCACTAGTTGATAAACAACATATGTTATCCTAGAAGTACAAGTTACAAAATCAAAGCATAAAAAATGGCAGACAATCAAACAATGGCAGTACAAACCAGTACTGTTTGATGAACTAACAAAAACTTAGTACCATGGTTATCTATCTTGCACACTTAAACCTACACGCAGTTATATCCTTTACAGCACTTTCTTTCCCTTTCATTATTATAATATCTATTATACATTTTGGATCTTATTCCTCTTTCAGTTTATTATTATTATTTATATACTAGAAAGACAATGTGATATTTGCAAATGTGAGTCTGATTTATTTCACTGATGAGGATAATCTCAAATTCCCTTACCTATCAAAGCCTCAAGATCATCCCTTTTTATAGCTGAGTAATATTACATTGTATAAAAATACCACCTCTTTTTCATCCACGGTGTGGTTGATAGGCATTTTGGTTGTTTCCAAGATTCAGTATTACAAGTTGTGCTGCTATAAACATGGGTGCACATTTATCGCTGTGACATGACATTTTCAATTTTTCTGGGAAAATACTCAGGAGGGAAATAGTTGGATTGAATGGAACTTTTAATCCTAGTTATTTGAGCAATCTTTTTATTGGTGTTCATAGTGACTGCACCAGTCTACACTCCCACCAACAGTGGAGCATTGTTCCTTTTTCCTCACAGCCTCACCAACGTTTGTTATCAGTTGATTTCTTGAGCCAGCCATTCCTTCCAGAATGAGATGAAATCTCAATGCGGTTTTAATTTGCATTTCCCAAATGACCATTTATTCATGTACTTATTTACCATTTGTATGTCTTCAACTAAGAAATATGTGTTTATCTCACATGCCCATTTTTGGAGAAAGTTTTTTAATTTGGGGGGGGTTGATGTTTTTCAATTCTTTATATGTTCTGGATATAAGTCTTTTGTCTGAGAGACTGCTGGCTAAAATTCTTTCCCATTCTGTGGGTTTTCTTTGTACTTTGTTGGTGATTTCTTTTGAAGTGCAAAAATTTTTTAATAAGATGTGATCACAGTTGTTGATTCTTTGAAGTACTTCACATGTGATTTGTGCTTTGTTCATGAATTCTCTGCCTGCCTCCATGGCTCCAAGATTTCTACTTAACATGTCTTCCAGTAGATTTAGTGTTTATATTTTAATGTGTAGATCTTTGATCCATTTTGACTTTACTTTAGTACATGGTGATAGGCATGGTTCCATGTTCAGTCTTTGCCATGTGGAAAGCCAATTTTTCCAACACTATTTATTAAAGAGGCTATCCTTCCGGTGAACATGTTTAGTTCCTTTTGTCAAATATAAAGTGACTGAGTGTCTTTATAGTTGTGTTTACATCTTCTAATCTGTTCCATTGACCCTCAGGCCTATTTCTTTGCTAGTACCATGCTGATTTTATCACTGTAGCTTTGTAGTATGATTTCAAGTCAGAAATTGAGATGCCTCCTGCCTTGCTGTTGTTGCCCAGAACTGCCTCTGCTATTCTAGGTTTCTTCTGTTTCCAGATGAATTTTAGGAGTGTTTTCTCTAGATCTGTGAGGTATGTTAATGGTATTTTGATTGGGATTGCATTAAATCTGTATAACAGTTTTGGGAGTATGGCCATTTTCACAATGTTGGGTCTTTCTAACCAAGAATAAGGAATATCCTTCCATTTTCTAATGTCCTCTTCAATCTCCTTTTTTTAAAGAGTAGTATAATTTTCAATATCCTTTTTAAAGAGTAGCATAATTTTCATATAGGTCTTTTACATTCTTGGTTAGGTTGATTCCCAGGTATTTCATTTTTTAGATGATATTGTAAAAGATGCTATTTCCATAATTTCTCTCTCAGTGAGTTTTTTGTTTGTGTAGAGGAATGCTATTGATTTTTAAGTGTTGACTTTGTATACAGCCACACTGCTGAATTTGTTTATTACTTTTAGTAGTCCTTTAATGGAGTTTTTTGGATCTTCTATATAAAGTATCATGTCATCTGCAAATAATGGTAATTTAACTTCATCCTTTCCTATCTCTATTCTTTTATTTCTCTCCCTTGTTGATTGCTCTGACTAATATTTTCAGAACTATATTGAACAGGAATAGTGGTAGTGGACATTCTTATCTTTTTCCTGATTTAGAGTGAAGGCTTTCAGTTTTTGTCCACTTAGTATAATGTTGGCCATTGGTTTATCATAAAATGGCCTTTATGAGATTGAGGTAGATACCATCTATTCCGAGTTTCTGTAGGGTTTTTATCATGAACAAGTGTTGGACTTTATCAAAAGCTTTTTCTGCATCTATTGAGATGATCATATGGTTTTTGTTTTTGGCTCTGTTGATGTGGTTTATTACATTTATTGATTTGCATATGTTAAACCATCCCTGCATTCCTGGAATAATTCCCACTTGGTCATGGTGTATAATCTTCTTGATGATTTGCTGCATTCTATTTGCCAGTATTTTATTGAGCATCTTTGTATCAGTGACCGTTAGTGAGACTGGCCTATAGTTTTCCTTTCTGGTTGGATCTTTCTCTGGTTTGGTGTCACAGTGATACTTGCCTCCAGGAATGAGTTAGGGAGGATTGCTTCTCTTTTGATTTCATTGAAGAGTTTAAGGAGTATTGGCATTGTCTTCTCTAAATTTCTTATAGAATTCAGCTGTGAATCCATCAGGACCTGGGCTTTTCTTTGTTGGTAAGTTTTTAATCATATTTTCAATTTTGGTAGCTGGTACTGGATTATTGAAAATTGTTATGCTTTCTTGATTGACCTTTGGTAGTTCATATGTTTCTAGAAATCTGTCCATTTCCTCTGTGTTTTCCACCCTATGTCAGTAGAGATTTTCAAAGTAGATATTCATGATCTTTTGAATTTCCATGGGCTCTTTAGTGATTTCTCTCTTTTCAGTCCTTATTGTGTCAATTTGAGTTTTTTCTTTCTTTTTCTTGATAAAATTGGCTAAAGGTTTATCACTTTCATTTTTTCAAAGAACCAGCTGTTCAGTTTGTTAATTCTTTGTATTGTTTTTAGTTTCAATTCCATTAGTTTCTGCTCTGAGCTTTACAATTTCTTCTCTTCTGTGAGCTTTGGGTTTGACTTGCTCTTCCTTTTCTAGAAGCTTGAGATGTAGCATCAGGTTGCTCATTCTGCCTTCTTTATGTGATAATTTATTGCTATATATTTCCCTCTTGGGACGGCTTTTATTGCATCCCACAGATTACAGTATGTTGTATCTGCATTTTCACTGAATTGTAGATATTTATTGATTTCTTCTTTAATTTCACATATAGCCCACTGGTTGTTAAGAATGTTGTTGTTTAATTTCCATGTATTTTTGCAGGTTTTGCAATTTCTTTTACCATTAATTTCTAATTTCAGTGTACTATGATCAAATATTATGCATGGGATAATTTCAGTCCCTTTGCACTTAAGAATGTTTTATAGGTTAATATATGCTCTATTTTGAAGAATGTCCCATGTGCAGCTGAGAAGAATGTATATTCTGATATGGTTGGGTGGAACATTCTGTAAATATCTACTAAGTCAATTTGCTCACCAGTACAATTCAGTTCTACTATTCCTTTGCTGACTTTTTGTCTAGTTGATCTATCTATTTGAGACAGTGGGGTATTAAGGTCTCCTATTACAATTGTGTTCTTGTGTATTTGATTTTTCATGTCCATTAGTATTTGTCTTATATAGTTGGGTGCTCCTGCATTTGGTGCATATATATTTATATTTGTTAGTTCTTCTTCTTGAAGTTTTCCACTAACAAGTTTGTAGTGACCTTTTATCTCTTTTAATCATTTTAGGTTTGAAGTTCACATTGTCTACAAACAGAATAGTTACTCCTGTTTTTTCTGGGTTCCCATTACATGGACTATTGTTTTCCATTCTTTGACTTTTAATCTATGAGTTCTCTTTTGAGTCAGATATGTTTCTTGTATACAGCATTTTGTGGGATCCTGTTTCTTGATCCAGTCTGTCAATCTATTTCTTTTAATAGGCGGATTGAGGCCATTTGCATTGATGGATATAACTGATATGTACTGGCTCAACTTTGTCATGTTATGTTCCTGCTGTTGGTTTTCTGCTTTTCTCCCTTGTTTAATTGCTTGCCCTGTCTGGTGATTTCTTTTTGCTGTTGTTCTGGAAATTATAGTCACTTTTATCTTCATCTAGTATGTCCTTCAGGATTCTTTCTAGGGTTGGTTTGTTGGATATTAATTTCTTCAGTTCTTTGTCATGGAATTATCTTATCTCTTCATTAAATTTCAAAGAAATTTTGCAGAGTAAATCAATGTGGGTTGAAAGTTGTTTTCTTTCAGGGCTTGAAATACTTCACTCTAGGCTCATCTTAACTTGAGGGTTTGTGCTGAAAAGTATGCCATGATTCTAATGGACTTTCCTTGATAGGTGAGTTGTCTTTTCTCTAACAGCATTTAGTATTCTGTTTTTATGCTGTGTCTGGGATCTTAATTATTATATTTCTGGGTATAGATTTATTTTGATTATGGCTGCATGGCATCCTATATGCCTCACTTATCTGTATATCAGATTCCTTCCCCAAGTTTGAGAAATTTTCTGCTATTCTGTGAATAGTTCACTGATGTCATTCATTTTGACTCCTGTATCTTCATTGATGCCTACTACTCTTATATTGTTTCTCTTGGCATCACCCTAAAGCTGTTGAATTGTCCTTTCATGTTGCCTTGTTATTTTTAAAAGTTCTATCCTTTCATGATCACTAGCTGTGATCCTGTCCTCAAGGTCCAAAATTCTATCTTCAGTTTTATTTAAATGATTTTGCCACATTTTAATAGAATTTTGCATTTCTTGGATATCACTTTGAATTTGTTTCATGCATTCTACTTATTTTCTATATTGTTCATTCAAGATTTCAAACAGTTTCCCATGCTTCTGTATTTTTTTTAATCTCTGTCTTCTCTAGCTATGCTGAGCAACTCCTTTACTAAAGTTATCATTTCTGTCTTTATGTGAGAAATTATTTCTAATTTCATTTCCTCCTTAGCTTCATGGCTTTGTGTCTTTATTCACTTGCTATCTTTTCAGAAATTTCAGGTGTATGACTGTACTTGTTCCTGATGGACTAGATGTTTGAGATTGCATTTTGCTTTTTCATTTTGTTACTTTCACCTTTTGGGCTAATATTTGGTCTTTCAATCCCACTAGTCTCAACTGTTGGTAGTGTATATCTTAGGGTCCTACTGTGTGGTTGATGTTTGTCCAATTGTTGGGTACCACAATGAATAGGAAGGCCAGTCACCTGAATTTCTCCTGCAGGGCCTGTTGGGAGAGCCCTATATTCTTCCTAGGCTGACTAGCCTAGGAATATTGATGTAGGTCAACCCTTAGTATCTGTTGTTACTGTGTCTTCAGGTTGTTCCAGGTCACCAGATCTCCCTGTCTATAGTGTTTGTTTCAGCTGGGACCCTACTGTGTCACTGGGTGTCTCATAAGCCCTTTTAATTTCTTCCAAGGTGGGGGAGGTCTTATTGGCACACTCCTCAACCCACTTGATGTTCTCGGTATGGAGAAAGGACTCAGCCATACTTTTACCAGGCTTACCAAGGTCTTACAGCTGAAGGCAGCTTTGCTACTGCTCCTGTTTACCCACTGAAGACCTCTATTTTAGAAAATTCACTACATTGACGGAAGCCTGCTTAAGTCCTCTGTTTGGATAAGGGGTTCTCCCATCAACCCAGCAAGGTTAATCCACTGCAGTCCAAAGATCTGGGAGGAGGAGGGGCAGCCAAAGATTCACAGTAGTACTAGGTCCAAGAGGCCAGGGGGAAGGTGTGGAAGGGCTGAAGTGGAAGTCTGGAGTCAGAGATGGGAGGACAAGTGCCAGAGCAGCTGCCCTCTGAGGTAGAGATCCTGGGTCAGAGGTGGGAGGCTAAATTTAGTCTTTGAATATGTAAAATATTTTTAGGATTCAAAATCAAAACTATAAGCCAGGCATGGTGGTGCATGCCTATAATCCAAGCACCCAGGGAGGCCAAGGCAGGAGGATTACAACTTTAAACCTAGCCTGGGAAGTTTAGCAACTTAGTGAGACATTGTCTCAAAATAATAGAAAAAAAGAATGAATGGGGATAGATCTCAGTGCAAGGACCTGGGTTCAATCCCCAGTACTGAAAAAAGGAAAAAAAAAAAAAAAAAAGGAAAAGAAAAGAAAGAAGGTCCAGACTATATAACAAGATTTTCTGTGAGAAATGGCATTTTCATTTCAATTTTACAATTTTCATTCATTTCCAGCTATTCTTGTAGGGGTTTCATTTCAAACATAGATAAACGTGTACTTAAAAATTTTTTTTCCTTCTTTACCCCTAAAGTGGCACTTAAATATAATAGTCTGTGCCTTGTTTTTTTTTCCTGTACCAACACTTGCTTGAGATCACCTCAAACTATTTCCCAGAAATCTTTTCTTTCTTGCTTTTTCTTGGGAGCAAAGGCTACTTTGCATAGTCATATCATAATCTACTCAAGTAGTCTTTTGTTCAAGGGACTTGGAGTGATTCCAATAGCACAATACTGCAAAAGATTGCAAGATTCACAAAATTGACAATATTTGCTTTTGTATTTGTGGAGGTTTGTCTTCAAGTTAGCTTTTTAGAAAGGAGTTTAGCTAACGCCAAATATAGTGATTTTATTTGTTGTATACATCTGTCAGAAATATAAAAGGGTCTATCTGTTCACTGGCTGTCCAACAGAGTATATTGTTCAACATCTGCATTTCCTGCAATAGGTGATAAACAATATATCAATATAGTTTTTATTTGTCTTTCTCTTGTGACTGAAGTGGGACATTTTTCTCGTGTATCAAGTGGCCATTTACTTTTCTTTAAGTATGAACTGGGTTTGTTATCTATTTGTTGTTATTTATTTATTTATTTTTGTCTCTTTGAGACTGGGTCTTGCTATGAAGTTCAGGCTAGCCTTGCGCTCACTTTGTAGCCACGGCTGGCCTCAAACTCCAAGGATCTTCTTGTTTTAGCCTCCCAAGTGCTAGGATTGTAGGTATGAGCTACCATGTCTGACTGTTACCTATTTTTGTAACTGGGTGAATAAGTTCCCTTATTTTTGCTCTTTTGAAGAAATCTTTATATTTTACCATATTGTCTTACTTACTTTCCTTGTTGTTGAGACAAAATACCCAACACCAATGAGTTAAAGGAGAAAATATTCATTTGATTTATAGTTAGTAGAGTTTTCAGTCTACAGTTGGCTGGCATTCAGGCAGGGTGGCAAGGCAGAAGGGCTTCACAGATGAGAAATAGTCTATTGCAGGGCGGGCAGCAGCAAAATGCAGCACCACCAAGAAACAGTAGCAGCCCTCTTTCTGTCCCTTATATTCCATCCAGGTTACCTAGGGTGCGTAGCTCTCACACCCAGAGTGAGGCAACCTTAATCACACCCTTAATCCTAGTATCACCAACCTAGAACCAGTCACCTCTGAAAATCCTTACCTATGACTGCTGTGACTTTAAGGGGAGCATCTAGATATAATCTATGACACATATTAACCATTTATCTTAGATTTAAAATATAAATTTTTTTCTCAAAGGGTATAGAGATGGAATATAAAAATCGCATGATTTTTAAATGTAAAATATGAAATTTAACACAGTGGTGCATGTCAGTAACCCCAGCCACCTGGGAGCTAGGGCAGTGAGATCATAAATTTAAGGTAGCCTAGGAAACCTACCACAATCTTACTTCAAAATAAAAAATAAAAAAGGTCTCAGTAGTAGAATGCCCTGAGGTTCAGTCTCAAAAGCTGAGGGAGACAGTGTGTGTGGGGTAGATAGGGGTGGGGGATGTGGCTTTTTCTTAGAGTCAGTGCTAAGGGTCACAGATTTCTTTGCAATACTTTGGGGAGTGTTTAAGAGGTAGGGTACACCATGACTTCTCAGTTTAAACCTCATTAAGAGAATAATAATAGCTATATTTAGTTGAGCACTTACTATGACCCTAATGCTACGCTCAATACTAAGTTTCCCACTAAGTCCAAGTAAGCAATATTGGTCCCTTTTCATCAGTGAAAGAACTGTGGCATGAAAAACTTAAGGAACATGCATGCCCATGCCATCTAGCTAGCCAAGGGACTGAGAGCCTCCAAATCTAAACCCTTAACTTCTAGGCTACCTGCATACCACTTTGAGAGAGAAGCAGTCAGTTAGAATAACTGTAAAAATAATATGAAGAATCCATCACTTTTCACACAGTAGCAGTCTACTTAAGTGTCACAATAGAGATACAGTAAAGTGTCATACAGTAAAGTGTCATAATAGAGAACAGTAAAGATGACAAAGAGATCCAAGTGCTGGGAATGCTGTTTCTCTATCACTGCAGAGGTCCAAAGAACAGCAAATTCTCCCAAGGGCTGAAACAAGGCCACGGCTGCAAGGTGAGGCTGACCTGAGGACAGCTAGCACTGCAGGGGCTGCAGGGTAACCTGTGTCCCTTCAGTAAAGTGTTCTCAGGGCTGGGGCTAGAGGCCGAGGAGGGGAATGGTGGATAAAGTATGATGAGATTTTGTTTTTCATCTCCTGTTTCTTCCTTGGGCTTCTTAGAAATGAAGAGCTGGGCCATGTTGCTAGACAACCTGAGATTGAATCCCACTCTGTTCCTCAGTAACTGTGGACCTGAGTCTGTGGTTCTGTCTGTGTGACTATCTCTCCAACCCTAAGCAGGGATGGCAATACCACTTCTTATGCTTTGAGCCAAGGAAATTGTCTCATATTGTACCTGAATCCTAGAAATTGATCAACAGTGGTTTCCAATTTTACCTTGTCTTTCATCCTTTAAAAAAAAAAGTGTCAATTTGAAAATTCATGCAGACCAGAGAGAACCCTGGGACCAGCAAATCTAGGGTCAGGATGGCGATGAATATAGTTCTCTTGGGGGAGAAATGGACATGTCACTACATATCTATTTCTTTCTTCTCCCCTAGTTGTCACAATCACCCTGTCCACTGGTATCACTTTTATTTCTGCTTTAAAGTTCATCACCAAGGGTAAGACTGGCAGACCCAAAGCTCTTGTTGCAAAGAAAAGCTGTCTCTCAACATTAAGGATTCACATTCATATTCCAGAATCGTTCCTCCAGGTCTCATTTCATGCTAGTCAGTGAAGCTCAGTGAAACTTACTTACGTTGCCACATTTTTTTCCATATTCTTGACAAAAATATGGAGATAGGATGCACTTTTTACCACTACCCAGAAAGTTGGTCTCCATTTTGCCAGTGGAAAAAATGAAGTCACAGCAGAGTTAAGTGACTTGCCCAAGAGAAGAAGGCATTCAGTGTGGGAGCTATGATGTTAATCCTAGGTGGCCTAATATCAGGTACAGCATTCTTTCTCTCTTTTTATTTTTATGTATTTATTTATTGAGTAGCTTAGTGAATTATTTTAGGCAAATAATCTTGTAGCCATCACCTCAGTCAAGTATCAGAACTTTGCTGCTCATTTTATAAACCCTTCCACATGCCCATTCTTTCCTTGCTCTGAAAATCACCACTAACTTTTACAGTGATCAAATCATTGGGTGTCTTTGTGTTTTTGTTATGCAAGCTGTCATTGTAGTTTAATCTTGCCCATATATTGAAATCTGATTTTTTTTAACTTTTTCATAATTAGTATCCTTTTCCTGTTCTTATGCAAAACCCAGACCATTTGATTTATCGACTGCATAGATGGGATTTTGCTGACTGTATGGTTATAATGATTCAATGTGTTCCAGGTCCTCTGTATTTCTTGGAATTGGGCAGCTGGCCCTCAAGAGTGCATCTAAGCCAGTGTGAATCCTTTCCCAAGACCACAAGTTGTGTTCTTTCCCCCAGAAGAAGCAGAGTATCTGATTTTAAATCAAGCTCTTTGAAAGCAACCTGTCTGCCTTCCTGGTAAGCAGCCGTGGTGCGAGCCAGCAGTGGGCAAGCCAGGAAGACAGTCAGCGTCTCCCAAGATCCAGCCATGTTGGAACTTAGGGTGCTGAATGAGAAAGCAACACACCTGGTTTCCTAGTAAGCAGCTGTGGCTCAAGTGAATGGCGGAGGAGCCAGTAAGAAAACCAGTCAGCCTCTCCAACCCCTACCTCCCGTTAGTAACTGGGAGCCAGAGGTCTGAGCATCTCTTGGGAGAATGACCATATGCAACAGAGCAAATATGGGGAATTTCCTTCTATCATCTCTTTAAAGGCAAATATTGTTTTCACTGATTTGCTTTGTTTTGATTGTTTTGCTCTATTCACTATGCTCTTTCAATTGGTTTTATAATGTTCTGTTTTTGGTTTGATTTTGCTATACCTGATTGAATGAACAACTATTGTAAAGATAATGAGATATACTATGGTACCTATTACTGTTGTCCCAGTATCCTGCTGTGAAGTTTTGTACCAATTTCACTGCATTGTCTCTATTGGCTTTGTTCTGTTGTATTTTATTACCTTCAAAAAAAAAATCATGCTTTTTGTTTTAACAGCCATGATGTTTAATGATCAGATTCACTAATTTACTGGGGCTTAGAGAATGATGAAATGTAGTTTTTGTCTTTTATTTACATATTTTCACTGTGGTAATTTTATAAGGAGATACTTTCTTTACACTCTGTACTATCTAGTTTTCCAGTAGCACATTTCTTAGAAGAAAAGCAGAATAAATACATCATTCTTTTTCTCTCTCTGTCTTTTCTCCAGCTTTCAAGATAATGAATTGGTTTCTGTCATTCTCCTAAAGGTGACAAATGGTTGTTTAAAAATTCACTATACATTCATGGATTTAAACATATCAATTGGAGTTCAGTCCATTGCAAGTCTTATTCTTTCTGAAGCTCATTTTAATGGTTTCATATTTGTCCAATGGAAATAGTCTTATTAGCTTCCTTGCTATCTGGTATTGCATGATGTTCCAGATTAGTTTTCTACATTTCCTGTCCAGACCTGGAATCAATTATTTCTCTAAGCCCCAGTTTCTTTTATTGGGAAATGATGTTTCTGCATCATTATCTACATTCTTGGAATTATCATTACTGTTGGGCATTTATAGCTACAGTGCATGTAGTTAGAAGTGAGATACGCAGGTATTACTTTTCCAGCTACCAAATGAATGACAAAATAACTTGTGAGTTCTACTGATATTTTCAAGTTATAGTCAAAGCAACAGAGTTTTATTTTGATCTCTGTTATATTGCATCTTAATCTTTCTTTTGCACTGAATCTTGGTTTATAGGATCTGGTAAATTAGAATATCGCATCATTTCTCATTGGCTCCATCCTCTTACACATACCAAAATCTGATGACAACAATTCCAACATGATCACTACCATTATAATTATAGAAAACATTTAAATTCCTTCAAAATATTTATTTTCTAGCTATAACCACTATGTACTGTGGTAGTTCTCTTTTTGCTCTAACTTAGCCTTTATTTTCAAACAAAATATACTTAATACCCAGTGCGAGTCCTTAAGGGGAAAACTGTATTATTTGTCTGGGCCTTTTTCTCTACCAGATTTTGTAGGAAGAACACATGAGCAACATTCTTGAATTCTTTTATTTGGGTATCCATTTGTCTGTGCTTTATACTTAAAGATCAGCTTTGGTGTGTATTCAAATCTTGGCTCATAATTTTCTACTTTAAATATCTTGAATACATTTCTTCATTTTCTTCTGGCATAAAGTAGTGCTGGAAAACATCACTTGATAATTATCTAGTTTTATTTTCCTTTTAAATCACATTTCTTTATCCTGAATTAACTACAGGATCCCCTCTTTTTTCTTTTAATACTTCTAGTAACTTTACTGGGCCAAATCTTCTTATTGGTTGTTCCATGTCAATATTCTCAGGTTAAGAGTGTGTTGTTTCAATAACTAGTTTCATATATTTTTCTTTATTTCAAGGAAGTTTCTGTATCTTTAGTTTTCTTCTTTAGGAACTACTACTATCTGTGTGCCACATCTTAAATATTACTACATTGGGGGCTGGGGATTTAGCTCAGCAGCATAAGTGCCTGCCTTGCAAGCAGGCAGTCGTAAGTTCAATCCCTGGTACCGATAAAAAAATGAAACAAAACAAAACAAAACAAAAAAACAAAAAAATATTACTACATTATATCAAATTGTTCTTTATTTTTGGAGAATACTTATCACCTACCATTTTAAGATAGTGTCTTTTTTCTTATTTATTTTTTCATTCTTAAACATTCATTTCCCATTAAACTTTTAGATTTTAATTTCTAGTTGTTTACTGAGTTCTGCTGCCTCATTCTGTATTTCTCTAATTTTGCTATATATATTTTATGCTGTCTCTTGTTGCTTTCCTAATGTCTTTTAGCATTTTGAAATTGTTTTTCCTAGTATGGCTTTTTGGAGTATGTTCATTATAAAGACATTATTCTGTTCCACAGTTCATATTTCCTTATCATAATATTGTGTGAGATTTGATGTTGAAAGTATTCTTGTATCATTTTTAACGAAATTACTTTTCTTGAACTTTGCAGAGAGACACGGTTTGGATGGAGCTTTCTAACTGCACAAAACTCCTCTCTCTGTTAGTTTCATGTGGGGCTCAAAATATGGTTGCTTGATTTCCAATATTTTATGACTCTGTTTCCTCCACTTCTACACATTTGTCTCTTTTTTCTGCTGTCTCAGGGCTCTCTTTTGACTGCAGTACTAATAGCATATATTCTCAACCTGAAGCCTTCTCTTATACAGGTGTCCTGAGGGTTAGTTCCAAGGGTCCACAGAGGTTAGACAGCCTCAGACCCATCAAACCTTTTTAACTCAGATCTTCTGCATCACTCATTTTTCCAACACTCTTAAAATCTTAACTATTTTCTTAAATAGTTATTCTGTGCTCAGTGGTGAAGACTTCTTGATTTTTTTGGTGGGGCGCAGGGGAGGGGCGTCTTCCTCTTCTCAGGTTTTTTACTCTACTTTCTCCTATATTGATACCAGAACTCTGGTGGTGTATTGGAGTTTTTTTCTCCATATACTTAGATTTTAGAGATTGCAAGAATCCCTGGTTGTCTTGTTTTGGTGGAAATTTTATCCATGCATTTTTACTTACTACATAATTGCTTTGTATATTTTTATGTGCAGATTCTGAAACATCCAAAAAAACCTTCATCTCTGTCATCTGTTTGAATTGCACTTTTTCTTGTGTGAATGAAAAAGAAACTGTAAGATTTTTGAAATATGCAAAAGATATGGAAACAAAGCAACAGAGTTGATCCAATTTAATTGAAGCATCACAGATGCAGTAGGAACCCACTTGGTGATCGCTTCTGTCATATGGCATGGGATCCACACCAACCCCACCACCACCTAGAGGTGATCAAGGGAGTTCGTAAACAAATTATAATATATTCATGAAAGACAATAGATGGCATGAATGTGAGAGACCAAAGCCACAGGAATCAACCTTGTAGATTTCAAAAGCTCTAGTGGCTTTTGAACAGTTCTCTCTTTTGTCATTTAGGTAGCCATATTCATATTTTATCCACTGAAAGTTCTTGTTGTCCATGTGCAAAGCTGATGACCTTGTCAGTGACCAGAAGTTTCCACCAGGGAGGCCTCACGGTGCCAGTTAATTCACTTTGATTGGAATTTTCAGTAGGCCAAATTTGGTATTTTCCCATTAGAAACACAGACTTTTCTTACACTTCATGGTTTGTAATTTCCACAGGTTAATATGCTTTGCACCAAGAAAAAACATAATTACTTTGCACCACGCTGTACGGAGCTGTACCAACTCAAAAACATAATTATTGCTGTGTTGTGAGCATAGTGGAGTTGATTCTTATTTGTGATACTGAGTTATTATGCTGCAAGTTTGCAAAATTATTTAGCTAGAAATAATTATACCCAATGTAGTCAGATTCAGAGAATCACAGATTGCAGTAAATTAGAAAGTCTGATCCTAAATATATATATTATGTTATCTTGTTTTTGCTCTCTCTTTTCCTGAGTCATTTATCCCTTCCCTTGCAAACTTTTGACTCATTTAACTGCTTGTCTTTAAAGGTTTTTTCTATTCTCATCATATTTTAATAAGATGTAAATTGTGAGCATCCTAGAAAATCAGTCCATCTTGGCTGTCTGTCTTTTATGAGCTATGCAATTGTGCAGAGCTATCTCCAGCCTAGACACTACCTGCCACTCAAAGTCAGGTTGAGAGACTCATAGAGATCTTTAAAAGGCAATAGTTAAATAACTTCTTGAAGCTCAGCAGTAAAACTCTCCATGTTTGCAAGCCATATGGTACAATAGCAAGACCACCACCCAGGAGCTGTACCTTAACCTGCAAGCCAGTGCCTCTTGTGCGACTGTGCCAACTCCATACTACACTTCTCTCCATGAAGATCACTTTCTCTGTAAAATGGAGTTAAGTAATTTGAAAAGTATAGGCTGTCATTGAGTTAATTAGGATGACCACCCCATGACTGTGAAAGTTGTCTAACAGTGACTATAAACTGATGTGCATTTGAACAGGGTTTACTCCCCTCAGTTATTCTCAACTTTGGCTACTCTGGGATTTTCTGAGGAAGCTCTAAAAAAATTAAAAATGCTCTGGTCTCACCACAGAGATTCTGATTTCGGCAGTAACGAAGGAAGGCAAGAATACTGTTGTTATAAAGCTCCCCAGTCATTCTAATGGGCACCTGAGACTGAGATGCTTTGACGGCAAAGCTCAGAGCTGAGTTCATCTAACATTGCACCTTGCAGTGAATTAATCTTCTTTCAAAGTCTGCTGACCCTGCCATTGGCTTTGAATAATTATAAGTTTGTGATTCCCAAACAGGTCTCTGCTCAGAATCATCCCTAATGGTATTTAAAAGATAAGATTTGTGAGCAAAATCCCAGGTCTGCTGAATCAGAATTTCTAGGAGCAAAGACCTGAAACCCAGAGTTTTAATACACACTACAGTGTTTGATGATTAGTGGAATGCCAATAGGGCAGGTTTAGTTGCTCATGGAGGGAATATTTACCAGGAAAAAAGAGCATGGGTTTTGATTTCTCCTTTGAAAAACCAAACAAGGTAAATGAAATTGAGTGGGCTATTTGAATTCATGCTATTATTCTTTTCATATCTCATTTTCTCCCAAGAAGTTTCACTTATTCAGCTTGGCTTTATCAAGGACCTAAGCAGACACTTTTCAGATCTCTGGCAGAAGACATCAGTGAATCAGATTTCAAGATCTTTTCTTTATAGGAACCTGCAAGAGAAACAGTGATCAAAGAACATTGGGAATATTTCTGCATTTTTATTCTCTTTTGGAAATCATAGTAGAAAATAAAGTTTTTAATGTCCTGAAAGTGCACAGTGTGATGCATAAATACCTCTCTAGTTGTGAGCAATATGCCATCACTGCTCTGAACCATCATGAGCTGAGAGCATCCATTCCATGGTTGTTGAAGCATGACTTCCTGTCACCTGACCTGGCAGGCAGAGAGGAGCTCATCATTACTGCGTGGGTTTGTCTATCTCTGTCTCCTGTGAGTTATTGAGAGAAACTTCATTGATTGATCTTTCATAAATGCTCTTGCTACATTCAGGGTTAGCTTCTATTCATGCTTCTAAATCATCTTCCAAAGAACCAAGGGGGTAATGATAGTGGAGAAATAAAATGTCTTAGAAAACAGGAATCTGGGACAAGGGTTTAAGTATCCATCTAATAACTTCTTGCAATTCATTGTTTGAAAGACCTGTGATATTTTGAGTTTTACTTTTTTGTTTTGTCTTTTTCGTTTTTATCGGTACCAGGGATCGAACTCACGACTGCCTGCTTGCAAGGCAGGTGCTTATGCCACTGAGCTAAATCCCCAGCCCCAAGACCTGTGATATTTGCAAAAGGGTTACAAAATTAAAATGAGATCATTGCTGTCGTTCAGAAGATGAAAAAGTTTTCTTTGGGGATGGCCTTATCTAATATCTGTGCCAGATATTAGAATCAGTTCTGTTCATTGTTCTCTCACAAGTGTTGAATTATAAGGAACATTAGATCTTCAGGGTTTAATTAAGTCCCAACCTATGGTCTTTGACTCATTCACTAATTCACCTGAGTATCCTATGTACCAGCCATCACTAGAGGGATAGCTGATGTCTATATTCATTCAGTATTCTTGTTTCTGAATCTGTCCTGAGGCAGAGGGGTTGTGCTCTATTTTGAGAGTTTTGAGAAGACATGACATTATCCTGTAAGGAGCCTTTGTTCTATTTGATTACATGGGTATGAGACTCATCCTGTGTTTGTAATTTGGAAATAGAGGAGGGTGATAATCTCAGTCCAAATATTTCTCCAATAGCACTAAGAAAGTAATTGAACAAAGACCAGTGTCCTCATTTGCAAAATGGATACAATAAAAATGTCAGGATATTTTCCTCATAAATTTCTGTGATGATTCCACAAGATAACACATGTAATCATAAGTGCATCTACCTGGATTAAGGTAAATTCATGTCATTCTTATTATAATTATATATGTTGTGAAAATTACAGAAAGTACAGTATCAAAGCATGATTTATAAAAGCTTAGTAGTCTGTTATGGTTTGTGTCTAGAGGACCCCCAAACTTTCATGGGACCTTAGGTTTTTTTCAGAGGTGGTTGACTCTACAGTATATGACTGATTTGTAGTGCAATCCTGGGATTAAAGGTGTGAGTGCTGCAGCTACTCTTGCTGGATAGCCTGCATACGTTGTAAGAGGTTCATTCTCTCTTATTGCTTTTGTTGTCCTCTTTGGTCACAAATAGTTGCCCCTCTGCAATGTGCCACCCTGCCTTGGAGCCAATCATTTATGGACTGAAACCTCTACAAACTGTGAGATAAACAAACCTTTCCCCCCTTAACTTTGGGTATTGGATATTTTGTCTCAGCAACAAGAAAAGTAACTGAGGTATATTGTTCATGGGAAAAAAAATTAATACCTCAAGGAAACAATCAGACAAGTCTAGAATATGGTATTTTAAAAACAGCACGGTGGAACTTGAATTGTCAATATCATTAAAAGCAATTGAGGAACTATTCTATTCAGGGCCATAAATTGCCTACTCTTGTTTCCCTCAATCCCATTAAAGTAACCCAGGTACTTCCTGCTTTAAATGTAAGCAAAATGGGACTTATATTCAAATAACTCCAGGTCCTCTCCTTTCTCTGCCTCCTGCTGTTTTGGATTTCAGTGGAGACACCACACCAGGGTAGGGGAGGATTTCTGTGTCCCTTGGCACAAGGGCCGAGAGCCTGGACTGCTTTTGTTTTGTTGGCCTCTCCTGTGGTGACACATCCATCTCATCTTCATTTTTATCCTTGTGTGGCCTCTGAAGGTTCACTTCTCACTTCACTCTAAACTTTATGCTCTCTTGTTCCTTTTTAGACCTTCTGCTTCCATCTTGGGAGATGAGAACATTCTAGGTGCTTTTCTGTAACCCTTGGGGCACACAGAACTCGATGGCCTAGAGAATGAGAATCTGGAGAAGCACCCACATTGCTGTCCTTGGGGAGGGAGAAAAAAAGTTATCCAGCCCCCTGGTGACCTGTGGCCCTCATGGCCTGTCCTTGTCCTACAGTTTTGACTTTGGCAGTGGATCAAGTCTACAACCTCCTCAGGAACACACTAATGCTAAATTTATGCCAGCCCCTTATGGTCTTTGTCTTTATCCCCTTTTGGACAGAAACAAACAAGTTCTTTTTCTAATGCATTCTATATGGATTAACTTTATGACCTCATCCTTCAGACTTTAGCTTTTGATTTTTTCAAACAAAGATTTTTGGAATTCAGATCAGCCTCTTCTCCCTCAAGGGCTTGCATTCAGCAATTGAATGCCACGGGTGTCAAGATTAGCAATGGCTCCAGCTCCTTGAATCATCTCATAGCTACTCCACAGGCATCAGGGGGGCTCCTCAAGAAAGCGCTCTGTGCCACCTGAGTGGCAGAGGCAGGGGGGAAAAAGTAAAAGGAATCTGAAGGACAAACAGATTCTTGTTATTGTAAACTGAGTAGAGACCACCCCTAGATGACCAAATCCGAATCTCTGGAGCCAGTGAGTGTACTTGGCAAGAGTGTTTGCAGATTTATAAATTAAATGTCTTGAGATGGTAGATCATCTGGGATTATCTGGATGAGCTCAATGTCACAAGGGGCTTATAAGAGGGAGGTGTGAGGGTCAGAAAAAGGACACGTGGCAACAGGAAAAAAGTGACAACAGAAAATGGACATGTAGCGAAAGAAAAAGTGGTTGGAGAGATGAGCTTTGAAGATGAATTGAGAATTCATAGCCCAGGAATTGAGGCCCCTCCACAAGATAGAAAAAACAAGGAAACATATTTTTTGGAGACTCCAGAAGGAATACAGCTCTGCTGCCCCTTGATTTTAACCCTCTAACTCATTTTGGACTCCTCCACTCTGCAATTGTAGAACAATAGATTTTAGTTGTTTTATAGATTTGTCACTAAACATATAGCATGGTACAGGAATAGATCATAATTACTGTCATATGCTCACCATCATTCCCTGTGACATCTCTGGAGGGGGTGGATGAGGCCAACTATCTATCCCTTACTGGACTGCAAACCCCTAGGGGGTAAATTCAGCTCTATCCTCCTTGTTTTGAAACCCACTTATAGTGGAATCCAGAAGATATCTGTTGAGTAAATGAGTGACTCTTTCCCTTTCCCTAAGTCAGCTTGTGTCCTGGAGTTGATGCTCCACTGTTTTCAAGGGCCTACTACTTTCCACTCAGGTGGGATCCGGCCTCTAGTCTCTGTAAAACACGGCAGTTTTAATTTTAGTGATGGTTTCTGTTTTCCAAGCTCAAAACATCCCATCTCATGCTTCCTCTGAAGGTTTAGGATCATGCTTTATCCCAGCCAAATGGTAAGATTGAGATGCTAGACATGACAGTGCAAATGTTGCTCCTGTACAAGATCACACCTAATGTTTCTTTGGAATTTCTTACGGGGAATAAGATAAGGTGCCTTATGGTACTCCATATTAAAGGACTTGGTCTTTGTGGCCTGTGTCCTCATGACTTGGCAAAACACATTAGCCTGTACAAGCATGACATGAGAAAATCTGATCTTCTCAGAGCAGTTATGGCCATCCATGCACACTCAGCCAATAGGATTATGTCCTATCTCTGCCACTTTTGACTCATCTCAAAAGAGGTAAGCTGACTAGTTTCTGAAATATCAACAGATATGATTCCATGGAGGTGTCTCTACCTTCTAGTATGGACAGACTAATCTAAGTTGTCCTTGGCACACAGATGTCCTTATGCATGACACCTACAACCTATCCATAATTGCTGGAGGATCATACTGGGGAAAATAATCAGCTTATATACAGTTCAGATAAAAAGAGTACCACAGTCTATTAGTGATGCCTTATGGATGTGAGGGATAGGAGGGTGAATTTCCCATTCTTACACCACACTGCTGGTATTTGACTCTGCATTGAAATACCTAAGTTCTTTGTGCATGCCTCTCTCCAGCTATGTTATAAATCTTTTTGAAGACAGGAACCAGAACTTAAACCTCTTTGTGTCCCTAGACCCCAACATTGTGCTTGGCATATTGTGAGGTTATATAGACATACATTGTTTTACTGACCTCAGAGATTAACATACAGACTTACATAGAATCGGTTTCTTGCTGTATGCATAAAACCCTGAGGAAAGGAATCTTGGCTGGTTTCAGCCTTCACTCAGCTGCAGGGGACCCCGCACCAAGGGACTTGTTTTGATCACTGTGGCTGAGGTCTTTCAGCTGAGTTTTCCCAGCTTTACTTCAGCTTTTTATTCTGTCCTCCTTGAGTCAGAAGCCTCTCTCTTATTAGGGTTCAAGGCACGTGCCAATAGCACAGATCCAATTCTGTGTTTGAGAAGTTATGCACAGGTTAATTTTCTAGGATAATATCTCTAAATTGGATAGAGACATTGGTAGTTAGCAATTTTGGGGAAACAATCATTGAAAATTTATGCCCACACTAATAGAGTTTTTCATTACATATTTTTGAATTGAGCACATGAAATAGGATGGTGATAAAGTGGCAACTGTGATTCTGGATTTAGCAGAAATAATGATCCCCAATTCTTAACCATGTTATGGTTAACAATGAATCTACTATCATGCAAATGTCAGTGTAGAAATTTGCCTCCCAAATGATCCTCCCATATTTAACTGTCATTCACAGATGACTCGGCTAAATGAATGGGAGGTTTAGTTCTCCCCAAACCTTTCTTTGGCAGGACTGTTAACCAGCTGTCTCACCTCACGGAGTTCTTCCTGGTTTGCTGAGTATACACCCCATGGTTTAAACCCTATTTTCTCCTGTACAAAGAGGAGAGGAGAGAGGCTGTGGCTTAGATATTGTATTAATTGTTGAATCAGTCAAACTCATACTTAAAGCTTTTAATATTGTTTCAGATGTCAGGAAGTGACATTCAGTACTAAAAAGGGTTAATCAGATTTAATGGAATGCCATCCAATTTTTTTAAATGTCAGGGTTTCTTGATGTGCTACACTTTGGCAAGATGAGAGTATCAATGAGAGGAAAATTTATAGAATATGTCTGTACTGATCCCAGGACACAAAGGGAGTTGTTACCAGGCAACAGAAACATCTTCATATTCATCATAGGGTTCAGGGGCCTTTCCCGGCCTCTTTCTTCCCTGGGTCCTGTTGGGAGCAGGACATATCCTCAGGTGGGAGGCACAGTGTCCTGGTTGGCATGGCCTGGGCTCCCAGCTTTCTATCCTGAGTCTTCTCATCAGTGAAATGGGAAAGAGTGAGCGGCCAGCATGAGGGGTGGATTGAATCCAGGCCAGAAAGGTTATTACCCTCTTGTTCAACTGCAGATAAGTAGATTTTGGAAACAGATGGTACAGTCTGCAACCCAAATTACAGTCAGAAAATACAATGAAAAGGGAAACAGAACCTACCTTCTTTGCCAACAGATAGACAGGTTCTCTCCACTTACTACCTGGCTACAAGATACAGTTTCAATTAACTGCACTTAACATTTCAATTGGGAGTAGCTCTATGGATATAAAATAAGAGGAGGAATATCCAGTGAGAGCTCAAATACTTGGGAAAAAGAAAGAATTTTGAAATTAATGCTACTTGCTTACAATTTCAATCATAGGTTTCAAAAAATGGATATCCAGAAAGAGGGCTTCCGTGACAACAAATTCAAATGCCCACTTCAAAGAAGCTATTCTCCCAAGGCTACAGAGAACAGATAGTGACCATGGTTTCTTGGAACAGACGTGGCCTCACTGAAGTCTCTCAGGTGACCGATAAACTAAGTCTCACAAGGTAATCGCACTGAGTGCTTCAGCTCAAGCTGAGATTCTTGACAGGTCGCTCCAAGAGCCTCAAGATTCACATTATGGCAGAGAAGCCTTTTCTCCATCAAAACCCCCTTTCTTCTAAGTTTTTCCCCACCTGCAGTACACAGAGTACCATCCTGACACCAAGATTTTCAAGAAATACATAGTTTACTTCGTGGGTCTTTTCTCCTTCTGCCAGCTAAACATAAACAATGTCAGGTCCTAGATAATTTCAGAGTTCTAGGATGGAAGTTAGCTTTGGCTCCTTAATCATCTCAAGCAGGAAAGTTACTAACCAGGAATCACCTACTACCCAGGAGTAGCTTAGAGGGTGCCTGAGTGAGGTCTGTTGTGTTTGTCCCATGGTGTACATTTGTGCCTATTTGTTACTGCAGCACACCTACCCTAATTAATATGCACATAGATTTTGTATGATGTCCTTGTACTTTTGTTCAACAAAAATTTATTGTGTATTTTTCCAATTGCCTCTGGAGATAACAAGGTGTTTAAAGAGAATGTGATTTTTGTCATCATGGATATTAGAATTATGTAAGTGCAGTCAGATAAAAATCATATCAGTAAGAAAATACAAAATAATTACAAACTGCTGTAAAAGCTATAAAATAATGAGAAAGGAAACTAAAAATAAATTTATGATTTGGTGTTTAAGAAAAACGTTGCTCTAGAAATAGTATTTATACTTCTCTAACGGATGCAAAGGAGTCAAATTTATGGAGAGACAGGGAAAAGCACTTTAGCAAAAGGCATAGCATGTGAAAAATCTGAGGCCGAAATGAGTAGAGGAATAGAGAGAAGTTAGAAAGTGGATCAGGCTAAGAACAACAGACAAGGTGATGAGGATCTTACCAGAAAGGCAGAAGAATCACATTTGATTTGTGATTTACAGGAAGATGTTTGGCAACTGCATGTTAGGAGATGGGTTGAGAGGTGCCTGGAGAAGCAAGGATTCCAAGTAGGAAGAGAATCATCAGCTGGAACAGTTTGGACTGGTTTGGACACCAGTTACTAGCAGAGTAAAATGTGAGCTATGTTTTGGAGGTAAATGACCAGGATTTGTTGACATACTAAAGCGGGGGTGGGGATGGGTTCCTGGGTTTTCAGCGTAGATGGTTTTATTGACACTGAGATGGAGAGACAGGGAGGCAGGAAAAAAAAAATCAAAGTTCAGTTTGAACATTTTAAATTAAGATTTTCCAGAGATATTTTTGCAGACCTGCCAGAATATGAAGATGAGCCTGGAACTTAAAGGTGAAGCTTGAAACTCTTAGTACATGCATCCCAGGTCAAGTTCCAGGGATGTAGACAGCCACCTAGGCCTACTGTGCAGACGGAATAAAGAGGGCCAGTGATGACCCCTGACGGGCATGCACATTTTTAGCACATACAATAAGGAGGGGTCATCAAAGGAGGAGGAAAAACAGGAAGAGGGAAATTTGGTCAGCATAGTGTTTTGGGAACCAAGAGAAACCTTCAGTTTTAAGAAGAGAACAGTCTTTTCCAGAAAAGGTAGGGATCTGCACAGTAGCACATGGGGGAAGGGATAGGTGAAAAGGAGACACAGCCGTGGTACATGTAGGGCCCTAGGATTAGGCTAGAGAGGTGGACCTGACCAGGTGTAGAAGTCCTTACTGGCCACAGTAAGTATTGTTATGTGACTCCAGGGCCATGTGGCACCACCTACAAAGTTTTAAAGCCTCAAGGCAATGAGGTCAGACCAGTGCTTCTGTATGATCACCTTGTAGGTATGGAAAAGGTAGACAGAGGCAGAAGGGAAGGCAGTGAGGAAGCTGCTTTCATCCACATAGAGGAAGAAGGGCATTGAAAGTAGCACCGTGCTAAACAAGACATTAAGACCAGTGCAGGTACAATATCCTGACTGGATGTGGGGACAGGCAAAGCTTGGGGATTGTCATGGTTTATGTTTGTGTCCCCCAGGCCTCATGAGTTTGCATTGTTCATATGTGATGGTTCATTGTATGGTGGTTGGATTGATGGTGTCAGTGCTCCACCCACATAGGGGTGGAGCCAGGATGTGATGTAATGGCAGGAAGAAGGTGTGTTTCTCTCTTTGCTGGTTCGAGTTTGCTCTGGTAGCCGCCATGAACTGCAGCCCAGCCATGCCTGCCTGTCTTGGAGCCAACTGAGTGTGGACTGAAACCTCCAAAAACTGTAAGAAATAAACCTTTCCTTTCCCAACCTTGGGATTTAGGTATTTTGTCTCAGCCATGAGCAGAAAGTGACTAAGACAGGGGTCAACAGTGAAGGAGGCAAGCAGGCCTGAGGTTTGAAATGTAATACTACTAAAATCCAAACCCAGAAAGCCAAATCTCAAAAGGTCTGATAACAGCTCAGTCACAAGAAAGGAACAGCAAACCAACTTGAATTTGTTCTTTGCATGAACAGTATTTGTAGTGCAGGGCAAGGTTCCTTCAAAGTCCCTCCTTTCTCCTTTTGTCAGATGCTCCTGGCCCCCAGCATCTCCACCTTCACATGCCCCTCCTATGACTCCTCATGTACCCACCTCACCTCTTTCCACGTCTGCAAAGACACTCAAGAACGGTTTGGAAATTCTACAGGGAATGGAAACCAACTGAATTCACAAAGCCATACTCTTCTAGGAATGAGAAAAATTGTACCATCGAATGAGCAGCTGAACTTCCAGAGCCAAAGTTTCCTCAGGGAATGGAGAGCACCTCTATCAACCCTGAAATTTTCTCCTCCTTCACCTGTGAGGAGTGAAATGGTTGTCAGAGTACCAGCCTCAGCAACAGAACCCCAAGTAAAGTCATGAAAAGATGTCTGTCAGTCATTTTGGCATCATGTAGAAGGCTGTGCCTCATTGTGTGAGGCAGCCACGTGGGGCTGTAAGGTGGCAGCCGGGGTCTTCAGAGCCAGCAGAGCTGCTGGGCACTGAGTGAGCCAGTTGTGGGCAGAACTGTGACAATGGGAACCTGCAGGAAGCCAAACGGTACCAAATCCCAGCAAAGAACCTTTAAACATGTGGCTCTGACTGTGAGCTGGCTAAAAGGAGAAAATAATACAGCAGTTATCAGAATGTGGAAATAAGGCTTGAGAATGTCAAATAGTTGCTATTAATAGAGGGACGAACAAAAACTCTTTGTTACATTTATTTGCCAAAGTGAAATAAAGATTTAGTCTTGCTGTACCAAAAATAGCCTGCATGCGTTATCGACAAACAGAAGCATTTCCTCTTCTCAGGAATGGGTGCTCACTGAGTGAAGCATGGTGCTGGGTGTGTTTGCGTGTACGTGTGTGAGAGCGAATGTCCACTGTCCTGTAGAAGGAAGGAGTCAAAGAGGCTCCAGGTCCTTCTTAGAGATCACCAGTGTGTTGGATAAACTGATTTAGTTAAGTTGGAAGAATACATTATAGTTTTTAGAGAACTGTGAGACTGTCAACATGCACTACAGTTTAGATTTACTGAGATCCGATTCGAATAGAATGGGAGTGTGTTTGTTGAATTCTTTTTGGTTTTTTGCTTTGTTTTGTTTTGTTTTTTCCAGCGCTGGAAATGGAACCTAGAGTTTGTTACACATAAAAGCATGTGATTTTTAGAATAAAATCAACTGATTCTGTCTTGGAAACACCATCTCTTTCCAAAATCATCATTCTTTGACTCATATTTTCCGGTGCTTCTGAGATTGCTCGAACAGTTGTTTGATCTGGTGTGCAGAGCCACATTACTTGAAACTCCAGAAAATCACTCTCATGGCTTCCCAAGCATGCCTCTTTTTTCCCCTAATAGTGTTGCTTGGTTTAATCCTCCACTGAATTCATAGCCCTGATTCTGAATGATTTTTTCTTCTTGAAATTTGACAGCATCTAGAGCTAAATAGTTGAAGTGGCAAGGAAATACAAAGTTGTCATTTTTCTTATTTTTCAGAGCTTGATATTAAAGGTCTACTTCTTGTTTCTTTTGTTTCTTATTTTTGTCTTTAGATTTTAATTTATTGTGAAGAATCATTCATGAATGAATGACATTAATAAGCTTTTGTTCAGTATTTTTATGTGTCCTTTATCATAAGTCAGCATTATCTTGGCATATGCCATTGGACAAGGCATGATTCTTGTCTGCCCAGAGCCCCAGTGTTATTGTGATTCACATAGGGGTGAGCTCTGTGAGGCATGGGTTCCGCAAGCCCCTCAAGGTGTCTTAGCCAAAGAAAGCAGAGGTAGGATAGAACTTCAGGAGAGACCAGTAGGTTGGAGAAGGCAGACCATGGAAGAGAAGATCCAGTAGGGCCTTGAGGTTCAGCAAAATGCCTCCCAACTTCTTCCTTGACTGGCTTCTCCACGTGGCATAGTAACAACAGTGCTTGGGGCTCATGAATGTTTTTAATTCTAAAATCAAAAGCATATAACCCAATTTGGACTATATTTGTCCCTGTCCCAATACTGTTCTAAAATATAATTTTATAGTATTTTAAGAAATGCAGCCGCTCTTTCCTGAGTTCTACCAGGTTTTGAAATCACTCACATGGGAAAAATGTGACCTGTCTCTCCAGGGTCTGAGAAAGATGTCTGCAGGGCAGAAGTCTCAGACTTGTTGCAGAGAAGCTAGGAGGAGAGGCTCCTATGTCTGTAGCTGTATGATATTCTTGGACAAATGTCTCATCCTACACAGAAACCAGGGCAGGAACTCAGAGCCAGATGAGGCTATCGCTGTGGCCAGGATTATGCCACTCTGATGTTGGCTCCCTTCTCTAAGAGAGACCTTTATGCAGATGGTGATAGGCATAAACACCTGGGCTCCCCCTGATATTTACAGTTGCATGGCTCTTGCTCCTGCCTGTCACTCCTTAATAAAGCACGTCACCTACAGATGGTGAGATGCTGAGCTTCCTCAGGTCTTTCTGCCTGCCCTTTTTCCTATCACTTCCTCCTTGCTCTCAGTCCACAAGTTTTTCCCCCAGCTTTCAACTCCTGGAAGATTTCAGGTGATCCATCTGATCCTGTTTCCTGATCCACAGAGTAAGGGCACAATTATACAAATAGTCAAGGCACGGCTATAAAATAGCAGATTTACAGATATATTATAGCGAGTTAAAAATCAAATAGTAGCTTCTGTCTATGCTTCTGCTGCCTGTCACAAAAACTCCCTGCTAAATTCAGTCAGCTTTGACTATCTGGGTCCACCTGCTTTTCTTCTGATAATGTGCTGGGGCCAATTTGACTGTTCGAGCTTGCTTCAAGGACTTCAGTTGGGACTAAGTGACCTAGTCAAGAACACTTCTAGCTTTTCTTACTTCATTTAAACTCCCTCCCCTGGTCCCCAGAATATAATTGTAAACAATTCCTTTTAAGAATATTTATTCAGAGTTAAATTGCCTGACAATATGTGGCTTAATTCATGAAACAGTCTGCCTTCTGTCTTGTAATTCCTGGTTGCAAACTGTATTTAAACTAGACTCAAAGCAAAGTTCAAATCACCAGCAAGGAGCCGCTTTGAGTGTAGTTTCTGAATACCTATGGGATTATTTGAGTTGCATACCCTCAGAGTCGGCTCTGCTTGGTTACCCAGACAGACAGACAAGAATCCAAAATCTGGACTGTAACCTTAGGAATCTGGGCCTTTTCTGCTCATGTCACCTCTCTTTAAGGTTTGGCATCTTAGTCCCAAGAAACACTTAAGAAACTATCTGCTTCACAGAGAAGCTCAAGAATAAGTAAACACAGCAGAGGCAGAACCAGAAGCTAACTACACTCAACACTCTTCAAAAAGAGGAAGGCAGGTGTCCAGAAGACTGTGCTGTTGTTGCAGAAAAACCAGTATCTAACTGAATGGAAGACTCTTTGCACTGAGGAGTCTGGAAGACAACTATTGATTTTACACCAGTGGGCTCCTCCAGCCCCTCTCCAAACATAAAGGGTATAGAGAGTAGAAGTCCACTGTTGCAGCACAGGACAGCTGGCTCAGGGGAAGTACGAGTCCCTTGTGGGGCTAGGGAGTGAGCAAGCCAGGGGCAAATGGAATGGTTAGGATGGGTACAGAGGAGAACAGATCAGCCATAGGCATCTACAGACACCCCACCCCAGGACACCAGCCCATAGAACAGCAATCTTTTCCCCACTACCTGCTACAAGGCAGTTTCTACCTTACCTGGACATCTCCAGGATAGGGGCATGAGGTGGCTAAAGAAACCTTCACAGGTGAAATCTTCATCCCAACACAGCAGGTTGACTTAAGCGACTTCTTAAATAGGAGATGCTTATTAGCTAAAGAATTACTTTAATGGCAAGTTTAAAATGTTTTTAGAATCCTCCCTCCTCAAGAATATTAGAAAAACCTAAGGAGGAATAAGACAATATCTTCACTGCTCTATTTGCAAAATAAAAATAAGCACTCTCAAATTTACAAAGTTGTTTTAAGGGCTAACTGCCTTAAACTGCTTTTAAGGAAATGAATGTGCTCTCTAAATGCAACATTAAACACTCTATTGTTATTGCTTTCAGGTTGGAGCCCCTTAGGCACATTGTCTATGTATTTTCTTGCTTTTCTGGTGGCATTAAGCAGAGAGAGGGTGATGGCCATGACCAAATTTCTTGTTCCCTCTTTGGGAAGGAAGCTGGAGGTAGAGTTTGTGGATTGCAATGACACGTCCTCAGCTACCAGAAGGAATAAAGACAAATGCTCCCCAAAACCCCCTCATAAGAAGGTTTCTCCTGCCTTCCTGGGCAGGGGATGGTTGATATTCTGCTTTGGTTTTGTTCCCAGCCTGGTGAAGCAGCCATGCACTGAACATTTCTGGTCTTTCTTTGCCCCCAACACATCTACCATTAGTAAGGTTTTTAATATTTACACTCCTGGTCAGCATTTGATTTGTGCTTAAAGTTTTTTTAGTGAAGCTTTTGGCACAGTAAGAAAAAATGACATATATATTTAATACAAATGAGATGCTTTCATTGGACTTGGCAACCATTCATTTGTTTAGGAGAGAATTATAGTATCTGTTACTAATTATGCAGTTAATATATTAGCTGGATGCCCTTGAAATTTTCATAGGCAGCTGCATTTAAATAACTACTATAAATATCCAAGATAACACCGTATAGCAATAATATTGGGACCTTAAACAATAAACTCCAAACCCAAACTATGGGAAATGTGCATTTAATATTTGTAATCAGACTTTAATGTTCATTTTTACAGGGAAATTAAATGGGTTTAATTGTCACTGATAGCTTCAATATTGGAAATAAAAGGTTTTTTAAATGGCTAAAAAAAAAACCCTCACCATAGGATAACAAGAGTTTGAGTCAGATAGAAATTTATCTTTAGTCTGTTGAGGAGTGTGAAATTCAGAAAATCCTATCTTTCAGAGATAATGACATGAAATTATTTTAACTGGGAGATCAAGATCATTTTGTAGGCCAAAGCAGAAGCATCCAGTAGATAAAGTTTCAAGTGTTTGGCATTTATTTGTCCATGAAAACAACCCTAATAAAAGACCATAAAGTTTAAATGGGTACATAGTTGGAAAATAACTATGGTACTCATAAAAACTAGGTAGTAGAATCTATGGGTGAGAAGTCTAAAACCATGGGGAAAAAGACAAATTCTTGAGAGGTTAAAAGCAAGAACATATTCATCAGTTTCATCCTAAGAGATAGAATTAAGGATATTACTGAGTCCCAGAGGGCCAACTTCAGGAAAGAACAAATCTCACAGATCTGCTCTCATGTCAGCATCCCTGAAGATTCTGAAGATTGCTTTTCTCCAAACCTTGTACCTGGGGAACTGCAGCAAAGCTATGCTAGGGTTGTTGCACAATGCAGGCTAACTGGATCTCAGTGGCTAGGTAGGGAGTGTTTCCTTCCCTCTCTCCTGCTCACTCAGGAAGGCAAGGTAGGGAGTAGAAAGGAAGGCAAGGCTGGGACCCGGGACCTGAGGTGGTTCTGAAGACTCTGATCATTCCTTGGGCGCAACTATGTGGTGTTATGCCCCAGTTGGGGCATCATAGGAGTGACCTTGAGATGTTGGTCCAGTGCTGAGATGTGCCTTGGGTTTATACCCATGAACAAGGTTCAGAACAGATCCTGTGTCACAAGGCCATCAAGGCTGAAATTGGTTGATGGATGCAGAACGGTCTGCACAAGGACTGGGGCAGATGTTTCACCATCCCCAGTCAATCTGAATCTAATATCTGACAGCTACACAAACAAGAGGACCATCCTATGCCTTCCAGTAGAACCTTGTACCTGAGTCAACTCTGCCCCTAGATTCAAAACACAGTGGCTCAAGACAGCTATATGTTACTAAGCCTTTCCTGTCTCAGCTGTGGGTCTTTTATCTCTGCTAGGCTTCTCCTGTTTTGCTACATCAGATCAGAGGGTTCCATTACCTCCTTTGACCAGGTTCAATGTGCCTCTTCCTCATTTCTGCTCCTTCTACATTAGGGTGTCCCTTTTTCCCCTAAGCCCACCATCCCATCTAGCTGTATTTTGCAGTGACAGTGTATCTGACCATCTGGTCAACCACCTCAAAATGTCCTCCTGGGCATGCTACATCATCTCTAAATATTCTCAGATACATATTGCTAATTCCTAGAGGCAGGAATGAGTCATCTTCAGTGCTCCTTCCAGTGTCTTCCCTCTACTTGGGACAATATGCTGTCATTCCACACTGGTGAACATGACTCCTATAAGCTCCTACTGCTATTTGATCATCCATCTCAAGCTCTGCCTCCATTAAGGCTGGAAGAGAGTGTTGGGGTGAGTGACTGCACATTAGGCAAAAGAGAAAGGTGTAAAGAAAACATCCCTGACACTCTCATTGTTTAAGTTTCCGCATAGTCTATCTGTGGTCAAAGAAGGGAGGGCATGATCTGGAGAAAAGCTTAAAAACTATTTTCTGAATAAGTGAATATGGTTGCCCTCTAGAATAAAGCCAAACACATTATTTTGTAAGACACAACATTGTGATTCCTTTAGTGCTTAGAATGTACCCATCCTCTCCTTTTTATTTCTTCTTTCATTTACTTAGAAAATAAGTGAAGTCCTACTTGTGTGGAGAATAGAACAATGAGCAAGATAGCCAACTCCCTGTTCCTGGCTGACTGGGGCAGGGTGCCAAATAGAAATGAAGTATTAGGTGATGTATTAGACAGTGATAGTGATAGGGGAGAGGGCTCCTGTGGATGCTCAGAGAAGGCCTTATTGTGAAAGTGATGTTGAGAGAAGGATTTAGACTAAGTAGGGCCAACCATGCAAACTCAGAAGGGATTGCATTCCAGGGAAAGAACTGCATTCTCAGTTCAAAAAGAGCATAAGGCTGGTGGGGTTGGGAGGAAAGGGAGAGGAGACTGGAAGATGGGCTGAATCCAAATCATGGCGCTTCTCCATAGTTGGTCATGGTTTATATTTTGGTAAGGACAATTTCTCACTGTATGGGACTATCTGTGGGACTTTTGGCCAGAAATGCTAATAGTACTTACAAGTTATTGTGACAGTCAAAAGTTCACACTAATATCCAGTGCTTCAAATAAATCTCTGTGCTCTGACTTTCAAATGTGTATCTCCTTCTTATCATGCCCAAGAGTACCATATCTGTACAGTCAACTGTATATTTGACATAGCCCATGTGGGAACAGCATAGGCAAATATACATGGGCAACTACATGGCTATGTCATTATACACATTAGCCCACATGGGCTATGTCAAAGATGCACATTTGAGAGTCAGAGCATAGAGATTTCTGTGAAGACTCAACCTGTATGTGGTTCTGTAGGAAGACTGTACAGAGAAACAAAATAGAGGGCCAGAATGAAGCCTGAATACCTGGGACATTCAGAATAGACAAGACAGTAAGAAGTGGCAAAGAAATAGTTAGAATGGAGGAAAATAATGGGAGAGAGTAGTATCATGAATGGAAAGAGGAAAAAGTATTCTAGAGAGAACAGCATTGGTCATCTGTGTCTCTGGCACTGAGAGATCAAGTGATATGAGACTCAGGAGGTGTCCTTAACTTTGGTGGAATGATTAATATTCTAAACAGGAGTTATGTTAGAGGAATCATATTGGAATGAGAGAAGGAGCTCCTGTGGGCTATATTTGAAGTTGCTTTCTAAAGAAATGAGCTACAACATGTAGATAAGCTGATGGAAGGAGAGAGAGAAAAAGAAACACACACACACACACACAGATCTTTAGAATTGGGGACATTAATCAATTAGAATGAAGCAGGGGATTGTACATGGGTGCAGACATGATTTTCTTGGTAAAAGCATAAAAGAGACCCTGATAAGTTGTTTGTGTTTCCTAAGAAGCACAAAACCAATTTGTAAGTGCAGGTTTGTGTGCACAGCAATGGAGTAATGGGAACATGATGATCTCATAGGCGGCTTCAGTGAGTGAAGGTATGAAATCAGCCTCTTGTATATGGAGATGGTGAATCTCCTTACCAGGTAGCTCATATTCATTGGCCAAGGTTGGTCTCATTGGAGATTTGTGCCTTTGAACTTTTGCATGAGACCTGCCTTCCTAGTTCTCTCATTGTCATTTGAGTGAGGCTGCAAGGTGGGCTAACTCAGCTTCACTCATGGTTAAGTGTTTGAAGTTGTAGTAGATGGAGGGAGAAAGGGCATAAGTATGAGCATGGACTCTGGGCTCCAAGCTGGGGGAAGCAGGGAGACAGGCCTCAGATGGCAACCGCAGTGAGCATGTGGTCAGAGCAGACTGGGAGGCATGCGCTGTTGAAGAGGCCCTGAGAGGGAGAACTGGAGTAGAGAGGCAGGTGATAGGGGGCTGTGGTCAGGCATGGAGTTGATATTTTGAAAGTGACACATTTTTGAGTGACTGCCATGAGCTCGTGAAGAAAGTCTGTTTGAATCATCTCATCAAGCTCACATACCTAATTCATAACTGTGCTGGTTAGTTTCTGTCTCCACCTCCATTTTCCTCAATAAGGCCCCCAGTCCCATCCTCTCATCTAGATCCTACCGCATCCTACACAGCACCTCCTGTGGGCCACACTATTCTGACAACTTGATTAGGCTCCTGACATTGATTATGGACCTTTGATGATGAGAATCAAGTCTAGATGCTCTGGCCTGACACACATGCCTTACACAATGACGGCCAGTTGTGTCCATCCAAATGAGCCCTTTTGGTACAAATGGAGCCAATCACAGGTCTCTAGATTCTCACAGGCTCTGCCCCTCCTCAGCGTCAAAGCCAAGTTCTGTTAAAGTCTGCCCTATCCAGCCCTGACTTTGATCTTCTTGATCTCCTGCATTTGCATCTTCATGTTGTTAGTTTAACGCTACAGTCTCCAGAGTACAGTGGAGTCTCACTGATTGTTTGACAAAGCCGTAAGTGCGATGTTGGCTGCTGCAAAGAACATTCCCCAAAATGCTTTTAGAAGGTGCGCAGCATCAGTTAGAGCAAGGAAATTTACAACAGCGTTTCCCTTCTTGTGATGAATCTTTACAAAGGCTACTTAAATTTCCCCAAAGATCTAGCCGCGGTTCACTTCGTGCCTAAATATTTGACTGTAGAAGAAATATCATTGATTAAGGAAATGTCCTACACAGAATGCTATCCATGACATAATGAAACCATGTGTGACATAACATCTGCTTCTTAGAAACAAATTTAGAATATCATTAAATTAAAAATGAAGTGTAGGAAAAATAGGACCATATGCAGAAGTATGTAACTAAGGACATATGTCAGTGAAAAGAAATCTAATAGCATGGTTTATTACCAATTATTTAAATCAACATGTAAGCCATTTCCCCCAAATGCTATTGCCTTGCATGGCATCTAAAAATGAGTAGCATTTTTATGGATTCTAAGGCTCTATCAGTTATAAGATATACTATTATGTTATGCACCATCAAGGAAGAAAAATATGTTGAGAAATCACAGTGATACCATGATTGTGAAAGACACACCCACTCCAACCGCTTGAGCTGGGTAAGAGCTAACACAGAGTTTGTAGCTATAATAGTGTTTCTGAACTAGAAGTTTCTTTTGTATGTCTCCTTTCTGTTCTCTAGGGTTATTTGGCAGTGTCTAGAGACATTTCCTTTGTCGCAGCTAGGGTAGTAGTATCTACTGGTTCGAGGCCAGTTATGTTGCTATATATCCTATAAAGTAGAGGGAAGAGTCCCGTGATCAGTAGTCAGATGAGATCTGGAACAAATAAAAATTACTTGCACTTTTTGCACTCTGGCATGATGAGTATAATTGCTTTCTGGATTCTATTTGCTTTTTGCTTCCATAGAATAGTGACCTTAAGCACTGGACTCTTCAGAATGCAATACAAGAACTTAGAACAAAGCATTCTAGGAGCAACCATTAGTTGTAGCAATGATTTATTTCAATAAATTAACCTTAGCTCTGCCTTTATTTCTTCTACTCTAACATAAAACCAGGATATACACTTGGGCACTTTCTACATTTTAATTATACTTTTAGAGCATATAAGAATTGTGTGAATTAAGAAGCAGTAAAATTAAATTGATTTTTCCATATATGCAGAAAGATGTGGCACTTAATATGTATTACAATTAGGATCAATGAAGCCAATTGCAGAATGGTTTTTAAAGAGACCAAAGCACTGAACAGCACTCAGCTTCTAAACTTTTCCAGCTTGTCATTAGGTTTTTAAAATTTTATTTGTTTATTTTATATAGATACATATTTTAACTAGTATGTGTTTTCAGTAGCAGTTTACAATCATCTTGGGGAGCAGGCGCATGCACATAATACAGCTTGATTCTTTTTTTAGCCACTTTACCCTTCCTTCTTCTTTCTCTCCTCTTTTTCCTCTAATTTCCCCTTTCCCATTTTCATTCTTGTTAATATTATTAACTTTAGCTCTTGTTTATGAGATCTGACATTCACATTTTTTAACATTTGCCATTAGGTTTTTGAAAATTCATTTTGATCCCTTTCTATGTCTTAGCTTTGGCAAGTTGCTAAACCCACTGCAGTATGGTTGGTCCTTGAAAGAAAGTTCTGGGTGCTGTAACACAAAGCTCTGGAACTTAGAAAAGAAAACATCTCTTTTGATCCTTGCAATGTGGAACGTGTCTGACTTGACAACCTTGAACTTCCAAGGAAGAATGCAGAAGCCTTTCTAAATGTTTCAGAGTTGACCAAGGAGAAGAAAAAGTCAAAAAGAATTTGCTCATTTCCCCTTGTATTCACGCTGATGTCATGAAAAAAATGTGTGAAAAGGGCTTTGGTAACTCTAAGACAGTTTCATTATGACAAATAGGAGAGTAAACTTTTAATGAAAAGGTCAATAAATTTCAGGTCTGAGTTGGTGCTAAGCTTCGCTCCACCTGTTGGGAATGTGGAGTATGTGTACCCTAATTAACTGCCCCAGATATCACACTATGGGGTCAGTCTCCTTGACAGACACCCAGTACCAGTACCAGCAAACCCTGGACCCCTGCCCTGGGAAGAATTCTACAAGGTTCCTCACTACTTTCATTTCCATGCTCCTTGGTGGACACTCCGTGGCCAGCTACATTTTTAAGTACTCAGTGTTTGATGTTCTCTTTTTCTCTTCTCCACATAAAACCTGGTTGAAAGAAAAATCATGCCTTAGACATTTGCAAGTTATGGAGATTAAGCTGTGAGCTGAAGAAGTGTAAGGCTCTGCTTCCTCTTCATTGGAAGTCAGGTCTTGGGAAGAAGGTTGAGGTATTAGAGATTTAGCCCTGCATCAGAACTCAGGACCATATGTATTTCCTGGAACCTACTTTTAATAAGCGCAAGATCAGAAAGTAAATCCTACTAATGAACCTTAGCTGGTAATTCCACTAAGACAACAGAAGGGAGTTTAAATCCTTATCATTCAGCACAGGGCCCAGTATACAGTAGTCAACTAGAAAATATGCATCCAATGAGCAAATGATAGTCTGAATGCCTCTTAAACAACTCTATTTGCTGTGCTTGATCTATGTAGCAAAAGTTACTTTCTGAGGTAGAAAGTCCCTGCATGTCATGAGATCATTTGTTTGTTACTTGGAAACGCAGAAGAGGTCCCTAGCCTCTAATTGTGGTGCAGGTGTCTTTTAAGTTTGGAGAGGGAAAGTCAATATGTCAAGATGAATCACAGGAAAAAATTGAGGAGGAACAGCATTTAAAGATCTTTTTTGTCATTTCCTTCCTTTGGTGAATGTTTTTCTGAGCAATCACTCTATCAGTTTGCTGCTTACCAAGATACCCCCAAAGTTCAGTGGTTTCAAGCCCCAACCAGTCATGCTTCTATGCCTGCAAGGATAGCTGGGGGAATTCTGCTCCGAATTTCTTGGGAGCAGCAGGCCCCATGAGGATGCTCCTCTCAGGGCAAAGGCCAGGTGTACACAACAGGTGCTTTTTAGGCCTATTGTTGCATAATATCTATGCTCCATTACCCAAAACAAACTTCATGGTTAATCAAAAAAGTTGAATCATGGGAAAGTACAATCTGTCCTTGGGATGGCAGAGAGGAGGAGTGAATGTCTGAACAAGGATTAAATCCATCAGGTCAAGCATGTTCCAGAAATACCTATCCGCTTCTCCCATTGCAAGTCTCTATACTCTGTTCCTTTTACTGTTCAAATAGGCAAATAAATGAGAATCAGGAGGGCAGATGCTACATCAGGAAAAACTGAGGGCTTTAGTAGTTTATATATTTGTGGATAAGAGAACTTGGATGTCTATAGTCTGATATCAAAGCCAGTAGCTATTACCTTGGAGGGCAATAGGTTATGGGCTTTAGAAAACCTTTAACAATCAGATGATATCTTTGCTTTCTTTCCTGATGTGAATGTCCTCATGAACAGAAATATAATAATCTATATACAATTTCAGAGGATTCAAGGGCTTAGAATCCTGCCTCTGGATCAGTGTGGGAGCTAATGGGTGTCTATTGAAGGGCATCTTGTCTAAATGTCTCTGTGTAAATTATGAGAAGAGTTGGGTCAGGCCTGAGTTATCAAAACAGCCTTCTGAAGAGCAGGCTGATCTCAAACTCTTATGAGGCAGGCAGATCTAACTGAGAACTAGACTTGAAGAGATCTCCTGTAGCCATGTTCCTGTGCATATTAGACTATTTTCAAATAATAGGGATTTATTTAAATAGATAAATGGAGCATCATCATTTTTTCTACCAATTTCCTTGGAACTGTGAGAGGTCCAGTGAAAAATAGGTCCTCAGGATAAGGCATATAATCCAGAAAACCGGAAGGGAAGATACATCTTAAAGCCAGGCAAGGCAATGTATGGTTAAGCACCCAAATGCTACCACTGAGGTGACAGGCAAAACTTACCTTGCATAATTTTCCTATAGGCTCTCTGAGGATGAAGGAGACCCAAGCCCTTTAAAGTACATACCTGTCCTGCCCTGGGCACATAAGAGAGCAAGGGATAACCAGCCAGTACTGTGCCAGGTCTGGAGGAAGGTCTAGGCATTGAATGGGTGATGATGATTTCTGAGAATTTTTAAGTGGTGATGTGGGAGAATTGGGTGCCTGAGACTCAAATGTATCATATTTCAGAGACAGAATTAAACTTTGTGTGTGTGTGTGCGCGCGCGTGCGCTCATGCTGCGCTGCTTGATTGGGACAAGGTACGGTCTCTACTAGCCCCAAGCGAATGAGCTGTGTTCAAAGCCAATGCACAGCAGAGTAGTCATTCGGTTCCCCAGAACTGGGGTCACCATTTGGCTCTAGCCTTCACAACCTGCAAGGCCTTTGGAAATTGTCTCTTTGAGACTTGGATTCACCTGAGAGTGGGATTCGCAGCAGTGCCTTCTTAGACTTGTAGTGATGACTTACTGAACTCATCCACAAAAGGCAGCTGAGAAGCGCTCAGTCTGTAGCGAGCACCTAGTGAGTGCTGACCATTATTATTTTGTCTTCAGTGTCGGGCGTGTTAATCAAAGTTTATAAGCTAAAATATAGAAAAGGGCTTACTTTATGTAGGGGGTATCAAAGGAAAGAAATGAGTTGCAAGCATGTTTAAATCTCAAACTTTAGATATCATTCTCATTCTTTCTTTTCTTCCTCTCTCTCCAGTCATCCACCACCCCATCTCTTCTTCCATGTCTTTTTCTCCCCATCTCATTCTCATCCTCTGGTCACCTGTTCTCCATTTCTCTCCATCTTGTCACATCTCTCTTTTCATCTCTCTTAATCCACCTTCCCATCTCTTTCTCCATGTCTGTTTCTAATTACCTCCCCATCTCTCTGTCCACATCTCTTTCTCTGTCTCTCCATTGCATAAATCTCTCCATTTCTCTGCCTCTGTCTCTGTTTCTCTGTCTCTCTCCCTTCTCATTTCTTCTTTCTTATCTCCCTTTCCTTTCATAGGTTCTAATTTCTGGCATGGGCCTTGTTATCAGACAGCTTTCTCTTTGTAGTAGGAAGGATGACCCCTAACATCTTCAAAAACTACCCAGTCCGCAATGCTATAATTTTCAGAGCTTTACTTTTGTCACAGCTAGAGTACATTATATTTAAAGAATAGAATTGTTCTAAGAAGCACTTTATGAAAACAGCAGTCTCTGTTCCCTGTTCAATTTCTTCCCTCAGAGCCATCACTTTCAAATTTTTAAAACTGATTATCTTTATATTTATCTCTAAATAACATGATGCATTTTGATTTTTTACTTTTCTACATTATATGTGGAGCTCTCCAAATAGAAATTAGGTAATTCATGTTATCGCAGAATATACTTATTTTTTGATCCAATTCTTAATATAATTAAATTACTCTTTTTGGTAGGTCATTATGCAGTAATTACACTATTATTGCTATGCAAGTACTCCTCCTAAGCTGATTTAGTTTACTTTTATTGCATTTACTTCATATATAACATTGTTTTCATTACAGTAAATATTTTTTCCTCTTTATCTTTTGCTTATTTTTCAATGGATTCATCAGCAATTCAAGCCACCACTCTCCAACTGCACCTTCTCTTCCCAAAACATTCGGTTGTACTCTCTGTCTTTCATCATCTTGCAGAAGTCTCGCCCAGGGGTTTCTAACCTACCTCAGTCTTCTTCTTGCCCTCCAGGCCTGATGTACGGATCTCTTTTGGTATTTATTTTTTATTTTAAAGAGAATAAAACAATAAAACCAATCAAAACAAACCACCGTATGAGATATAAGACTTCAGAATATTATGAAATCAACAACAGTTACCATAAAGCCCTTACATGTTTTCAAAATAGCTGCAGATAACTTCCGACATAGTAAAAATCAAACAGAACAGAATAGAATAGAAACAATAAAAACAAAACAATGATTGCAATAAGGGACTTCAAAACAAGCCAATAGTAAATCCAAAATTGCTACCCTAATATATCTTGCTATCTTCAAAGTAGCTGCTCCTGACACCAGAGTTAACATAATCAAACAAAATGAAAGAGAATAAAACTCAACCCAACAAAACTATGGGAATGATACAGGATCTCAAAACAAAACCATAGGGAATCAACAATGGCTACAACCCTCAGAAGGAGATCCCTCCTAGATGCTACACTGTATACTGCTACCGTCTGAACCTATGATCAGACCACTGGTCCTAGACCTGCAATGTTAGTGAAACACTAAAGCACCACAGGCATCCAATTGCATTTCACCTCCATAGCTATCATCACAGCCTGTGTTTCTCTAGATAAACTTATGGGGAGTGGAGGGTGGGGAGGGGACTGGTACTTCTTATATTGCCAGCTCGTACCAGAAGGAGCTGGGGTCTGGTTTCTCCCAGTCTGGCAGCGGCCCACACATGGCACCGGTTCCCGGACTGGGCTTATTTGCTGGTGTGTCTTTGTTCTCTCTTCCCTCTCAGCACTTTTCTTGACTGCTATCCTGAGGCTTCTTTTCCTTCATCTTCCATGTTTATCTCATATATATGTGTATATATATATATATATATATATATATATATATATACATCTCACATTTTCATCTTTATAAGTATATGCACTTGCTTTCATAGAACACACCCTGAAATAGCTTTCTAAGAAAGATTTTATAGAAAGAAATCTTATATACATACCTGAAAATTTTTATTATCGTCTCATATTTAATGATGGGGTATAAATTCTTCTTTTTCATGATTCTTGTAACTAAATGCTAACTGGAAGCAATTTTTTCTCTCCACAATTTTGAAAGCATTGCTCCATTATTTTTTAAGTTATCAGTGTTATTTTTAAGAAGTAAAATGTATATGTAGCATAGGAGTTTTTGTGAGCAATCTGGAATCTAGAGGGTCCCATTGCTGAGATTTTATGCTGATAGATTTTGGTAGCATTTGAATTTTATCCATTGTGCTGGTCACTTGGTATGTTCTTTCCACCCACACTCTCAGTTTTTTCTATTCTCTTTTCTAGAAATCCTATTATTTCTATGTCAGAGATATTACCTGTTCTTATCTTTTTTTGTCCTAATTTTTCGCCTTTGTTTTTTCTCTGAGAAATTCACTTAACTTTATCTTTCTGCACTACTTTTTAGTTTTAATTTTCAGTTTTTTCTAACTTTTGCTATATATATATATATATATATATATATATATATATATATATATATCTGTATATCTTACTTTTCAAATTTTATAGCTATAGTACCACCTCTTTTCTCTCTGAAAATATTGTGTGATTCTTTTAAAATTGCTTTTTAAAATTTTTCTTATTTCCATCAAGTTTCTTTTTCTTTCTTTTATTTTAGACTCTGTTTTCCATGATAAATGAGTGCTTTGTTGAGCTCTCACTTGTCTTCTTTATTCTGATTGGTTTATGATTTCATAAATATCCCTTTTATTGGTCTTGTGGGTAGGTTATCTGTTTAAGAGTAGAGCCTGAACAATCCAGTGAAGGATTTGTGTGTTGATGGGAATTGTCACCTGAGGACATTAATGGGTTGCAGGTGGATGAATTGAAATCCTGATATCTATATCTGCAAATTCTCCTTTTGGACTGAGGGGAGAGAGAGAGAGAGAGAGAGAGAGAGAGAGAGAGAGAGAGAGAGAGAGAGAGAGAGAGAGGAGAGAGAGAGAGAGAGAATCGTTCATTCATTTATCTAGAGGATAAAGAACTGAGTGTCAGGGGTATGCTGAGAGTTGGGTCATGAATCTGAAAACTAGGTCAAATATTTATCTAATCTTTGTTTCTGGAAAGGTCCTGCTCTCTTCACTATACCTGTTTCCCTCAGTCGGAGATCCTTTTTATCCACCCCTGAGAAAAAAATCTTTGGTATCCTGCCAAGTTCAGGTACCTAAAAGTAGGAAGGGGAAGAAATGTGGCATTGAACTGATGTAAAACAAACTTCTATCTGATTCTCCTTTTTTGGTGCCATCCTCACCAAAAAAGCAAATGAATCTGGTTCTACAAGTATTTGCATCTTAAGGGCGTGTTAGCATTTTTGTCAGTTCTACTTAACCAATTACTTGTGACTTAACAAAATATTGTTCTGCCACTTTCTTCCTTATTCCTTTTGTTTTTATATGCTTACTTTACCTGAGTTTAAGGAGAAACCAAAAGAAAACATGTTTACTTAACTCCTTGGTGCTTTGGAAGGTCCTTTGTCTCTTGATGTCGGTCAGATGCCCTTGACAGAACCCTGATCAAAGATGTCTGGATCACCTGTCCCTAGTCCCTGATCCTGGGATCTGGGTTCTCAAGAGTATAGGTGACCTGCTTTTCCTTATGTTAGGAAAACTGGGACTATAAGATTGACAGTTGCATGAAAATCATACAGAGTGACAATTACCAAAAGAAAAGAATGCATTACTGACAAACAGGCAGCAAATGTCTCAGACACAGGGCAGCTTTGTCCTCCAAAAGGTGCTGATCTTGAGAAGGCACGAATTTTCCTGTTTCTTTGTATTCAAAAAGTGTTGGCACCATGTCACAGACACTAGTTCCCCAAACGGAAATCAACTCCTTGTTATTTTCCTCCATTGTAAGCCTCAGCAACATCTGCTCACACTTAGCCCTCCTGAATCAATTGATTAATGCAGATGCCCACTGAAGTGAGAAGGTATCACACACACTGCCAGGAGAAGTCCCACATCCTGGGGAGGAAAGAAGGCCAGGTGGGCAGGTGTTCATAGTACTCTGGATCTGGGGCTTGGGGAGAATCCATGGAAGTGACGACATGGTGTTCTATCTTAGACAACATGAACAAAGGGGCATGCCATTTTAAAAATTTCCCTTCTTTAACTGCTGATGTCCTAAAGGAAGGAAACTTAACTGGACATTTTAAATATCTGCATGCATCATTTGTATAGCTGCCTTTAGATCTTGTAATGATTTCTTTTGTGTCAGTCTCTGAGGTAAGATATTTGAGACATTCAAGGGAATAGTGCCATCCTCCTTAAGTGTTTAGACAGTATGCTTCCAAGCTAAAAAGGAAAACAAAAACAAAAACATTTTGAGTCTCCTGGCCATGATATCACAATGATGCAGTGTAGAGGGGATAAAGCTTTTGAAGGGCATTCTTAATGGCAACCTTTAAATGAATTGAATCCTTGGTAACTCAATGACAAGGCCTATATGTTACTGTCCTTTTCCCACTTAACAAGAACAAAAGGCCACATCCAGAGGAACTAGTCACTTGTGATGGGACATGATGACATTTTTATTTCTGAACTTTTCTCATATAAAAAAGCCATCCAAGGAGCATTCGAAGGTACATGTGAGGAATTTGGCAGTAAAACCATCTATCTGTACAGATTTTGGAAAGTCCAAGATGATTAGGTAAAATACAGCATTTTTAATCTAAAGAGAAGCATTAAATTTTTATGTTTTTTGACTTAGCCTTGACTACATGAAATTAAATCTGATATTTTCTCCTCCTACTCTGCAGCTCATTAAAACTCAACCTTATCTTAATTTTGGTGCTTTCCACAATGCCTGTGTTTTGGTGTTATCCAGCTCTGTCTTCTAAGGTAAGAGTTTCACCTCTGTTTTTGATGGCTAAATAGATGACTAGCCTACAGACTATCTAAATTCAAAATTGCCTCAAGAAATATGCAATGGAAAAGCAGTTTATTTTATTTTTAGAGCTTTCAATGAAAAATAGCGTAATCAGATTCAGATTCAGAAATCAGTAAAAGGAAACATTTATGTGATAGGAAATAATACTGGACTACATTAAATTTGTTATGAATTACTTAGGATTGGTCTCTACATAAAGAAATACTCATTTCTATGTAAAATGTTAATTTTTTGCTCATGAAAATTTATTTTTTCATATATATATACATCTACTCATAATCACAGTGACTATTTAGCCATTGAAATTCCATAACTAAGATACAGAGGTCATTTTTCAGAAATGGTGAATGTCCTAAATTTACAAAAAGCAGCTTTTTTTCAGATACAAAATAGAGACAAAAATGCTAAATCTCTGTGAAACATTACATAAATATTAAACGATATATTTATTCAAGAGTATTGATTGAGTTCTTAACTATGTTCACTGAACTGCTCAAGATATTCAGAAAATAAATGTCTTTCTTTGGTATATTTAACACTATTTCCATATGATATTTTACTTTATTTTTATGTCAATATTTTGCTTAAAATTTAAAAACCTTTGGTTGCTGATGACATTTGGAAGTTTTCTTCACTGAAACTTAACCTGTCACACTGTGATTACTAAATCAATGCAATTTATGAAACTATTTTAGGATAAAGAAATATCATATAAATCCTAAATGATAAATCTGTGTTCAAACGTAATACTCCAGTTATTTGTGTTATTGGTCTTCTCTCTAATCATCACATCTGTCATTTTTCTCTTTCTTGTTTACCTAATACAGCTTCTCTTGCTCTGGTTGTCTTCCTGGGAGCACTCAGCACTAATTTAGTCATTGATTCTATCAGACAGCACATTGATCAAGCTGATGAGTCACAATCCATAAATTGGTGTATTTTCTCAAGTGTCTTCCTAATTGCTTTTTATTCTTCCCCCAAAGGTTTACTTGTGACATTTCTGTTGAACAAGAAGCACTTGTGTGTAACTTTAAAAAAAATTAAGCATATTTGTTCTTCTAAAGCAGTTAGGAAATCATGTTGCCCATAAATGAAACATTTCTCCTTTGACTGCATTTCCCATATTTTTGTTTTTGAAGATGACAATTTTGTTTTCTTTATAACTCCATCATGTTGTAATGGTGTGGATGGTATTTGTATCAGTTTGATAGTTTGGGGCAAATGATTGTGCAGTCAAACGAAGTATAGGATTTTTAAATATTTATTTCAAACTTCATACAAGTCCACTAGCCAGGCTAGTACTTTAATGATCTTGTTCTAATGTGAGCTGTTTTTGTATCAGCTAGGTGCTTCAGCATCTTTTTAGTGATGGTTTAAGAATTTCAACAGCTAAAACTGGCATGTTCCTTTTGCAATACAAACATGGCATGGAGAGTGTTTCTGGAAGGAACTGGATTGCTTCCCTCCCTGCAGTGACTCACATGCCCCTCCTGCGGAGATGTAAAATGGATTGCATTTATATTTAATGTTAAGGTTTCCTCTGTTAACACAAGGGAAAATATATAGTAGCACCCAACTAAGAATTTTTATAGATTTTTCCATAACAAGTATTTATGAAATTATCTCCAACTATGCACAGATCAAAAAGAAAAAGACAAACGAGCACTTATCCCCCCCCCCCCCGCCCCAAACCTGGTGGGAATGGTTTGTCTGAACCTCTGACAGTTTTCAGTAGTTCACCCAGCCAGGACAAAGAGTTGCAGGAAGCATTTTATGTGTCCTGGTCCCATTTCAACCTTCAAATACAGTAATGTGAGGCCAAGCTTTTCTTTCTGCTCCAAGATAGAGTGTATGATTTTTACTTTGTATGTATCTTTATTTATAATAAAATTGTTCAGCTCTTGCCTTAATAGTACAGTTGAGAAACCTGAGCTTGTAATCCAGTTGCTCAGTATAACGGAATTTACTTCCAACTTACATTTCCTCATCTGAAACCGAGGAATTGAAAGTATTTGTTTCACAGAACTTTTTGGGGCATAGACTAATATGAGCTACCCAAAGCATGTGTCACAAAAATTACTGATAAATCACTACTTTTATAATTGATGAGATTTGTATTAGTTCCTTTTCAGTGGACTGTGATTCTTCTAAAGCATATAACAGAGAAAAATGACAAATGTTGACCTCTCACCTGAGTCAGAACTGAGAATTTGTCAGCTGTGCCAAGGGGTATGAATTGTGCTCTGGTATTTGATCCCCCAATCTACAAATATGGGGTTGAATCATAGGTTCTTTAAGTCTAGTGAGAGCTCTGAGGTTTCAAACCTATTTTTTCTACCATCTAGTGCCCCAGTATCAGCTTTTACTCTCTGGCCTTGAGCCACTGATAAGGAATTGAGCAAAATATAAAAGTTAAAGATGACAGGGTTCATGTACAGGAGTTCCTTGTGGTCAGCTGGCAAGTAGCCAAGGCAACCTGGGGAACTGTGCTCCTTACCAAAACCTGGGGTTTCATCACCCTGGGTATTTTTGTGTGAATTTGAAACATGATTTCCAAGACTCATTAGTACCACTTGAAATGTTCCTTATAAAAAATAGCAATAACTGTGTTCAATGCATGATGTCAATGCTGAATAACAGCAATTACATAAGTAGTTAAAAATTAGGCAGGTGAGTAGATCATTCCAAATAATATGCTGTGTCTAGGTAAAGCATACATTGCATTTTAACAAAATTTCCACCCTTAAAACGATAAGATATATTAGATTTGTTACCATAAAACTTTGGAAATTGTTACTGTTGGAATAAACTTGCAACCCTAAAGCTATGTTCTGTCCTTCCTCCCCCATCTGAATTGCCAGGTGTCTGGAAAATCTGATTACTTTCTCATCCTGCAGAACAGCTGCCCAGCCAGGCTGGACGGAAGCGAGGGACTAGCTTTTCTAAAGCCAATTTTGGAGAAGACATCAATGAAAAGATCTTTTCGCAATGGAGTTGGCACAGGGATGAAAAAAACTTCCTTTCGAAGAGCAAAACCATGAATAAGTGTGGGAAGAACTCTGGGAATTAATCTCAAACTATGTGGAGTGTGACTGATATGCTAAACGTCAGTTGTGTCTTTATCATTAAGTGTTGGTTTGCTCTCAATTTCCAAATATCTTTCCTTTCCCAACTGGCTCACAGTAGATTGAGTTTTTCTTTTCTTTTTTTTTTTTTTTAAAGAATAAATCTGTCCTAAACTTCTGCTTGTGAAAGAAAAATTTATCTATGTGCTCAGTTAATAACTTTCTCAAATAAGAACGGATGCATTTGCTTTGATCTTGAAGTGGCTGGAATGTGTATTTTTACAGCATAATAGTATATTTTCCTTCCCAAATAGTATGATATCAGGATATTGATCTTTTTTAAATATGATTGTCTTAAATAACTTAACTGTATCAATTCTGTTGGGCTATGCTACTTCAGTCTGTAAATCTTAAAATTAGAAGAAGTTAAGATAGTGGTATGGTATGCTAATCCACTTATCAAAATTTGCAACAAACGTTGCCACAACCCTCTGGATATAGTTCTGGTCTCTGTTTTCCAATTCCAATTAAAGTAAAAGATGGACTGCTGTTTCATCTTGGAAATTTTTTTTTGTGTTTTAAAATCTTACATGAAATGCTACCAGTAACAATGAGAGAAGAGAGATTCTTGCTTGCCATGTGGGGTGGGGGAGTTTGGGAACCTGCTCCTCAAAACTGGGCCTATTGACCTCCTGCTCTTCCTCTCCTAGGAGAGGCCTTTACATTCATTTCACAGAAATGCTTGGCAGAGTTTTTTTTTTTTTTTTTTAAGGCTAATGGCACATTGGTTGTTGTGTCATTGTGTGGTTGTTGTGTTCATACATGTTGAATTCTGCCACACACTAAATGACATTCACTGAAACCACATGCAGTTCGCACACTGAGAGCTTCAGAAGCTGCAGAAGGACACAGCCTTTGGTCCCTGACTTCAGACAGAAACAGAGAGTTCTCAGAAAATTGTACTCAAGGTGAGCAGGTATCAGAGTAGCCAGGTAGGTCTGCTCACTCAAATGCATCCTAACAAAAAGAAGCCTTCAAATACACTCTTATTGAGCAGTTTCCAAGAACTCATTCACACACATTAAGCTTCTAAAGTTCTATGGTTTGTCCTCATCTTTTGTGAAAACAGGTGGTCTCTTAATTTGGTGTGTATTTGTTGAAATTAGGGTTTCAAAGGGAACAGATTTAATATATGACATATGATTTATAGGATTATTTTATAATACTAACTCAAAAAGTCAGTTAAGTGCAGAAGAGTGTAAGAGATCTATCTTTGGTCTAGAGATCCAAAGAATCCAGGAGAGGCTATGGATGTCCCACACGAGTCCAGCTGAAGGCCTAAAGCCCATGGTGATGTCCTCTGTAAGTTCAGCTGCATGCTAAGACCCACAGCAATGCCTCATTCAAGTCTGTATCAAGAATACATACAGGGAAGGCCAGTGGTGAAAGCTAGAAAGTCTGTGCCAGGGGGATGAAGGATCTGTGTCATCTGACTGAGGGATCTGCACCGGAGCCAGGAATGCTCAAGGTAAGGACCAGTGCTTCCCCAAAGAGAACAGCAGCCATCTCTGGTAACAGCGAATACCTGAGCTCCTTTGACAACAAGGCCAGCAGAGTTGGTATCAGGAAAATCAGCTACAGCAGTCTTCTCCAGGGAAATCGACAACATGCCATCTCCCCACTCCTCCATTCTCCTTTTATGTCATTCTGGCAACAATCCTCAGGTGGGCCTTCCACACCAGAACCGTGCTGACTCAGTTCAGTTGGCCATTCCAAGTTGCCCATTAGTTAATGCACCACAGTACTTATTTGTTCTTGCTATCCAGACCAGCACCAAGTATTTGGAGATAAAATAACAGAGTATTGCAGATACTTGTTAGAGGAAGAGTGCTTATTTGTTCTTGCTATCCAGACCAGCACCAAGTATTTGGAGATAAAATAACAGAGTATTGCAGATACTTGTTAGAGGAAGGGACACTGAAGAATCAGAGAACATCAGAGAGACATGCTGTGGGAGGCAGAGAGTGGGCTTCCAGAAACAGAAGACCCTAGACAGTGCTCTCTACCCCATCCTGGTTGCAGACTCTCACTTGTTCCCTCCTGGTGGCATTTTCTTCCTGTCAGGCTGAAAATCTGCAAGACCCCTGTGTCTGTTTTCCCATGACATCAATCTGCCTGGGGCTTTACATTGCTTTACACAGTGTCACAAGCCCAGTGTCTAACACCTGGACCAACACTTTTTATTTTTCTTTGGGGACATGGATCTTCTGATGATACTCTCACCAGAGTCAGAGTTTCGGGGTCTGTGTTTGAGGATGCTGCCATGGGCTGTAGGAAAGAAGGAGAAGGAAGAGGACATCACACTTTCCACTGTGTTTCCTGCCCTGCTCTCTCACTGTTCCCAGGATCCAAAAGCAAACCTGTTGCCTTTTGATCTGTTTTTTCTTTTATCACGTAGTCAAGTATGGGGCATGAGCAGATGAAATCTCCAATAACTCTTCACGATTCTTCTTAATCTAATTCATTTTATTTTCCTCCTTCTCCTTATTCTAACTCTCCTAAATACACACACAAACTCATACACACATGTGCACACAAGGAAGAGAGAGAGGGAGAGAGAGAAAAGAGATAGAATAGGGCAGCTGAGGGTTAGTTTTCTAGATCTAAAAGTGTAATTTGGGTCTGAATACCAATGTGGCCTGTCTTCACCCCTTGTACAAATGACAGAGGTGCAGGATATGGAGACAGTGGAGGACAGACTGAATAGAGCCTAAGTGGCTCCTCTGGCTGTTCACGCATCTGTCCTCGGGCTTGGCCTTCCCAGGGTCCTCATCATTAAACCGTATCTTGGTAGGTCCCCTAGTACCTCCTCCTCCTAGCAGTGCATGTGAGTTTACTCCTGCGGCGTCACAGCTATTGCCTCTGCTCCCAAGACTTGCGGCATAGGGCAGATGGAGGCTCTCATGCAGGTGTAGAATGCAGGAATCAAGCTGGGAGCACGTTCAGGATTAATAAATGAGCTTGCAACCATTGCCTCCTTCTACTATTTGTGTCAAGTTTCTGTTCTGCATGGGGGCTTCAGAGTGTCCGAAGTCAATGAGAATATATATCCCCCCTCTTCCTCTCTCTCTCTTTCATTTCATGAAAAGAACAATAGTATGATTTATTTTAATAGATGGCATCACCCTCATATGTGGGACCCTAGAGAATGTTGTAAATCACAGAAAATCCACGACACTTCTGGCCCTTAGAGAAGAAATTAGAAATAAAGGTGCAACAATCTCCATCACCAGGCTACTCAAGCAAAAGAATTCACCGTGCTAGTAAACATCTGGAAGCAAAGGGCCACAACTTTGAATAGCACCTCTGATAACTGCAAAGGCCAAAGGTAACTTGTATTACTCTCATGGTGTCTCAATAAATTTGGTATTAAAATATTTCTACAAGTCTTTCTTTTCCTTAATACAGTTTCTGATGCCTGACCAGTGACAGTTGCCCTCTCCTTTCCCTTGACCTTCACACTTGCCTTCTCTCTTAGATCAGCTGGATTCATTCCTTAGCTGTTGCTGCCAGGCTCTGCAGCACCGCAGACCTAATGGGTACTGTGTGAAGTATTTCCAGTAAAATACAGAAGTTTGTCAGGGAAATTGGTATTTCTTATCTGCCCAGCACTATTGGTGAAGAAGCTAATTAGGTAGTCTGATAGGCATTATTTACCACTTCAAGCAGAAAACAAGTGACTGCATTAATAAGTCTGTGGTAAGTGTAGTGTTGGTGAGACACCTTGTGAATGGAAAAGGGACAATTGCTACTTCAGGGGAATCTTCCTTATTTCCTATTATTTGCATTTATATGTATTTGTTGGAATAATAAAATACCAAAACCACAATTGGAAAAATTCTCTTCCTAGTTCTAGATCTAAATTATCTTTTTAACCACAAGAGGAAAACATTATTAAAAAATTATTTGCATTCTAAAAATCATAGCAGATTACAAATGGATAGACAAGAAGGAAAATTTGCTCTTGGAGGGAATATTATACCTCTTACTAAGGTTTTAGGAGCAGAAATATTTCTGAATCATGATGAGATGAATCACTGGAGAGGTGACCAACGCCAACGAAACGTTGAAGGAACATGAGTCCCAGGACCGTGGACCATTTTCAGTTACTGGCTTCACTTTCAACAGGTTCCAGAGCAAGCTTGTGCTCCTGGGACTGGACAGGCAGGGGAGCAACTTGTGGTGACAGAGGGCCACACCACGTGGGTTATGACAATCCTTTACCCCAAGCCTCATTATTAGAGGTATTGGTGGAGGACTAAACTTCACCCTGGAATTGCAAGTATCCCAAAGGATGTGCTTTTAGTTAACTTCCCTCAACTCTATAAGGATGTGGTTATTTTCATGTTATATCTAGAGAGATGTTATTGAAGGGGAGGTAAAAGAGCCCATAAGAGCCATAGTACTTGGAAAGAGAGAATGGTGGCATGGGGGTGATATGCACAGACATACTTGGGAGGTTGGACTTCAAGACCACCAGATCCTAGATACTGGAGCCCAGTGTCACTGTTTGCACAATTGTGTCACCTTGCTCAAACTTCTGGAATTCTTTTGAGTCAAAGTTTCACCATCATAGGATGAGTTAATGTCTTGGTTACTTTTCTCTCATTGCTGAGACAAAATACTTGGCACACAAAGTTAGGGAAGGAAAGGTTTGTTTAGCTTAAATTTTTTTGGAATTTTCAGTTCATAATCAACTGACTCCAAGGCAGGGTGATGTGGCTAAAGGGCAACTGTTCATGGTGACTGCAAGCAACAAGAGCAAACAGGGTAAAAAAGGGGAAAACATGCCTCTTTTCCTCCCTTATATTGTATGCCAGCTATCTGACCCTGGGCAGGTGCAGCGCTCACACTGCCAATCCCAGAGCCAGACAACAAACCAGTCACACAAATGTTATATTTAGGTGGCTCCATGACTGCATGAGCCTTGAGGGGCATCCAAACACAAACCATAACAGTTAGTGTGACTCATCTTACAGAGTTGTCTCTATTTATCAGTTCATTTTATTGCACATCAGTTATGCTTCATGGAGAATGTTCTAGATACTGGTATTATGTCAGTCAAGATAATGGACCAAAATTATTAGGGTGGAGTTGGGAAACATAGTATACATGTAATACAATACATGCATACCCTTAATAAATGTGGAGAACTTAACAAAAGTTTTTCAGGGAAATTGATATGCTGTGTCTGACTAGAATTACTGCTGGGGAAGCTAAATAAATAAAATGGTGAATATTATTCAACATGTACATATACATATAATGGCATATTTCCATGTAGGATGTACATACATACTATTACAGGTAGTAATAATATGCACATGTATATAGGATTCTAGATGATGATAAGGAGAAAGATCAAGAAACAGAGAAGGTTGTTGGGTAGAAGTAGGGATATATGTTCTGAAGCAGTGTTTAACAAAAGCATTGCTACAAAAGATGAGTAAGAACTCCAAAATTCTTGGCGCAAAGCGAGCATGTAAAGAATGAAAAGAAATGAGATTAGGCAAATAAGGGAATCTCTGAAGGGCCTTGGGAGACTTTTGCTTTTTATCTGAATGACGCAAGAAGCCACAGAAAGTTTTCAGTAGGCAAGTGCCAAATGTAGCTTTTAGTTTTCAGGAATTCCCAAAAACGAGAAATAAAATAAGCACATATAAAGTTTCGAAAGGAATTACTACAGGAAAAGTAGTAGTAATTCTGCAGACAAACCTAGGGGCATAGATTGCCTTCTTTCCTTGTCTGCTTCACAATTATGCCCTGAGAAAACACAGGCTGTGACTTGCAGAATTTGCCTGGCCTGGAGCTGAGGGAAAGGCCAGGTGTTCTCCATGGTGCCAAGGGCACTTGGGATGGTGGAGTAGTCCTGGTCCAGCTCGGAAAACGTGCTTGTGGTGGAATGCTATTGCACCCAATACTTCTTCATGTAAGAATAAAGTGCTTTTGTTCTTACAAAACATTCCTGAAAGTTTAGTGGAAATTATATTCTTTTTTTTTTTTTTTTTTGACACAGGAGCTCATTTTGCAATTCAGGCTGGCCTTGAGCTTGTTTATATAGCTCAGGCTGGTCTCAAGTTCACAGTGATCCTCCTGCCTCAGCCTCCCAAGTACTGGGATTACAGGCATACACCACCATGCCCAGATTTCCATTTTTTGAGATCCATGAATATGAGTGGAAAGCCCAGGCAAAGAAATGTGAGAATTAAGACTAAAACTTTACACTTGATTTTTAAGATGCTCATCTCAATTTTTTCCTGTTAGCTGTTTATTTCTAACATTGAATCTTTAAAAACACCCAACAAAGGTGTCTGTTGCAAAAGTTTTACTACAATTACTCTATTTCATTCATCTTTGAGCAACTCCAGGTGCCAAAGAAATCAGTATTTTAGGGAAGAAAAATCTGAAAAACAACTGAATATCTTCTCGCATATAGTATGACTAAGAATATGACAATATGATATCATAGTCTCATTCCTATGCTCAATAGTGTCATCTCTCCCTTGGGCCATCAAATCTTGACAGCAGAAAAGAAATATCTAAGAACTTGTCCCTTTCTTGACTCATTTCTTTGCGAATTTTCATAGATGTGCACATGTTGGGGGAAGAGATAGGCTTCTCTGTTGATGGAGATTATTGTTTTACTGCTCTGCTATAGAGAGAAGTCTTCTGCTTCACCTGGATGGCTCTTTCTGATGCACCCTGTGATCTCTAGCTCTTCCTCTTTACCAGGCTGGTGCACACTTTCTACTTCTTCCAGTGTCATCACTCCCTAAACCAGAGATGTAACTTCTATGAAGACCTGAGACCCCAGAAAAGTCTGTCTGCCCCTAACTTCTGAGACATTTTTCATATTTACCTTACACAGCAGGGCAGGCATGATCTCCTTTCTGGAGAATGGACCATGACGAATTCATGGGTTCACTTACATAGGTGCTGATCTGTGGGATGCCAAAGACCAAGGCCAGGTCCTATAGCAATGGTGCGACTTCCGAGCTCCTATTTGTGAGCTTCATCTTGCAACTTATGGTGTTGAACATGCTGAATGTATACCTGGGCCTCTGGCAGCTTCTGCCTATGAAGTGCTAAATTTGGCTAATGCCTTAAGTGGAGAAAACGTGCCCCAAAATTGAATATAAAATCTCTGCAGGGTAGAACCTACTACTTAATTATAAAAAGGTTCCTTAAACAGGATAGTTTAACTTGCACTTAGCAGGTTTGAGGGTTTTTGCCAAGTGCTTTCCATGTAGTGTCTCATTTACCCTGCCATGCTATGGGCAGGTAGGTAGCTGCTATTTCCATGTGCAGTAAGCAGACAAAAGCTTAGATAGATGCAGGGATTTTCTCACAGTCACATACCAGGTAGCAGGCAGGTACGCCTAAGTTCGAGACAGGTGCCCCGCAATCCATCCTTGACTGGCAATTGTGTACAATATGATGCTAGACACTATATAGGAGGAAGAAAAGGAGAAATCTGAGAAGGTGCATTAGTTTTGTATTACTACATACTAAATTACATGAATATGCAGCCTTAAAATAACCACATATATTATCTTCAATAGGTCAGCCATGCAACCCTTTCTTAACTGGACCTTTGCCTCAGGGTCTCCCAAGACAGCAGGACAATCATCAGCAGGCCTTTGGGCTCATCTGGGACTCAGCTGGGGAAAGATCTCTTTGCAAGTTCAGGTGATTGTTGGCAGAATTTAATTCTCTGTAGCATCAGTTTCCTGCTAGCTGTTGGCGGGAGGCCATCCTCAGTTCCTGGGGCTACTTTCACTTCTTTATGTGGGACCACACCATGACTGGCAGCTTCGTCAAAGCCAGCAAGGCAGAGATTTCTCTGGCAAAGTGGGCATTGCAATCTTATGTCACATAATTATGAAAGTTGCAACAAGTCACTTTGGCCATATTCTTTTTTAAAAAATTTTTATTTAAAGAAAGACTAAACAAAACAGAAAACAGGTAGAAATAATACATACCTTCGAAGAAAAAAATAGTAAGAAATCACTAGTTGGCGATTACAGATTGTCCTCTTACAAATAGTTATTCAAGATACTAAAGTGAAGTATATAAAGTGGGTATTCAAACAGTGAGACTGCAAACAGTTCTGTTCAACTATCCAACAAAAACTTAGAAATATGGTTATCAATCCTATACAATTAAACATACATGTAGTTATCCATATCTTCAATTATGTTGAGATTGAATAAACCCAAGCAGGCTAATATCACTCTGAGCAAAGAATAATACTATTGCTGGGTTTCACATTATGACAGTCCAGGATCAGCACTGGGTATTTTAGTGTCTCTTTTTCTTCAAAGTATCTGTTCATTTCATCATGTGTCATAAGATCAGATCTCACAAACTGTTTATAGATTCTACACATGCATGAGTCTTAACATGTATTTCTATCCTTTCTATGTTAGAGGGAGAAACAAAACAAAACATATTCCTATAAACACATGAAACAAAAAAGACATATAAGACCCATGTACAAGGAGTTCTACATAGTTCCTGTGTTGTCTCTTGTTATCTTCAATAGAATTGGCTATATCGTCAGACATAGTATAATTGAATTTATTAGTACATAACAGTATTAATAAAAACACAACTTTGTATATAGTATATAACTTCAAAAACAGGCAGTTATCAAACCAAAATGTGTATCGTAGAGTCTAGTCATCTTCGGTATAGTTGTCTATACTTTCAGACTTGATACTATCAATCATATCAGTTTTGAATAAAATCTGTTGATACCAAACAGCAATCAAACAAATCAGAGTTAACTAAGATCAGTCATGATAAAACAGTGTAAGTCATACAGGGCTCCAGATTAAGTTAATAAGAAATTAAAGATGATTATTGTGCTATATCCTGATGTTTTTGGATGTCTGTGCTCTCAAATCTAATGCAATTAGACAAACTGGGACAAAATAAAATCTATCTAAGCAGAGTGGTGTGACTAATGTGGGTTTTAAATCCTGATGCACTATTAACAATATCTTTTGCCATCTTTTTTAAGACTCTCCCTCCCCTTTCACTTTCCCAGGGTACACTGTGCATTTTTGGGTCTGACCAAGACCCTTGGTTTTAAATTGGTGAGGGGGACAACCGGCTATTTATCTAAGTGGTTCTGAACCTTCTCTCTCCTGGACTTGATCTATAATTGTATTTCCTTACCTATTAAAGCCTGTCTTTACAACCTATCCACAAATACTGGTCTAGTTGCCCCTATTACTCTCTGGTTCTCTTTCACATAGAGCATTGTTTTCTCATATTTGATTTTCAGTCCATGTACTCTTTTTCTTGTTAATTATATTTCCTATAAATAGCATCTCGGTGGACCCTACCTCCTGATCTACTCCACTTGTGGTTCTTTTTTTTTTTAATTTAGTATATCAATGCCATCTATATTAGAGATTATAACCAACCTTCTCTACCTCATTTCTGTTATGCTCTTTTTTAGCCTTCAGTTTACTGCTTATTTTCTTCATTCTGTTGTCTGCTCCATTCATTGAGTGTCTGGTATTGCCTGTTTGCTGTTCTCATTCTCCTTTATATTTACCTGTCCTGGATCAGTGTTCTCAGGGTTGGGACCTGGGGACCTTTTGTTGTTGCTTCCTCTTTCCATTTTTTTTTTTTTTTTTTTTTGTTTCTTCCAGGAGGCCCTGGTTTCTTTCTTTGTTGGTTACAATTCTTCTGAAGCATGATGGCTCGGTGACCCTTCCCACTGCAGTGTGCTAGTGAGTTGCACACAGGGGCAGCGTATGCTGGTTCCTCCCCTCCGGATCAGTCCAGCTGCTGAGGCCTGCACTGTATTACTGTGCACCGCCTCCTCTCCGGGTCAATCAAACTTCTGAGGCTACATTGCACTAGTGTGCGCTGCCATGTAAGGAATTGATTTCGGAAAACCTATTGGGTTTCAGTCAGGTCATGTGACCCTGGCTTAGCTCACTCTACCAATCCCATTCAGGAAGGGAACAACTGACTGCAGTCACTGCTGCCCCTTGTACTTGCCAGTCCTGTCTGGTCCCAGAATGTCTTCCTCTGGAGCTTCCCTTTCTTTAGAATGACTCCACTCCTGTCACTCACCACAGGTTGATGCAGGCTCCCCACCAGCTCAGCTCTCCATTTGGTTGGGTGACCCCTGACCAAAGTGTGACTGTGCCTCCAATGAGTCAAAGCAGTGGGACCTTGGATGGCTTAGCAAGTCGCCCACTGTGGCGGGAGCACTGATCCTTTTGCTGTTCCAATAATAGCACCGGGACTGTATGTTTGATTGGTTCTTCTCACCTTAGTTTTTTCTTGGGACAAGAGAATTCATCTCCCTCTGTTCAGGTCTCCCCATGCTGTGTTAAGTTGAATTCTAAGTTGACTATCTCAGGGAGCCTCTGTAGCCAGCTGTTATCTATCTGCCATCTTTGCTCCACCCCCCTTGTGGGTCTCTTTTGCAATATTCTAATAGCTAAAACAAGCGCTAAGGTCCAATTCCCACTCATACCAGTGTAAAGACTAAAAGGTAGGGATCAAGAAGGATCTCACAGAATCTATGGGCCACAGAAATCATGGGTGACACCCTTAGCTATGTAAGATGACTACCCCACTCTAGACTTGAACTTTAAGAAGAAAGATGTATGCCAAATATGACTGATAATTTAGAAACAAAGCCTGCTAGGGAGGATCCATGGGGTGCCCTATCACAAGCTTACAAATGTTGAGAAATTTTTTTCCCTTTATAAGACTAACCTGTGCATCATGTCCTGTGGAATAACCTGGAGGTTCAGATTTAGATTGATTTTGGTAGCTAAACACTTAAGAATAACTGAGTTGTCAAAATCTCACTGTGTGTCAGGTAGTGGCTAAATTTAGGTAAAGAATTTTTTCAATTTCTGAAGCACACTTTTTTTGTTTCTTTAAAAAATTAGTTTTAATGGTACATTTTAGATATACATAATGATCACATTCATCATAGGTAATTTGTACCTATACATAATATAACATGATTTTTCTATTTTTCCCAATTCTCTCCCCTCTCTTCAACCTTTTCCTTCTTTATTTGTTTTAATTTTTCCTCTTCTATTCTTTTATTCTTTTCCCTTTCTTCCTCTCTCCCTTCCCATACTCTTGTTCCACATCTTAGTTAAGCATTTTCCTCTTGTTTCCCAACATCGGTTACACATTTTGGTCCTTATTTACCCTTATTTACCCTTAAGTTTCTCAACCACAGAAATAACATGATATTGAAATGTGTGTGTCCAATTTTAGAAATAGAAATTTTAAAACAAAGTTGATTCCCCCACATCCATGTTCCTCTCTCCAAGCCTGAACATTTTCATCATTAATGCTGAGAGGATTCAGTACAATAAGAAGAGCTGATTTCCTACAAAGATGCCATCACATTGGCTTATTTCACAGGTCTCACATTTCTTTTCCATACCTTTATAACTTGTAAAATAAGAGAAAAAATAGTTTTGCCATCCTCCCTGCTCACAACTTCTATAGCTTGTTAGGATAATATATTAGGCTGAAATAGAAGGGAATGATCAGAGACTGATGGCTTCCCTCAGCCAAACTGTGTTCTCTCTAGTCTAGGCCTGTATTTACATAGAGGAAAATGCTATACTACAGCCAGAACCTATGTAATTCTTTTTTATATAATTTTTTTATTTTAAAGAGATTAAGACAGAGGACATAACGAAGCAGATCAGAACAGAACAATGTAAGCCACACAGTATTTCACCACAAGACAACTCATAATTAACAGTAAATATTGTAATATCTCTTTCATTGAAATAGTTGAGCATAACTTCATTTACAATAGTATCAAACATTACAAAATACTATAAAACCATTCAAGAGAATGAAAGTATTACAGGGCATTCAGAATCAAATAACAGAAAACAAACAATGGCTACTATATTATCTCATTTTCCATAGAAAATTTGTTTATATTGTCACACATAGTAAAATCCAATAAAATACAACATGATAGAACCAATGGAAACAGAAGAACAAAAGTATGGTAGGAATTCAGAGTAAGATGATATTAAATCAACACTGGCTATTATAATGTCTTGTTTTCTTCAAAATAGCTGTTCATACCATCACAGATAATAAAATCAAACAAAACAGGATAAAACCATTCCAACTAATGAATTATAAGGCTTCAAAGCAATGTAATGGGCAATCATGATTACCATAAACTCTTATTTGCTAATCATTTCTTACACTAGGGACACTACACAGTATTTCTACATGTGAGTTTGATTTATTTCACTTATGAGTATGGTCTCAAGTTACATCCATTTATTTATAAATATCTCAATGTGATCATTCTTTATAGCTGAGTAGTACTCCATTGTATAAAAATACCACAACTTTTTAATCCATTCCTCAGTTGATGTACACAGGTTGTTTCCAAGATCTGGCTATTTCAAATTGTGCTGCTATAAACATGGGTGCACATATATCACTGCAGTATAATGTTTTCAGTTCTTCTGGGAATATGCCTAGAAGTGGAATAGCTGGATTGAATGGGACTTCCAATCCAGCATTTTGAGGAATCTCCAGACTGACCTCCACAGTGGTTGCACCAGTCTACATTCCCACCAAAAGTGCAGGAGAGTTCCTTTTTCCCCACAGACTGTTCAGCATTTGCTGTTGATAGTTTTCTTGATCCTGGCTATTCTTTCTGGAGTGAGATGGAATCTCAGTGTGGTTTTAATTTGCATTTCTCTAATGAGTAATGATGATGAACATGTTTTCATGTATTTATTTGACTTTTGTATTTCTTATCTGAGAACTGTGTATTCATCTCAGATGCCCATTTTTGGATTGGGCCTTTGAATTTCGGGGGTCTGATTTTTTAAAATTCTTTATAAGTTTTAGACAGAAGTCCTTTGTCTGAGGGACAGTTCACTAAGATTTTTTCCCCCAGTTTATGGGTTTTCTTTTCACTATGCTGGAGATTTCCTTTGACATGCAGAAACTTTTTTAATAAGATGTGATCCCAGTTGTTGATTCTGGGAAGTATTTCCCATGTGGTTTGATTCCTGTTCATGAATTCTCTACCCATCCCTATGTCTTCAAGATTTTTACCTAATTTGTCTTCCAACAGATTTAGTGTTTCTGTTTTAATACCCAGATCTTTAGATTTTAGTTTAGTACATAGTGATAGGCTTGGGTCGAATGTTAGATTTTGGCATATGGAGAGCCAGTTTTTCCAACACCATTTATTAAAGAGACTGTTGTTCTTCCAATGAACATGTTTGGCCCCTTTATCAAAAATAAGGTGGTTAAGTGTGTTTGTATCTTCTAATCTATTCCACTGATCTTCATGTCTGTTTTTATTCCAGTACCATGTTGATTTTATTATAGTAGCTTTGTGGTATAACTTCAAGTCAGGGATTGTCATGCCTCCTGCCTTGCCTTTGCTACTTAGAATTGCCTTTGCTATTTTAGGTCTCTTCTCGTTCCAGATGAATTTTAGAGTGATTTCTCTAGATCTATGAGGTATGTTGATGCTACTTTTATTGGAATTGCACTGAATCTGTATAACAGTTTTGGGAGAATGGCCATTTTCACAATATTTATTCTTCCTACCCAATAGCAAAGGATGTCTTTCCATTTTCTGAGATCCTCTTCAATTTCTTTTTCAGGGTATTATAATTTTCCATCTATAGATCTTTTACTTCTTTCATGAAATTAACTAAGTATTTCATTTTTTTGGATGCTAGTGTGAAGGGTGTGGCTTGTCTTATTTCTCTCTCAGTGATTTTGTTGTTAGTGTATAGAAATGCTATTGATTTTTGAGTATTGATTTTATATCCATCTACATTGCTGAATTTATTTATTATATCTACGAGTCTTTCAATGGAGTTTTGGGAGTCTTCTATGTAGAATATCATGTCATCTGCAAATAATGATAGTTTCCTCTTTTCCTATCTTTACCCCTTTTATTTCTCTCTCTTGTCTAATTGCTCTGGCTAATATTTCCAGTACCATGTTGAATAGGAGCGATGATAAGGACATCCTTGTCTTGTGCCTGATTTTAAGATAAAGGTCTTCAGTTTTTGGCCATTTAATATGATGCTGGCTGTTGATTTTCTCTAGATGGCCTTTATCATATTGAGGTAAAGACCATCTATTCCAATTTTCTGTAGGGTTCTTATCATGAATGAATGTTGGACCTTATAAAAACCTTTTTCTGCATCTATAGAAATGATCATATGACTCTTACTTTGGGCTTTGTTGATATGGTGGCTTACATTTGTTGATTTACATATGTTTAACCATCCCTGCATGCCTAGGATGAATCCCACTTGGTTGTGGTATATAATCTTCTTGATTATTTGCTGTATCATGTTTGCCAATATTTTATTGAGGATTTTTGCATCTGTGTTCATTAGGGAGATTGGCCGGTAGTTTTCCCTTTTAGTTGGGTATTTCTCAGATTTTGGTACTAGAGTAATATTTGCTTCCATGATTGACTTAGAAAGAATTGCTTCCCTTTTGATTTCAATGAAGAGTTTGAGGAGTGTCAGCATTGTCTTCTTTGTATCAGTGAATCTGTCTGGGCCTGGGCTCTTCTTTGTAGGTAAGGACTTAATTACATTTTCAATTTCTTTAGTAGAAACTGGGTTATTCAGCAGTTTTACATCTTGACCTAGCTTTGTTACTTCATATGTTTCAAGAATCTGTCCATTCCTTCTGTGTTATTGAACCTATGAGAGTAGAAGTTTTTGAAATAGGTGTTGATGATCTTCTGCATTTCCACAGAGTATGTAGTGATTTTTCCTTTTTCATTCCTTATTGCATGAATTTGAGCTTTTTCTTCCCTTTTAAAAATAAGGTTTGCTAGGGGGTCATCAATTTTATTTATTATTTCAAACAACCAACTCTTTGATTCATTGATTCTTTGGACTGTTTTTTAGTCTCTATTGCATTAATTTCTGCTCTGATTTTTATAATTTTCTCCCTTCTTTTGACTTGTTCTTCTTTTTCTAGATGTTTAAGGTGTAACATCAGGTTATGTATTTATATTCATTCTGTTTTCCTGATGTGAGACCTCAGTGCAATAAATTTTCCTCTGCGAACCAGTTTCACTGCATCCCACAGATTCCATTAAGTTGTATTTGTATTTTAGTTTGATTGTAGGTATTATTTAATTTCTTTTTTAATTTACCCTGTGGCCCACTGATTGCTAAATGCATTTATTCAATTCCCATGTGTTTGTGTGGTTTTTGCAATTTCTTTTATCATTAATTTCTAGTTTCATGGTGCTGTGATCTGATAACATGCACGGGATAATTTCAATTATTTTGCATTTACTTAAGTATTTTTTGTGGACCAGTATATGATCTATTTTAGAGAATGTCCCATGTACTGCTGAGAAGAATGCATATTCTGATGTTGTTGGATATAACACTCTGTATATGTCTATCAAGTCCATTTGTTCACAGGTGTGATTCAGTTCTGTTATTTCTTTGCTGATTTTCTGTCTGACTAATCTGTCCTTTGGTGTCAATGGTGTGTTAAGGTCTCCTGGTATAATTGTGTTATTGTTTATTTGATTTTTCATTTCTGTTAATATTTGCTTTGTATAACTGGGTGCTTGAATTTGGTGCATCTATATTCAAGATTGTTATCTCTTCCTCTTGAAGTTTTCCTCTAACTAGTAGATAGTGACATTCTTTATTTCTTAGGAGCATTTTTGAAGTTCGCATTGTTTGCAAATAGAATAGCTACCCCTGTTTTTCTTTGGGTTCCTGTGGCATGAAGAATTGCTTTCCATCTTTTGACTTTCAGTCTGTGAGTTTCTTTTTGGGTTAGATGGGTTTCTTGTAGACAACATATGGTTGGATGTTGTTTTTTGATCCATTCTGCCAGTCTGTTTCTTTTAATTGGTGAATTGAGACCATTTACATTAATGGTTATAACTGTTATATATTGGTTTATTGTTAACATGTTATCTTTCTGCTGTTACATCTTTATCTTTCCATTCTGTTTAAGTGTCTGCCTTGCTCAGTGGCTTTCTCCTATGTGTATCTAGACTGTCGTTCAGTATTCTTTGCAGGAATGGTTTGATGATCATGAAGTTCTTCAGCTGTTCTTTGTCATGGAAGTATCTTATTTCTACATCCATTTTGAAGAACAGTTTTGTAGGGTACATCAGTCTAGGTTTGAAATAATTTTCCTTTAAGATCTGAAATACTTCACTCCATGCTCTTCTTGACCTCATTGTTTGTGCTGAGAAGTCTGCTGGGATTCTGATAGGTTTTCCTTTATAGGTGATCTTTTTTTCTCTCTGAAAGCTTTTAATATTCTATTCTTACGTTGGATTTCTGTGATGGTGATTATTATATGTCTGGCTGTAGTTTTATTTTGGTTATGGCTATTTGGAGTTCTATATGCTTCACTGATCCTGATGTCGGTTTCTGATCTCATGTTTGGGAAATTTTCACCTATTACTTCTGTAAATATCCTCTTGACATCCTTTATGTTGTCCCCTTCTTTTTCAATAATCCTTATCAATCTTATTTTGTTTTTCTTTGTGTCATCTTGCAGCTGTTGAATTGTAATTTCCTGATTCCTTGTTATTTTTAAAAGATCTTTCCTTTCTGTTCCCTAGCTGCAACCTTGTTTTTGAGGTCTGAAATTCTATCTTTACTTTCATTGAAGTGGTTTTTACAGCTTTCAATGGAATTTTTGATTTCCTGTATATCTCTGTGCATCTGCTTTATGCATTTTGTTTGTATCTTATATTGCTCATCCAGGGAGTCTATCTTTTTGTTTAGTTCCTTCAATTTTTTAAACTGTCTTCTTTAGATATTTTCAACATATCCTTCATTTCTTTTATCATTTCTTCTTTTACCTGGGAGATTATTTTTAGTTTGAATTCCTTTAAAGCTTTCTGGAGTTGCTTCTTTATATCAGTTGCTATTATGTCCGATATTTCATGTGTATGGCATATATTTCTTCTATGTACATTGCTCCTGAGGTTTCTTTGGATGGACTGGAGGTTTGAGATTGTAATTTGGTCTTTCATTTTATTATTTTCCTATATTTCTGTGTTTCAAGTGTTTCAAGTGTTATTCCAAGTTTTCCCCAGGATCTGTTAGAGATTCTCTTCTATCCCCTCAGCTCCTGGGACTCTGGCCACCCAGCTCCCTGGATTGAGAGAGGGTTACTGGGGTGGGGCACGCCAGCCCAAGCCCATCCCCCGGAACTGATGACGCTCACTCACCCAGGTGTAAGACTGCTCACGCCGGGTGTAGTGAAGCAAACTTAAAAATATAAAAAAAAATACATGTACAGTAGGTCTCTCCTCATCCCCATTTCACAGGTAAGTCAGTAGGCAGGAGAGGTAGCTTGGGAGCAGTAGAGTCCAGTAGGGAACCCAGGCCATCCCCTCAGAGAGGTTAAGCATGTCCTCACCTCAGCATCAAACCCCTTAGATTTAAGAAAGCCACCATTGTACTAGAGTGTTCAGGAAGTATTGAGCGGTGAGGGAAAGCTAGCTGAGTGTGTGGTAGGGCAGACAGGGTGGAGAGTAAGTAAACAGAAAATACAGAAAGGACACAGTGAAGAAAATAAGCTATATTAGGAATTCTCAAAAATACTCTACCCAGGGTGAAATGTATTCCCAGAGGAGAGAACAAAGGAATAACTGGAAAATGACTGGAATTCAAACAGAAAATTCTAAAATTACAAAGTAGCTGCCTATGCTCTTGGAGAACACTGACATACTATTGTAAAGTACTTGTTCTGCAAATAGTAGGGAAGTGGTACATTTCCTTCTGCAACAGCAATGGTGCTGAAAGTTACCCTGGAGAAGACAGCCTACAGGGAGTTTGGAACTTTTGTTCTCTGACCCATAATAGGACTTTGTGCATCCTTGGGCAAGCAGGTTAATAATTATCAAAGTGAATTATGGTTACTGCCAAAGGATGACCTTAGCTAGAATCCTGCTTCCTGCTACCTTGATGGAAATCCTCCAGGTAATAAAAGAATTATGGGTTGAGATGCTTTATAGTTTTTTAAAAACAAGATCTGCAGCTCAGAATTGGTACACTGTGTTCTCTCCCAGATTCTTATGGACTTTGTAATCCAGGCTCTATGTGTGGCAAAATCTTTTCCAGGGGAGGGGATCTTATATTTCTTGCAATTTGTATACCCCAAGATTTATTATCAGACATACCTGAGCTGAAGTGGCATTTCACTTAAAGAATTGTGATTATATTCATGGACCTCTCCAAGCTTTGTAAAATAGAATATGTGCTGACATCACAATAAAGTTGTAAGAAAAAATGAAATGATATATGTTATGAACTAAATCCAGTGGTGATCTCATGTGAGTGATCTATAAAGGGAACATTTAACAAACATTTCAGAATAACATTGAATAAAAATTAGAAATGTAACTCTCATTTTGATTCCATTGATAAAGAATTAAAGACAGGAAATATTTGTTGATTCCAGAAATATAAATTGGATATTATTCCATAGACGTTGGTATAGATGAGTCCCAAGGGAGAATTCTGTATTCCTTAGAAATGATGTGACCAATCATGTAGATTAATTGAAATGCACCGAGAGACCTCATGTACAAGTGTGTAATGGCCAGGCCACCTAAGACCATGCACCCCTGTGCCACTGCAACCTACAGTACAGCCAGACAAGCTCTGCGGCAAGAGTCTCAGAACAGATAGGACATGGTCAGTAACTGTCAGTTTTTTTGATTTATCCCCAGTTTCTACTTAGAACTAGCAGACAATGCCAAATGTGTTTTAGGACTAATCTCTTAAGATGCCTTGCTTGAAGTTAACCACCTCTAGCTCCTCCAATCAACACCTTCCAGAGTATTCTTGAATGTTCCCTTCTTTATACTTTATAGCTTTCCCAGCTTTCTACCTGCCTTTCAGTCTTTGCCAAATGCAAGCAACGGTGCCTGACCCTGTTGCAAAAGCCTGTTCAGAATGAATAGCTTCCATTTCAGGTAGGCGGTTTCTGTTCATTTCCACAGCATTGGCAGAATCAAGGTAGAACTTATCAAAAACATTTCACAAGAAGCCTGTGATTGTGGTTGAAAATCAAAATCTAAGGGCTGGGGATTTAGCTCAGTGGCATAAGCGACTGCTTTGCAAGTGTGTGGTCATGAGTTCAATCCCTGGTACCGGTAAAAAAAAAGTCAAAATCTATCAGCATAAACTTGTTGGTATTTGTTTTTCATTACATTAAATATATTTGTATTTATTTATCTTGCTGTATAAAGTTTAAAATCTGACATTTGGGAAGCTGACACAAATAAAGATCAAAAAAGCAAAAGTGCAACCCTAATCTCATTGTCCAGAAGGACCTACTCTCCATGCTAGATATCCACATAAATGGTGGGAGCACAAGCACATACATTTTTGTGTAAATGTGGGTACACAAGTCTCATTCTGATATCTGATTTTCAAATCCACAATATGCATACATATCCTTACATGTCAAATAATGTTGAAATATACCTTTGTGCTTAATAACTGCATAATATTCTATTAAACGAAGATGCCATAATTATTTAAACCTTACTCAACTAACGGGCATTTGAACTGCTCATGATATTGTATTAATGGAAAAAATTAATACAATATGAACTGATAAACCTCAGTCTGAATGTTTTGAAATGTTAAAATGCTAGAAGTGGAAAAGATATTCAACAGGTATACTTACACCTATACTGCTTCATTGCCCTGCAGAAGTTATATCACCGAGCATTGTTGTCTTCTTCAGCTTTACCAATACAGCATGTAGAAAGCAATGTCTTGTGCTTTCTTTTTCCTTTTTCTTTTCTCCATTTTATTAGTCCATGTTGGGAGTACCAATGATTACATTTATCTTGGGGAGTCGAGACATGTACATAACACATCTTAATTCTTTGTTTCATCCCCTACCTCTCCAATGCCTCCCTGATCCTATTCTTCATCGCCTTCCCATTTCCACAAGCACTATTTCCATGGTTTTCTTCAATTCTTTTTCCCCACCATCTTTCCCTCCCTTTCTCCCCATTCCTCCATCTCTTATTCTTTTTTCCATTGTGAAAGCTCTTCCAACTTCCTATGATCTATTTTATTTTATTTTATTTTATTTTATTTTTTGTCTTTTTCGGTACCAGGGATCGAACTCACGACTGCCTGCTTGCAAGGCAGGCGCTTATGCCACTGAGCTAAATCCCCAGCCCGATCTATTTTATTTTTATCTTTATTTATATTTGGGGTTTCTCATATAAGAGAAGTAATGCAAATACTCAAAATTGCATGTCCGATTTACTTCACTGAGAATTCCCAAAAAACTAAAAACAGAAATTCTGTTTGATCCAATTATGCTCCACCTTGGTATCTTTTCAAAAGAATTAAAATCAGCATATTACAGAGATACATATGTGCCCATGTTTAAAGCAGCATAATTTATAATAGCCAAATTTTGGAAACAACCTATATGCCTACCAACAAACAAATGGATGGTTAAACCTATTTGTCATATTTGACAATTACATTTTTGTGTTATTTGTTATTGTTTGATAATTATATTTTTGTGTTATTTGTTATTGTTTGATAATTATATTTTTGTGTTATTTATTATTGTTTGATAATTATATTTTTGTGTTATTTTCCTTAAAGATATCTCAATTTTTCCTTTTATAGTTTCTAGCCATTAGGTCATGGGAAAGAAAATATGTTCCCATTTCAAGATCATAAAGGGTTTTAAGGATTTATTCAAATCTTTGATCCAAGACATCATCTCTTGCTGAGCTAAGGGAGTATCTTCAAGTATATATTCTTAAAGGTTTATTAATCCTCTGTGCATGTTTAGAATGTCTTTTTGCTTCTGCTCCATAATTAATAGCTTGTTGAGAGTATACCATTTTGAGTTAGCATTTTTTTTTTCTGCAAAGATTATGTAGGTATCTGATGGCTCCATTTTCTCCTGGAAACCCATTTTTTCTTAAAGTTATAGCCAGTATTTGTTTCTTGTTCACTTGTTTCTTATTGAATATTTATAAGACAGTTTTGATTTCTTTAAAGTTCAGTAAATTTATCAAGAGAAATATTAATTATTTGTTCTTACTTTTCCAGGTCACAGCACATTTCTTGAAATGTCTCTTACATATTTATTATTGTTTGATTTTATCAATCTATTCGTTAGCTCATGGAGGCTGATATTCATGTCACCACTGTTGTCTACTACATTTTGATCACTACACTAATCAGAATTCCCTCCAGAATAGAATAGGAGCTTCATGGCAGTCCTCAGACAGCAAAATTGAAAGAAAAATAGAAATGAGACAAAGAAAAAGGAAAAGCACACACATGATTGTACTTTACTGAATTGGTCAGAAAACACAGCTGCTGTAATGTGAGCCATGGTGCCTGGAACAATCCACTGAGGAAGTTAAGCTATTGGTAACTTGTGTACAAGATCTTCAGTTAACTTAGCTGCTTGTTCCTTCCCATCAAAGTGCGCCCCATGGATACTCCTCTGCCTTCCCCACTGCCAGGCTCCCCCAGGAGCTACCAGGGACAACATATCCCTTGTCCTTCCTTCTCTTTTTTTCTTCCCTTCCTTTTTGGTTCCTTTGTAAAAATAAATTTGAAGGAGACTTGGTACATAGCTCGGTGGTAGAGTACACGCTTAACATAAATGAGATCCGGGGTCCAATTCCCAGTATCTAAAATGAGGTTTAGAATAATCCTACATTTTGAGTGCTTACTGTGGCAGGCGTGTATTTTAAACACTTAACATAAGTTGTCTTGTTTCATCCTTACAGCACAATTCTAATCTAGAAAGTATTACTTTACCAACATAGAGATATCCATTAAATTGTCCATGATCACATGGCTAACGTGTAGAGGAGCCCTTATATCCAGCTGTGCCAGACTCCAAACCTGTTCTCACTGGTTGAGTGTTTTCTACAAATCAAACCAGAGCTTCTCGTGCCTTCCAGAGTACACCATCTATTCCCTTATAACCTGGTTCCATCTCATTAGAGGCAGAACCTCGACCAAGTCATGGCTTCTCTTATGCTCAACTTTCTCATCTGTAAGACAGAGTTTAAATTAGTTTCCCTCTGGCTCTGAGTGTTCCTGTTTCACTGGCTCCCTACCCTGCATTGATTTTAGACACATAACTTGCAACTTCAGTTTCACTTTTACGTTTCCAGGACTAAATTGGTGCAGCTGCAACTCTGTTCTGCATCTGCTAAGATGAAAATTTCAAAACCAGATGCAAATGCCATGCTCAGTCTCTTGCTTAGGTAGCAGGGTGCAAGAAGCAGGACAACAAAAACAACAAGAAGAAGTAGAATTTTTCTCTTTCTTTGTTGTCAGATGGGCCACTGAGGGCTGTCCTCGTGACCCACAGGTGAAGGTCAGGACTCCCTGTGTGCACTCAGCATGAGTGGACGCAAATCCTTGCACAGGGTCTTAACATCCAAATAAAGAATACTCTTGCTTTAACATTAAACACTGTTCCACAAGGCAGGGCACATCTCTGCAGATTCAAAGACATTTTAAATCATTTTAATTGATGATATCCTCTAGTTTTCAAGAACTGACATTTAAGGATTCTGGGATGTGGGTGAAGACACAGCTGATAAGATGAGTTCTTCACTAAAAACTTAAATGTCTTTGATTTTTAACTAGAAAGTTCAAGATACAGACTTGATTTCCAGAAGTCAAGAGCAATTGTCATGAAGTGATTTTATGTTCTCTTGGTTTGCATAGTGGATATCAGCTGTTGCTCACCACCCAGTATCCATTCCTGCTTTGGCTACAGTAACATAAGATTGCACTTTGGGGATTCTGGGTTCTGTTGTTTCTGTAGGGTAAGTCCTGCTTTCAGGAGTGTAATCAAGTATGACCAATCTATGTTTCCCCTATAGAAATGGATGCAAAGATGAACATGGAAAGCCCAAACTTTTGTAAAACCTGCCTAGAAGGAAACTTCTTTTCTTCGATAGTCTTGGAGTTGTAAGGACAGGAGATGTTGGCAGTCATTTTTTCATGTCTAAGAGACCTTTTAGTAGTGAAAATAGTACAGGAATTTGGGGGATGGAGTGCAGGTGGGGTAGGGGGTGTATACTAGTCCCTAAAGACAAGGACTTGGGTCCTAGAGTCCATCATACTTGAAACCATATCTGCCTTAGGCCATCACTTGATGTGACACAGTGCATTTTCTTTTAACTTCAACATTGAGGTGAGTGCTCTGCACCTTGTAATCAAATGTTTCAGCCACTCATTCTGTACCTTTGCTGCCTAGACGCTGCCTGAGCAAGAGATTTATTGTTCTTCATTTTCACTGAAGTCAGATGTCAACCCTTTGCCCAGTGTCTTGGTTTCTATTAAACAATTTTGATGTTCTCTAGTAACTCAGCCATAGTGTATCATTTGCCTGAGGAACCTGCCTCAGGATATTATTGCACCTGAAACATTACATAAATCTTTCAACAAGCAAAATTAAGACGATATTACCCTCTCCTTAAGTAGGAAACTCCTTTTCTCAATTGGGAGCAAATATTAATATAGTCCCAAGGCCAGAGTGGGTATAAAACAGCTCTGGATTGCCCTCCACCTCTGGAGTGCACTGATTATCTCCTCATAAAAATTGGGATCAGTGAGGAATAATAAAGGCAGTTGCATCTCCAGTTGAAACTCCAGCCAGTAAGTGTGAAAAATGGTGAGATTGTGGAGAAGACCAGGAAGGAGAGTCGGATGAGGTTCCTAAAATTCACTTGCTTTGTTTTGTGGCTATGGCCACAAAATAGTCACTTCCATTGGGATACAGCCCCGCCGCCCCCGCTTTCATATCTCAAAGGTATTTCACATCTATATCTGAAATGATCCTTCTAATTATGTGACAGATAGAAAAGATATTGTAATTTTGGTTTTTATAGTTGATGAAAGAGAAATCCATACAAATAAGCCAGGGATGCATAACTAACTGTGAATCTGTATTCTATGGGTTTGCAGGATAGGCACTGTTTCTGTTTCCCAATTTACACATAATTTTGTTATGTATAGTTCAAAAGGATTGTGCATAGACTTGCCACGAGGGCTATGTTCTCTCTTGACAAGAATCCCAGAGACTTCAAATTACATAGGGAATTTGTGGGGCATTACATGCCTATAATCCTAGTACTCAGGAGGCTGAGGCAAGAGAATCACCACAAGTTTGAAGCCAGGTTGGTCTACATATTGAGGTCAAGGTCAGCCTGAACTACATAGCAAGACCCTGTCTCAAAAAACAAACAAACAAACAAACACACACACAAAGCGGCGGGGAAAGACTTTGCAAAAAACTAGTGTTACTACTGATGTTATGTTTTCATTAGTAATTCTTAAAATGAATTACCAGTAAGGAGTATATTCATTTTTTACAAGAACTTTTGGGACATTTAAATAACCATGTATTATCCATTGTCTTTTTAAGTTTACCATTTCAGAAGTAGTAACTCATGCTAGGTGGGAGCAACATGTTGTAAGCTCCTAGTTGAAACAGAAACTATAGTTTTAATAAATAGTCACCACTGCTTTGTTAAGAACTGACTGTGGTAGGTGAAGCTTCTTGGGCTCTTAATCTGAGATCAGTGTGCAAAACTGGATGGGACTAGAACACAAAGGATTCCATCTAATCCTTCTCAGGATCATGGGCTCTGGCATCGTAGACTCAGGGTCCCAGCTCACCACTTTCTAGCTGCCTGTCTCAGGAATATTACTTAATTCTGCAGGATGTAGCTCCTACTCCATAAAAAGTAATAACAACAACAATAGTGAAACTATTTTGCATAGTTTTATAAAGCTTAAATAAATTAATGTATTTTCCCAACACTGGAAATGGTAGTAAGTGCTCAAACATTGCTGTTAGTTTCAGCATCTTTTTGAGCACAGTCAGAGTCCCAGAACTAAGGTGGGGCTTTCTTTTGGGGAATCCAGTTACCGAGCATCCTGTGAGTTACTGCAGCTTACTGTGTTAATCCCAGTGGTCCATGACCTTGCCAGTCTGCTCACAGTGTGGAGATGTGCTTTGAGTTTCATGCTGCCAATGTGACCCCCAGGAATTGGGATAAAATATGACAAGAGATTTTTTTTTACACTGACATTGGGTCTTATATAATTCAAGCAAAATGACTCAATAACTCTGCAAACCTTTCAGGAACAAATTATAGAGTCCTGTGGATGCTGCCCATTTTATAGCTATAATCCTAAAAGGTTTGAAGTTGGCTTTACTGGCTGGCTGTGGCTTCCAATCCACTTTTCTTCCATTCTGCTTCTCACAAGATGCTAATACTGCTTAATCCAGCAGGAAGTTCAGGACTCTTCTTAGGAGCCTGGGTAAATTTTACTTAGATCCACTCTTAGATCTAAATCTGATGGCTTCATTTGTGGAAGTCTTGCTAATTAATACCCCTTTGTAGTGATTAAATATGATACATACATATATATATATACCATACACAACTGATGCCCCTTGTAATAATCACATGTACATATATAATAATCAATACACATATATACACATTGCTATATGACCATATATATGATTTTCCATATATAATATATATTATATGTATTAGGTATCTCTGGCTTGGAAATAATTTCCTTCTAGGAGACCTCTCCTGCGTATTTTCACTAAGAAATTCTTATAAGTGCTCCTAAAGCTTTTGAATTTTCAAAATGTAATTTTGCTTAGAGAAAGGAAAGAAAATCTTTCTATGTGATGTAATGGTCTCAGAAAAAAACAAGCTAAAATCTTTTAAAAATTGACTTAAAAATATTTCATTCCTCCTTTGTTTGCTTCCCTCTATAGTAAGATTTAATTTCTGGAAAGAAAAACAAGCAGTTGAAGAATAAACCACATATTTTTAAGAAAACCATAAGGGTTCTAGAGTTCTTACAGTAGTATGATTGTGTAGGATGCCTATTTATTTTAGCTAAATTTTCTCTGCTTAAGTTATATGTACAAGTTTCTTTTCCTACATTAAATTTTAGGATGACACTCAATTTTGCAGGAAACATTTACACATTAAAAACTACTCAATACTGTATTATTATTAACACCTAATCCTGTTGATATTCATACCACTTCTTTGTAAATACAAAATTTTAGTCCTGAAACTTTGTGAGTCTGCAGCCATGTCCTTCTGAATTTTATGTGTTGCTTTTGTTTTGAGTGTAGTATACTGGGTTTGAGGATTTTATACAAGAAAGGCCATTAATCCAAACATCAAAACATAACAGTTCTGGTTACTTAGAAAGCAGGCATAAATAGGGTACTTTTTAAAAAAATGTGACTGGGCATCAAAAGCAGTTAGTTTATTGAATGGTAATTAGATCTTTGGTGAAAGAAAACACTTGACAATTTATTAAGGTACTAGTATCCATATATATATAATGAAATTTAAAGGCAAAGGAGGAGGAGATGGAGGAGGAGGAAAAAAATGCATCCTTTGTCCCCAAGCAGCTGCCATTGAGTAGGAGGCATATTGAAATAGTGCATGAGCTAAGTAAGACAGTGAGCCTCTAAAGAGTGAAATGTGTTGCAACACTCTCTATTGGCTCAAAAGTACCTTCTTGCACACAGAAGAGGAAGCTCCTGCAGGGTGGCTTGACCGCAAGTGACAGTTTCATGCTCCTCATTGTTTGATCCACTGACATTCATTGTGTATTTCAAAGCAACTTGAATCCCAGTAGATTCCCTTTTCCTTTTTTTCTCCAAATTTTCACTTTAATTTGACATGCTGCTTCATATGAGCTCTGGAAAATAAGCAAGTCTCAAAAGGATTTTGACTTTGCATCCTAGTGAAAGAACCATAGGGAATTAAGAATATTAAGTCCTGAGGAAAACAAAATGGCATTTTTAAGGATAGGTTGGACATAAGTTAAGACTACTTTGGTGTCAGATCAAGGGAACCAAAGAAAATTAACTTCAAGGATAAAGAATTTGTCATGGGGATATGGTGTAAGGAATGTGCTGGGCTATAGAATCCACTGGAACTAGAGCTCAGCCTCATCCAGGCCATCTGCATGGACAAATCTATTCCTTCTCTGTGTTGTCTCTTTTAATGTAGAAGAGCTTCTCTCAGATAGTTGCTGATGGGGCCAGGCCATCTTGGGTTCATCTAATAGCTTTAGCTACTCAGGAAGAAAGGGATTTTCCCTCTGAGAAATTTATGTTTGAGGATCCTGACTAGAGGGTTCTGGTTGGTCTGGTTCCACTCTAATTTTGTCAGTTGTGGCCAAGAGGAAGACTTTCTTATCTGGGCACAGGGTGCGTGATATGTGAACTTTGTATATAAGCTATGCAGTATGTATGAATGAATCTCATTTATGAATGATAGCATGAAGCCAGGATGTAGAAAGTCATTCTCAGTAGGGAGTTCTGTAGGGTAGAGAAATCTATGGAAGTCACTAGAAGGTGGAATGGCCACTGGTCTTTCCTTTAGAGATTATTTTTCTCTGCGTTTTCCAATGTCTACAATCCATTAAAACATCAGAAACTATTTTTTTAAAAATTTATTTAAAGAAAGACTAAGCAAAACAAAAAATAGGTAGACATAATACGTATGTTCAGAGAAAAAAATAAACAGTAAGAAATCACCAGTTGACGTTTACATATTGTCATTTTACAAATAGTTGTTCAAGGTACAAGAGTGGAATATGTAAAGTGGGAATTCAAACAGCAAGACTGCAAACAATTCTGTTCAAATGTCCAACAAAAACTTAGTAACATGGTTGTCAATCCTATACACTTAAAGATACATGTGGTTATCCATATCTTCATTTATGTTTACATTAAACAAACTAAAGCAAGTTAAAATCATTCTGAACAAAGAATAATAGTACTGCTGGATTTCATATCACAACACTCTGTGATCAGCAGTGGGTACTTTAGTGCCTTTTTTCAAAATTTTAATTTAAAGAAAGACTAAACAAAACAGAAAATGGGTAGAAATAATACATACTTTCAAAGAAAAAATAAACAGTAAGAAATCACTCGATCATTACAGATTGTCTTCTGACAAATAGTTATTCAAGATACTAAAGTGGAGTATATAAAGTGGGGATTCAACAGTGAGATTGCAACCAGTTCTGTTCAACTGTCCAACAAAAACTTAAAAATATGGTTATCAATCCTATCCACTTAAACATATATGCAGTTATCCATATCTTCAATTATGTTGATATTGAATAAACCCAAGCAGGCTAATATCACTGAGCAAAGAATAATACTATTGCTGGGTTTCACATTATGACAGTCCAGGATCAGCACTGGGTATTTTAGTGTCTCTTTTTCTTCAAAGTATCTGTTCATTTCATCATGTGTCATAAGATCTGTTCTCATAAACTGTTTATAGATTCTACACATGCATGAGTCTTATTATGTATTTCTATCCTTTCTATATTAGAGAGAGAAACAAAACAAAGCATGTCATAACAAAACATATTCCTATAAACACATGGAACAAAATAAACATATAAGACCATTGTACAAAGAGTTCTACCATTTTCCTGTGTTGTCTCTTGTTATCTCCAATACAACTGGTTATATCATCAGACATAGTATAATTGAATATATCAGTACATAACAGTATTAATAAAAACACAACTTTGTATACAGTATAGAACTTCAAAAACTTGCAGTTATCAAACCAGAATGTGTATCGTAGAGTCTTGTCATCTTCAGTGTAGTTGTCTATACTCTCAGACTTGATACTATCAATCATATCAGTTTGGAATAAAATCTTCTCTGCCTCATTTCTCTTATGCTCTTTTTTTGTCATCAGTTGTCTGCTTATCTTCTTCATTCTGTTTTCTGCTCCATTCATTGAGACCTCTCTGCCACTGTTCCTGGAATCCTAGTACTTTTCTTTCTCTCTAAAATGCCTTGCAATATTCTCTGTAGACTTGTATTGGTGGTAGTGAATTTCCCAGGTTCCTCTTTGTTTTGGAAGCATCTTGTTTCTCCATTAATTTCTAGAGACAGTTTAGCAGGGTATATCAATCTGGGCTGGAGGTTATTTTCTTTCAGGGCTTGCAATATTTCACTCCAGGCTCTTCTTGACTTGATGGTTTGTGTCGAGAAGTATGCCATTATTCTGATGGGAATTCCTCTATAGGTTATCTGTTTCTTGTCTCTAACAGCTTTTAATATCTTGTTCTTATATTGAATTTCTGGGATCTTGATTATTATATGCCGGGTGTAGCTCTGTTTTGGTTGAGTTCTGTGTGCCTCATATATCAGAATATCATTTCCTTTTCCTATGTTAGGGAAGTTTTCCTTAATTATTTCTGTGAATAACCTTTGTAGTTCCTTTGTTTGTACCCCAGCTTCTTCATTCACATTCTTTATTCTCAAGTTATAGATCCTTTTGTCATCTTTTAGCTTTTATATTGTTACTGCTTGTTTCCTTGTTGTTTTTAAAAAGTTGTCCCTTTCATATTCCCACATTGCAAAATTGTCCTCCAGTTTGGATAATCTATCCTTAGTTTCTTTCAAGCTGATTTACCATCTTTCCATAGAGTTTTTAATTTCCTGGTGATCTCTTTGAATCTGCTTCATGTATTCTATATATTTTTAATATTTTTCATCAAATGGTTCTCTCCTTTGTTTGAGTTCCTCCCTTCTTCTATCTGTGCCTGCTTCAGGGGTGCTTAGTATCTCCTTAATTAATTTTCTTATTATCTTGCTTTATTTGGTTAAATATTTCACTTTTGAACTCGTCTATGAGGTCCCGAATCTTTAGGTCCACTGGCGCTGTGTCTGATATTGCATGTTTTCTGTTCTCATTTTCCTTCGTATTTACCTGTCCTGGGTCAATGTTCTCAGGGTTGGGACCTGGGGACTTTTTGTTGTTGCTTCCTCTTCCCATCTTTTTTGCTTCTTCCAGGAGGCTCCAGTTTTTTTCTTTGTTGGTTACAATTCTTCTGAAGTGCGCTGGCCAGATGACCCTTCCCACTGCAGTGTGCTAGTGAGTTGCAGATAGGGCCAGTGTGTGCTGACCTCTCCCCTCCCTATCAGTCAAGCCCTGTGGCCTGCACTGTATTACTTTGCATCACCTCCCCTCCAGGTATTGGTGGCAGTGGCAGCGGCAGTGGGCTTTGCACCACCTCCTCTCTGGTCAGGGGTGGGGGCAGCCGGTGGTGCCCCATCACTCCTGGGCCTGCGGCAACACGTCTCACCGGCCGCTGGAGGCGCCACAGGTGGCAGCTGGAGTGAGGTGGCCTGGGGATCAGACAAGTTGCTGAGATGTGCACTGCATTTCTTTGTGCCGCCTCTTCTCCAGGTCAGTCAAGCTACTGTGGCCTGCACTGTCGGTCAAACTTCTGAGATTTCACTGGGTTAGTGTGGTTAGTGTGCGCCACCACTGTAGGGACTTGATTTCAGATAACCTATTGGGCCTCAGCCAGGTGACATGACCCAGGCCTAGCTCACTCCACCAATCCCATTTGGAAAAGGAGCAACTGACTGAAGTCCCTGCTGCCCCTAGTACTTGCCAGTCCTGCCTGGTCCCAGAATGTCGTCCGCTGGAACCCCTCTATTTATGGAATGGCTCCACTCCCATCACTCACCACAGGTCAATGTAGGCTCCCTCCCAACTCAGCTCTCCCTTTGGCTCGCCGTCCCCTGAATTCAATGTCAAAGCAGCGGGAGCTCGGACAGCTTGGCAAGATGCGGCAGGACTTGGCAAGCTGTGGTGGGACTGCGTCGGGATCTCAGATGGTCGGCCAGTTGCCCTAATTTCTTCTTGGAATGAGAGAATTCATCTCCCTTTGTTTGGGTCTCCCCACTCTGTATTATGTTGAATTCTAAGGTTACTATCTCAGGGAGCCTCTGTAGCCAGTTGTTATTTATCTGCCATCTTGCTCCTGCCCCTCCTAAAACATCAGAACATCAGTTTTGGTGTTATGTAGACTAGTAGTTATGTAGTCTTCAGGATAGATTGTTTTTTATTTCTAACTACCTGTCCATTTGGGCTAGGGCAATAGATGTAAGAGATAGAAGTGAGTACCACCTTTACAATGCTTCTTATGCCAGCTTCCTTTCATAACTCTCCTTAGAGCTATAAGCTAACCATATACTGCTATACTACTGAGCTATACTCCTAGTCCAAGATGATTCTTAGTGAAAGGGTAGAGTCACTTCTATTTATTAATATTTAACAGCTGAGTAGAGACTTGAAAATGTACACAAAGAAGATAATGTTTAGCTGTCTTTTGTTTTCATGGAAAATGGGACAAGAGATGCAATATGTAATATTAGAAGTAAACATAAAGAAATGATTATGAATGACACCAACGTTAAAAGTTTAATCAGGGAAATATTGATTGGCCTTCTACTTAAAGGCACTCATATGTCTATGTTAATATCTTCCAGAAACTTCCCTAAAATAATAACAAAAATGTTTAAAACATAAGCTATAAACTCATAAGAACAGGGATAATGAGAGAGGAAATGACAGCAATCAAGTTTTAGATGTGACAGAAGATAGAAAAGGGGTCTATGACCTATCTGACTTTAGATAATTTAATCCAAACTGTCTGCATGAAAAATTTAAAAATTCAGAAGATTTGTGGCTCAATTACCTTCAAAGTTTAAGTAATGAGTGAGTTTAAACACTTCTAGAAATAGGTAGGGTTAAAATGGGATGATTGAATCAAGGAGTATTTTTAAAAGTCTTCTTAAGTTTCCCTCTTATTCTAGGTGACCATCACTTTCCTGTATCCCTTTCACAGTATGGTATTCATTTCTTGTCAGTGATGGAAAAGATGGCTTCTTCTCTGCAGGAAGTAGGTGTGCTTGAATGCAGAGGTAGCTACTAAGCAAGGGGTTGGATGAAGAGCATCCTCAGGCTGAGAATCTCCCTCGCTTGCGTGGAGTCTCTGTGAGGCTGGAAATTCAGCTTCTAATCAGGGGATTAAAAGACTCTTGCACTTGGTTACTCAGCCAAACAAAGGAAAGACTCAAAGATATTAACAATGGAGGGTCCCTAATTAGGTGATCAGCCAGGCTGTCCAGCAGTGAAGCTCATAAAACACAGTCTCCATCTATATAGCCTTACAACTAAGGGTCAGCTCTGCCATGTCTCTGACTAATAGGAGCAGACAACCAAATATTAAGAGACATCTGGCAACAGCCTCTGGCATAGAAGGTAAATATTGACACAAATAGGACAAAGGCAACTTGGAGAAAATATAACTATGCAGAAAGAAGAAAACAGCAACAAAAACCCAACCAAACCAACAGCAGAATACTATCAGTAATATTCCTAACAGAGATAAGATAATAAAAGTGGTACCTCAGTTCATGAATTTAATTCTTCCCATGATGCTGGTGGCAAACAGAATTGAATGAGAACTGAATTAAATTCAATGGTTAGGTTTAATGTTGACCTTACGAGGAAATTGATTCAGTTCTAACCCAATTTGGTGTGTGACCAGAATTAATGAAAAGATTTAAATTGTGAACTGAGATACCACTGTAAGAGGAAACCATGAAAGAACTAGATACTACAGTAGAAGATTTGAGGAACAGTGACAAATGTTGGTCTCTTAGTTACTTTTCTCATTGCTGAGACAAAATACCCAACATCCAAAGTTAAAGGAGGAAAGGTTTATTTCCTTTACAGTTTGTGGAGGTTTTAGTCTAAAATACGCTGGTTCCAAGACAGGATGGCATGGCAGACATGAATTGCAGAGGAGAAACAGTTCATGGCAGGCAGAAAGTAGCAAAACAAACAAGAGACCTTAATGGCATCTTTCTGACTCTTTCATCCAGGCTACTGAGGGTGAGTAACACACCCTTAATCCTAGTGCCCTTGCACCCAGAATTCCACCATAATCAATTCTAGCATCATGCACTCTAGATCCAGCCACCTCTGAAAAAACCCCACTTATGACCTCATGAGGCTTGCGGTCTCTAAGCACAAACCATAACAGTTGGAAACAAAAATACCACAGTAGGTGGATATAAGAAGTCAGTAGAAATGCTGCAATATTAAGTCAAAAAAGTATCCCAGAAGGCATAACAAGACGAATAAGTGTAAAATAGGGGAAAATAGAGGACTAGGAGATTTGGTATTTATATAACAATACAGTAGTCCCCAACTCATTCATTCAGATATGTTCTAAAATGTTCTGTGACGCCTGAAATCATGGCTAGTCCATGCTACAGGCATTTTAATGTTTTTTCCTGAATACATATAACTGTGATAAGTTTTAATTCACAAATTAGCCACAAAAATATAACAATAGTAATAATAAAACAATTATACCAGGGTGCGGCAATGAAATTTATTTAAAATTTATGAATTTTCGAACGAACTATTCCATTTCACATTTTTAGACTGCAGGTAATTGCAGGTAATTGAAACCATGGAAAATGAAGCTGCAAATGAAGGTGGAGAGGTGACTTAGTTCTAGAAAAGAGATAGGTAAAAATTACCAATAAATAACATGAGAAAATGTCCAATAATGGAAATACATTCTAGTTCAAAATGATATACCAAATATACAGCATGACCATTGAAAACAGATCTGCTAAGCGAAATTAGATAGCACAACATTTCAGAAAATTTAGGATCAAAAAATAGAGAAAATAAAAAAAATGTAAATGTCTCCAGTCTTTGTAATAACAATAAAACCGACTGAAAACCAATAGAGTAAGATCTTCATAATTCTGAAGGAAGTGGTTTTCTATAAGAAATTTTATACTTAGCCAGTCTATCCAGAGATCACAAGAGTGAAATATAGATATTTTTAGATAAGCACAGTTTCAGACGGTACACTTACACACTCTTTCTCGAGGCTCGATACACAGGTGTGCTTTATATTTAAACAAGAGCCTAGATCAAGAAGGACAAAAGAGAAGTGGTAAAGGCAAGAGGTACATAAGGAAGCTCTGTGAATGCCGGTGAAGGAACGTTTCAAGGATTAGGTAGGCAATGGCCCCAGCTGCAGCCTCAGGTGTCCTGGGTTTCTGGGATGAGACTTTTTAAGAAGTCTAAACTAATAAAGAAATTCTTGAATGTCTGAATGCCTTGAAATTATACCACCAATGAAGATTTTGTGTTGGATTAACAATAAGTACATAGACCATTAGTCAAATCAGGAAGATAAAATTATTAATTTCAGGGAAAACAAGGTTTGCACAAGAAAAGAAAAAAAACTACACAGTTTGCTTATGAACAGTGTTATAAAACCATACTGTGTAAACAACCAACATCAATCTCATTATAATTATTTAATTACACAATGATCAAAATTTAAAACTTAAGATGGACTATAAGGTAGGTTCATATATACATGAACACCAAAATAATGAGTGGATGATGTTAAATATGACTGCCCCTGGGAAGGATGGTGAAGTGGGCAGTTACTACATTTTATTTATTTTCTTTTTTTGCAGTATGAGTCATTTTTTTAGATTTTAAAGTGAAAAAAGAATAAAAACAATGATATAGAATTTCAAAACAAGTAATAGGAGATTAACAATGGCTAATATATTGCATATTGTTACCTTTAAAGTAGTTGTTCTACTTTTATAGAAAAAGTAGTTGTTACTATCTTTATAAACAAATGTGGGTGATTAATAGGCCCCGAAGCCTATGCACATATATTGAGTATGATAAAACTAAAAGCTAACTGACAAAAAGAAATGGAAAGAAGGGAAGATAGAAGAAAGGGGGAAGAAGGAGGGAGGAAAGGAAGATAAAAAAATTGAAAAGGAGAGGAGAAGACAGAAGAGAAGAGAGCCGGGGCTACCCAGATCCTTTCTCCTGGACACATATGACTTTGCTTGATAGACACATGGTCTTGATCATATAGAGCACTCTGGTCTTCAGGCAGAAGAATTTTCACTGCATGAAATGGTCCTGTTTTCGTGAGACTAATTGTAAGGTTTATCTCACTCTCATACTGTCTGCAGTCATTCATTAGCAATACAAAGGAATACCCCAGAAAAAGCTTTTCTATCCAGCCTATAAGACACACGTCTGAGGTGAGTCAATTAGCACCACTGTTGCTTTTGCCCAGCTGTTCACACATTCCTGGTACACTTGGGAAATCATGGCTGTGTCTGTAGAATTTACAATTCAGATTAAGGAGAATTTTACAGCTATTTGGAGCATATTTTAGAAGACAACCCTTTGATCTTCTCAATCTTATACACTTGTAGGTTTGGCTACTACACTACAGGGGAGCTTCCCAGGGAAGCACCAGTGAACAGTCAGGAACAAAGCATCTTTAGGTGGCTGTTGATCATCTACGTGTTTTAAATTTCAGAAGGTGGAGACTTGTAATAGATGTACACACAGCACTGAATATAGTGGATCACATTTGTAATTCTAGCGCTCTAGAGGCCTGAGGCAGGAGGATTGCAAGTTTAAGGCTAGCCTGAGCAAGATCCTGTCTCAAAATAAAAGGTTAAAATAAAAAAGGATCAGGACTGCTTGTCAATGTGAAGGCCCTAGATTCAGTTCTTAGTCCTGCGCCCCTCCCCAAAAATATGCACAACTTTCTACTATCCTCCTCCTATTCTGCACTGCAAGTGGTTCTGTTGCAAACCCTGGATGCCTAGGTATCGACTTCTTCCTTGATGATGGATCATGATGCATGAGGGAGACCAAGAGCAGCCCATGCAGAGGGGAACTGATGTGAGTTCCAATTCCCAGCATGTCGCTGCAAGCACATTTCAGTGCTGCCATTCATTTGGGTCATTTACTTATTGTCTCTAAGCTTCAATTTCCTTGTTTACAAGACACAAATTTCAGCATTCTTTCAAAGATTCTTGAAAGAATCGTCTGAAATCATGTAAATGGATGTGTCATACTACAGTATTGGGCATTCATTGAAAAAACCAACAGTTCTTTAAAAGATGACTTGTCCGCAACCTTAGTGGTCACACTGGCTCAGTCTCTTCTTAAAAATGATGACCACTTTGGATAGTAACATGTATATAGTTCAAACTTTGGTCCATCCATGCATTCTACTAGGACCAGCATAACAATCCTAAAATGTAGAAAAATCAAGCAAAGTAGAAGATCAGAGGGAGTAAACAGTCATCTGAATGCCAGTCAGCTAGTTAAATATGGAAGTAAAGAGTGGAACCCACACCCTTCAAAGGCCACATTTAGGGATGTGTTTTCACTCATGTGATATTAGGAGCAGTTTGAATTGCTAGAACACTCTGAAATGGCATTGATTACTCATTGAAGTCAGCTCCTTTCTTCATGTGTTGGCCCTTCCAGAATTTGAAAAGAGCAAGTTACCCCCATGGCCCTCTGATCTGCCACAAAGCAGCTTGAAGCTAAGACTCGTTTATCCTTTGACAAGTCAGACACTGAGTATCTTCCAGGCAACAGCACCCACAAGAACGAGAGCATCCTAGATCATTGGCCAAGGGCACACTCAAGGGCAACAGAACTTTCTCTCTTTCAGTGGCTATTTAATGCTATAGGATATTGAATTCTCAGATCCCTCCGAAGCCTTTGCTACAAAGCCATTTGCAACAGCTTTTGTTACATGTGTGAGGCTTAGTCATCTTTCCAAGCCTTCAGGAATCTGGCCAGTGTGAAGATTGGTATAATCACCCAAAACTGTTCAAGGCCCATTACTCTTTGGCCTTGGGGCAGATTTTGCATTCTCAAATGATGAAATCAACAAAGTGCACTCCACTCGTACACAATAGTTTTCATGGATCGAAAACTGCAAATCTAAGACTGGCAGTTTCATCTTCCTGTCATTTGTTGGCAACCTTCATCTATATGCGTATGGAGGGCTTTGCATTTTGGGGGCAGCAGGAACAAGGGAGCTTTAAAATACTAATTACTAAGGACCATCCTAAATGTCAGAACAACATAGCCTTGGAAATAAAACTCTGAACACAAAACAATCCAATTCTTGTTCCTTTGAGAGAGCAAGAATTCTAGATGAGTAGGGGAAATACAGACCGAGAAGTTACTTTGTGTTGCTCTGTGTTTCCTACTAGGCTGGGGGTCAGAGGGTCTGCTGGGCACAGGCACTAGTTTTCAGTGTGTCTGTGTGGGCTGAGATTCCAATTCCCAGCTGGAGATGGTGCAGATGGTGCCAGCAGCACACAGGGTGGGAGGGTTCAGTCCCTTGGAGAAGAAGTAAACCCATATTCCCAGATGGAGAGGTCAAGGCTGTGCATATTTTTGGCTTGTTTTAGTAGGAGGACAACGTTATTCCCACACCTGATTGGCAATCATTTTTGGCATCACGGAACTTAAATGTTGGCAAAGATGCCATCATGTGATTGTAGTACAGAAATAAAACTCGGGGCACGCTGCTTGTCTGACGTAGCACTCCCTTCCTTACAGGCAGACTTCCTTTTCTTCAGGGAGTGAGTGATAAAGAACTCATTGGCTAATTTTAGAGAAGAAAGCTGATTTGCCTCTCCTTCTCCTCTGCGATAGAACACAGGGAAGGGGAATGGCTAACGTGCCCAAAATACACTATCCATACAGCCCAAGGCGCTAACTGGTCAGGTGAAAGGGGAACCAATCAAGCAGTCCTATTTTCCACTCCTGTGAACCTCAGCAAAGGAGTCAGTCATAGACAAATATACCAAGCATTTAAACTTTGCCCCATTATACTTTATTTAATTTTCTGTTGGTAGAAATTTCCTCAAGAAGTATCAAAATCTCTGTTTCCTCTTGGAATGGTAACTTCTTTCTGAAATTCCAAACATTGTTGGAATTGTAAGCTTATTAGTGTAAAGGACCTAAAATCTATCTTCTTGAATGCTTCATAAAAATGGATCAGAAAGTGGGGTGTGTAATATCACTTTATCTTAATGAAAACACTGCCACCAGCTGGCTAATAAATGATTTTGATGAGCTTTTATTGACTAAAATAAGCAAGTTATTTTTCCTTCATTTAAAAGGGAATCACAATTTCTATTAAAGGTAATTTTTTTCTTTTCATAAAAATTAATAACATTGGGGCTGGGGATTTAGCTCTGCAGCATAAGTGCCTGCCTTGCAAGCGCATAGTCATGAGTTTGATCCCCGGTCCCTCCCCAAAAAAGATTTAGGTTAAAAATTAATGACATCTCATAATGCTTACCATTCTCCCATCATTTGGAGAGTGAAGATGACCTGAAAAAGGCATACGCTTGCCATTCCCTGGGCATCTGTGGGCATCATTAAAGGGCACTGATGGTTTCTGGTGAATTGATGAATCTCACAACTTCAGTTTAGAAAATCATGCAGCTCAGTTCATTGAGTCAATGGATCAGTTGTCCTTAGTTCAATAAAAGTAGGAAAAGGCTGGCTTACAGATGATCCTAGCAAATATCCCGCGGCAGATTCAAGGTAGCCTAACATTTGGGGAGGAAGTTGTCTTCGATCTCTATTGGAACAGAGTCCAACACTATGCCTGTATCTGAATACAACATGCTTCAAAGGAGTTATTTTGGCTAGACAACATCTTTAAGAGACCAAAAATTTCTTGAACTATTGAGCCAGAGCAACTGAAAAAGAAGAACAACAGCAACAAAAATCAAAATAACTATGTTTGCTTAGCATGAAATAGAACTCAAAGTTCATCAGACTTTGTAAAACTGAAGCATTGTTTCAACATCCAGATGCCTTCATTTAGACTGAAAGGGCCAGAGGAGCAGAAACGCTGTGCCTATTGCTTTATTGCAAGTGGTCCTGAGGGAGCAAAGTGGAAGACTGGAGGGAGCTCAGGCTCATTGCACATCCTGAGCATGTTCCCTGCCAGGCACCACCCACGCTTTGGAAGGAGGTCTGAATTGGACCTTCAAGGTCAGCAAATGTGAATTGTAGGAGAGGGCGTGAAAAAAGTCCCGTGGGCGCCCACTCTGTACATGGTGATGTTAGCCAGGTTCAAAGAGGACCCAACAACGAGCTCAGGGAGGAGGGACCCCCCCCAGGGTGGGGGCTGAGTGTGTGAACCCCAGCAGCAGCTCCTAGGAAGTTGGGAAATAAAAGAACATGGGTTGTGACCACAGAGGGGTTGGGTCTAAGAATCTCAGCCACAAAGTAGCTATTGTTTTGTACTCATGAAATCTGACTTATAAAACCATAAGTACCTCTAACTGGGTGACAATGCAGGAAGTATTCCTGTGTATACGTTGGTGGGAAGGGTTCAGTTACCTGGGATCATTTGAACTACATAAAGTTGAACAATGGATAATGGTCCTCAAAATTGCTCTTTTACAGTCTCTTTTCATGGAGCATAGGGCTGGAGCTTATGCTGGGAGACTGATGGTGCCATGCCTCTCATCCATGTGTTCCTCCACCTCCATCTACCTGCCCTCATCATCTGTTCACCCCAGCATGGTAGGCTGAGTGCAAGGGGCTGGTGACTGCCCTGGCCTTCCTAGAATCTGCTCCCACTGAGGCACGTCAGAAGTCTCATGAGGCATATGAGTGCAGCACAGAGATGCAGCATAGGGGACTCCAGCTGCATCCTGGGGTTGGGAAACCAGCTGACATTCAAACGTAAGGCCAGCCCCTTCCATGTCCCATGGTGCCAAAAAGCACAAGGGTTCTGAGTGGTGCCCCGAGACACCTATGGGTTACCTTGACCCCTGTGTTTACGCTCTCTAAACTTTAGTTTCATCACATTCAAAAAGAAGGTGCCAGGGCTGGGAATTTAGCTAAGTGGAATTTAGCTTGTCTGGCAAGCGCAAGGTCATGAGTTCGACCCCAGGTACCAGAAAACAAAGAAAAAAAAAGAAAGAAAAGAAAAAGAAAAAAGAAGGTATCAAGGTTGAATGATCTCTTAAGGACCTAACATTTCCCATGTTCTAAGGTTCCCCACATTCACACCCACTCATAGGCATACACAGGGAGCCCACCACAGTAAGCACTCATAGGTAGGACTATCAATAAACTGCCCTTACATCAAGATTTTTTCAAAATTTACACTAAAATTTAATTCTAGTTGTTTCAGTTGATGGCAGTAAATATTCAGAAAGGCCAGCAGACACAGAGAGATCACATCCACTGGAGTCCTTTTCCTTCTGACTAATGAGTAAAATGTTAAGGAATTACCAAAGAAAAAGGTTCATTTCTCCAAATGGTTTTAGTAGGAAAGGAGGTAGGATCATTAAGAATTTAAAATATGAAGATAAAAGCTCTCAAAGGTTCCTAAGCACCAATATTAAGCTGTAACATCATTTATTAACTACACAGTTTTGTAGAACTCTTTACATTTAATATTTAACTCAGTTGAGTTAATAGGCATAAAAGTATGTATGCAACACAAGTGCATTATTTAAGGGCAGGTGTCCATTTCAAGGTATTATAAATGACAGAGGAATCGAGTTACTACAGCAGAGTTAAGGTTAAAATAAGATGCAAAGCAAACAGTTTGACTGCTAAGAATTTGCCACAGGCCTTCAGAGTGATCCCTGAAACACAATGTAGAAAAACATCTATTTGAAAAGTATCTATTTAAAAAATAAAATAAAGCTTTATAAAATTTTTATAGGGCTGTTTAATTGAAAAATTCTTAGTAGGCTACCAGTTCTCTGTTCAAATTTTAATACCACATCAGTCTGATAGTTAAATATTATTATTACTTAAAAGAATTGATGATATTAGTTTTACCAAGAGATAGCACCTGCTCATCTGCTCACTTGCTGGTTCCTCTGCAGCTTGGACCTCGGTTTTCCATATGGATCATACCAGACTTAGAGGATGAACATGACCTCCCTAGCTCTGCTGAGCACTACCGTGGCTTCCTCTGCTCCAGTAGTCAAATCCCTCATCCAGAGGAAACAAACACACCTGATAGCTCCCCCGAAGAGCACTTTCCCAAACGGGGTGCTGTAGCCTCTGCTTCATCATCCCATGACTTTGCTCAAAGCCTGAGCAAAGTCTAAGCAACATCCTCTGGTGCTTCCTGAGCCCAGGCTGACATTGCCCTCCTTTGCAGTTGATAACAGCCTTTTCTGAAATCTGAAACCCAAGGACTTCAGCTCATGACTTAGCTTTGATCTGCAGAGGCAGACATTCAGGCTCCCAGAGCTGTCTGGGGTGGAAGATTTTGACAAATAGCTCCACTTTTTCACACACTTGTACTTGGCCTTTTCAGGGTTTCTTTACTGTTTTGTGACTTCAGGAAAGAAGTTCTATTACTTGTATGTCATCCAGCCGCCACAGAAACAACCTTGGGTTTGGAGATGTATCAGAAGAGGAGATTTCCCACACCCCTGCCAGATGGATAAATTATCAGACCGGGGATGCAGATGCCAAAACAGCACTGGCAAATGGAACCACTTGAGGTTTTTTTTTTTTTTTTTTTTTTCTTTCTCTAATTTTAAGGTCTACTTTTGTTCTGTTCTCAGATTTTAAGAGTGTTACACAATTAGAAAGGGTTATTTTTTTATTAAAGTACATTGTGACAATATTTTCTTGACAAAGAGGAAGACAGTTCACTGAGTCCAAAAGTTTTGGTGTAAGAAGGGAGAGAGAGGTATGAACCGATCAATCTATTCAGAACCTGGTGTCTTTGGTCTCAATGCTGTTGTCACCTCACCTATGCATACTTGCTTTTAGAGAACCTTCTAGATTAATTTGTTTCCATTCAAATGAATTGCCATTGCCAAACCCAAGCACATTTTCAGCTGCTGCAAAATAAAGAGAATACACTCTATAGAAAATTGAAAAATAGGACAAAGTATAAGCAAGAATAAATCCGACCACTAGAGACAACCTCCTTTAACTTTTTGGTTTATTTTTTCTCTAGGTTCTTCTTCCATGTAATAAAAATTGCTTTTAGAAAATAACTTCATGTATATGCATATATGCATATGTTTTGTGTCCTCAATCTTTCATTTAATATTGAATAAGGATTTCCCAGGCCATTAAATATTTAACAAAGCATATTTAAAATCAGTATAGTATTCCATTATATTTATACATAATAATTTATTTATTCATGATCTGATAATGCAAACGCCCATTTGTTCAATAAAAATGTATTGAATTCAACACATTGTCAAATCTTGCAGTACTTTTTTGTCTTTATGAACTTCACAGTGTAGAGTATATTTTGCCTCACATTTCTCAGGATAAACTTCTTCAATACTTTTGAATGAAAAGGGATTACTGCATTTTTCTGCCAACTTTTTATTTGAAAATTTTCAAACCTACAGAAAGACAGAAAAAATAAGATAATGAGCATTCCACACAGATTTTCCAACTGTGAACACTTCTCAAACTTTCTCTTTCTCCCTCCTTCTCCCTGCTGTCATTACTTAAGGATTTATACGCATGCTTACATACACCCGCACATGCACACACACTTTTCTCTGAACAATGTGAAACTTGGCAAAGTAACTTGCAGACACCAGGATATTTTTGCTTGTCCTTAAACACCTCAGTTTATGTCTCCAAAGAAAGGGTACTCTCTTACAGGTCCATGCCCCAGAAATTAACTTTTAACTGAATAGATTGATTGGTTCATACCTCTCCCTTCTTACACCAAAACTTTTGGACTCAGTGAATTGTCTTCCTCTTTGTCAAGAAAATATTGTCACAAGTACTTTAATAAAACAATATAAATAAATATATAGTGCATGTTTTCCCCCATCAATAGTATCTTTTATAGCTTTTGGCTTTTTAAATGTTTTGTTTATTCACTTATCAGATTTTCTTAGGATCCAATTGAGTTCATATATTACACTAGGTTTTCATGGCTCATTCTTCCCTTCCTCATACTTGCATTGTGGGATAATTTTCATTGAGTGAAATTCATTCTTTTTAGTATACAGGAATGCAACTACTTTGGAGGCAGTTTCAAGATATAGAACATTTCCATTATGCCAAATAGTTCCCTTTAGCTCATTTATAATTAATACCCAGCCCCTTTTGCCCTTCTCATCCCTGGGAACTATTGGTCTGGTTTCTATTCCTAAAGTTTGCTTTTTTCCAGAATGTCATATAAATGGAATCATATAGTATCCAGTCTATTGAATTTTGCTTCTTAAATTTGCATAGTGTTTTGAGAATTATCCATGTTGATGCTTCTATCAGTAGTTTTTTACTACTTGTCATTCAATAGCACTTCATCCTATAGATGAAACATAATTTCTCTATCAAATGATGGGCATTTGAAATTTTACAAATTTTAATGGTAATAAAACTTCTACAAACATATATCCAAGTTTCTAGGTACTTCATTTCTTTTAGGTAAATACATAAGATTTGAATTGCAGGGTGTAATACTAAATAGATATTTAGTTTTCTGAAAGACTAAGAAACTGTTTTTCGAAATGGCTTCCTTATTTTGTATTCCTCCCACCCCCAAGGCCCCAGGAAGCCAGTTGCTCTGTTTGCTAGGCAGCATTTGAAATTGTCTGTTGTTTTCAAAGCCATCTAACAAGATGTCATGAATCTTATGGTAATGTTAATAAGCATTTTCCTAGTGACTGGTGAAGTTGTCCATTTTCTTATGTTTTTATTTTCTATTCATGTATTTATTTGGTTAACTGAAGAGCTGTTCAAAATCTTTTTCTAGAACAAAGTGAATGTTAACAGCTCTTGAACCAGCCATATGTTTACAAATGTGTGCTTAGTATGTGACTTTTCCTTTTATTTTATTAATGATGTCTTTCAAAGAACAAAAATGTTTAATTTTAATGTAGCCCAATTCCAAGTCTCAGGATTTTCTATGGATCCTACTTTAGATTGTGTCCAAAAACCTTTGCCTAACCAAAGATCATAAAGGTATTTTCCTGTTACAGTCTAGTAGTTTTATAATAAGGCTATACAGTTTGTATAGATTTTCATAAATAGTGTGAAATCAATGATTATTGATTTTGAATCAATATTTATTGTTTTGCATATAGATGTCCAATTATTTCAGCATTGTTCTTTGAAAAGAACATTTTTCTTCATTATATCATTCTGCTTTATAAATGAAAGGGTAGGAAAAAACAAAGCTATGTAAAAAAATGCAGATTCAGAGCTATTAGATTCCATCCTATTTATGTGTGAGACACTTGAAAACGTAATTGTAATTGATGAGGGGTGCCGGTAGAAGATTGAAAGCTACATGACACATTTTTTCAAGCTGTTCATGTACTTGATGAGAGTTTGGTTTAAAAGGGCATTTAATTGCCAATCCTTTAGTACATAGAATTTAATATCATGCCACAAAAATTAATAAGCTTTGATATAACTTTTGTACCTTCACAAGTGTTTGGGCTACTCTTCCAGCCTTTACCAATAAAAAGAAAGTTAATATATATAATGATGCTCATTTTTCAGCAAAGCTTCTAGATTTGAGGAAGATTTTATATCCATTTGGTTGTTTTACATGTCACCATGTACTTAACCTTGGGGATCCAAGCTTATTCTTTCTGCCTCAAGGGGTAAGGACTGAAAAACTTTCAAGCTCTTTTGGATTTTTTTTTTCTAGTTTTCTTTCAGAAATTTCAGGTTGCCACTCAGTAACATAATTCTGCATGATAATTCAGCATTTAGGTTTGCTTTTCCTGAAAAGTAATGGTTTAATTTACAACAAAGAAAATTTGGAACCAAATGTTTCCTTCCTGCATCATTGTGAAAACAAGACAGAATCAAAAAAGCCATTTATCAGACACTATATCCAGGTCCTTCCTCATCCTTCATATGTTAGCTCAGGGTCTCAGGACCTGAGACTAACATAATGCACTAATACCAAAAGCACCAGTGTGTTTTTTCCTTCTCCAATGTGGGAGTCACTGCTGATTGACTGGTGAGCTGCCTAAGAGATGGCATGATGCACAGCGTCTGGTGTCAGTGTAACGGGCAACTAAGATAGAGATATTAGAGGCAGTCAGACAGGGCTAGGTCCTCCAAGGATCCAGTGCAGAAGCCCAGATTCCTTGCAACTGTGAGGGAGACAGACACCTTCTTCTGTGGGCCAGGTCAAGACAAAAGATCAAACAAATGCACCCACATCCTAAGAATTGATAGTCTATATAGGTCTGTATCACCCAGAGAAAGCCAGGAGTCCCTATCCCAACCTGCTATGGAAAGAGTCACTGCTCTTTAAGCAAACCATTTGCTACATGATTTGCTTCCTCATTTGCCCCCAATTTAATCAATTTTACCTGAGAAATTAATCTTATTGCTTAACCATAGTTCTGTCCTGCCCTTGAACCCAACTCACCTTGTGGTTTTGCTCTACGAAAGACTCTAAAAAGAGTCTTTGTCAACCTGCTCATGAACCTTTATGTCTCTCAGACAGAAGTTTGTTTCAATCAATAAATATATTCTGCTCTTAACCTATGTTGTTCCTAAAACACATTCTTTGATTTTAGAGAACACAAACTTGTACCGAACATATAGTAGGTTGGGAGTTTTGTTCCCCTATATCATCAGGATTTCAACAGTGGGTTCCTCAATGAACACATCTCCTGAGTGAGAGGTCATGTGTTGTACAAATAGCAGACAAAAAGGATCTCTACCCTCTATGTCTACCCTCTATATATGTCTTCTATATATAGAAGCCCGTGATATGGCCAAGGAGAGGATAAAACAAGAAGTGAGAGAGACTTGGCCTACTCTCCTGGAGCTCAAGGGCTGGTACGGAAGGCTTGTGACCACTGGAACTGAGATCACTGGGGGCTCTGAAACACCAAGGGGAGTAACCCTGCTCAGTCTTCACATGGTCATCCTGGCTTTCTCAGTGAAGGACAGTGGATGGTTTCAAACCTCAGTAAATCTTATCCCATGGAAATGAGCCAGGAGTCTCAAGTGATTAATTGTTCCTGTGATCAGTTGTCTTCTTCCAATTCCCAAGCTCATCTTCATTTAAACAATCTAGTCATCTGCAATAAACATACTGCATTTTGCCTTGCAGTTGTTAAGTGTGTTCAACATCTGTTAAAATAGACTAAATCTGTGAGCAATTCTTTATCATTTGGATGAACAATGAATTCACTCCTCTTATCTAAGCATTACGTTTTCTCTTTGAAGAAAAACAATGATCTAACCATGAATTGGAAAACCAGGACCAGTTACTATTCATAGAGCAGGACAAATGTTTAATTGTATTACTATTTGACCAAAGACTAAAAAACTCACCTATTTTATTGTGTGTATCATTTTTATCATATCCATTTACTGCAGAATTTTTCATGAATACTTTCAGTTGCAAATGTAACATCATTTAATTTAGGATACATTTCATGAGGATCAGTAGTTGGCCTCTAGTGCTGACACAGGTGCCCTAGGACCCAGGTACTACAAGTGTCTGCACCTTTCCATCTTACAGACCACTATCCTTGTTACCCTGATTTCCAGCTCTTGCCACAACCTGATGTTTGCAACAAGCAGGAAAAGACAGAAGAAGGTGGAGGTATGAAAGGACATTATACCAGGCATCTCTAGCTATCAGAGAACCTAGAAATGTGGGCTTTAGTGGGATTTCTTGAGCGTAAAATGTGATCAAGCTCCCACTAGGAAAAAAGGGCAAAAGAGACATTGCTAAGCAATTAGCAGAATTCTCCATAAACCCAAGAAATCAAAGGATTAAGCTTTTTAAGGCAAAACATGGGTAATGTACTGTAAGAGCACAGTGGATTACAGCAAAGGAATCAGCTCCACTGGTTCTCAGACCTTTATTATCTTCATACACACCTGCTGTCACTCCTACAAGAAAAGCATGCGTGTCTGTTTGATGCAGGGCTGCCTCAGGCTGTTGGAGCACTTTCTTTTAGTGCAGGGAAAGAAGGGATGTACTTGGGTATTTACACAGGATCAGGGTATAACAGCATAAATGTTTTTCTTTTTCTCTTTATGCTAACAGGATGACTGAGAAGTGAGTTTCATAGCTCCACAGTGTCCCAGGGACTTGAACCAGTCACTCTGCTTGAGTCTCTGCCTGGTGGCCACTTTCTTTAGCATCCTCTTGCTTTGTCCCTTTCTCATTCATCTACCAATGTTTCCTGGAATTGCTTCCTAATAAGCTACTTCCAAAGCCTCTTCACTTCATGGGTTGCTTTTGGGAAACTTAAACTAAAACATCAACTGTCAGAAGGCTCCTTCAGTACATCCAAACACATGGGTGTTCCCGAGTAACCCTGAAATCATTAAAACACTCCCACATTGTTGAAATTTTTTGTGTCATTATCTAACCATCAGGAATATTGTAAGGTAATTAGTGTTTATACAAATCATCACCATGAACATTGTCAACACACATTGATATGATGTTTATATCATTAATGTCTTTGAGATCAACTGACTGCAAGGTAAAGAACTGAATGAGGAACTGGTGATAGGGCACTTGCCTAGCATATGCAAGGTCTTGAGTTCCAGCACCAGGCAGACAGACAGACGGACACATCATAGACACCACACATACTCAGTCAGTTCAATTTTTCAGCCATTTCTGTGAGCACAAAGTGACTATTTTGGGGAAACTAAGGATTAGAGCCAGGTCTTAAACACTGAGCTGTAAATTTTCATTTAAAAATTTTTTTTTGAGACAAATTCTTGTTAAGTTACTAAGCTGCCCAGATCTGGCTGGAATCCTTCTGCCTTAGCCTCTCAAGGTAGTGGACTACAGATGTTTTCTACCAAGACTGACAAAAGGACACTTTTAACTGTAATAAAATGCATTTTTAATCATTCTATTTGAGAAGGGTGTTCTTTCCATCAAGGTTACGGATGTGTGTTTAAAACCAGAGTCAATCACACTGGCGAGGTAGGATGTCACCTGCTCTTCTTTAATAGTGTGAATTTCCCTGTTCAGGTAATTTCTGAAATCAGGTTTGATGGAAGACAGTTTTATTACTCTACTTGTACTTTTCATTTGCTATTTGCAGTCAGGAGGTTATTCCTTCTACATTTGAACTATTCTTGATTTTACTTTCAAGTCTGCAGGTTTGTTTGGTCATGATCTCAGTTTTCCATAAGTTATTGGAAACTTAACAATAAGATAAGAGTTTGCTTTCATTGCCACGGTGATAAAATTTACCCCTGAAATAACTTCCTAAGGACACCCCTCCTGTTCCCAGTCAATTATTGCTTCTTTAGGTGTGCAAACTGGGCTTGAACTGCTTTCTGCTATGTAAGTTCAAGGTCTAACACTTTATGTGCAGAAACCGTGTCTATCCCAGTGACTTCAGAACTCTCAGAATTTTTTCATTCTCTGATATTTTCACTAATTTCAGCCTCAGATTTCTAACTTCTTTTTTAAAAGTAGCATGTTTCAAGTTCTCAACTAGAAATATACCTTTAAAAATTTAACAGGGAAAATAAAGAGTGATACCAACTTGACAAGAACAAAATTTGCATTCTTTTTTGTCAGGAGAATTCATTGCTTCTGGAACCAGACAAAGCTGTATTTTGGTCAATAAATGTTTGCGCCAAAACTGCACTGCCAGGAAATTACACTGACTTATGTGGGCTCATTTTATTTTCTACAATCAAAAACTGGCCCCAGAAGTGACAAATTCACTTTAAAATGGCTTGCAGCTCATGATATTTTTTAAAAAACAGGACATGTTTTTTTACTTTCTGAAAATAAATCTCCAATTAGGTTTTTGTTTGTTTGTTTTTTAAAGCACAAAAGATAACTACATTAAACATTATATTAAAATGCCAAATAAAAAGTGATCTAAACTCATAAAACTCATCACTTTTAGATTTTTTGATGCTGCCAGGAACTCGTGTGGGAACCCTGCACTAAGTTATGACGTTTGTAAACTATGTATTCATAGGGGTACGACTCCTTCTAGAAAGTGAACTGCCTGGGGAAAGCCGATGTCTTCTTCTGAATTTAACACCAGCTTATTAGATGACGACCTCATTTCTTCCACACCTTAGCTTTCAGTCCAATGTGGAGCCCTGAACCCCATATTTGCCTACCTGAACTAGGATATGTGCTGGATTGACAGGAAACAATTACATGAGAAACGTAAGAGGCCAAGAGTCTCAAGATCTAGGGCAGAGGGTCCCACAGGAAGCACACGTCTTGGGCCCTGGAATCAGGGGAACAGTGTATTGTTCATCTAGTTCATAGGAGGAGCTGGAGGCTGGGATGGGAATACACAAAGGACCCTCTGTGCATGGGTAACCTCTACTTTCCTTTGAGCCCTGCTGCACACCTCCTAAAGTACCAGACTGAGACCCCTCCCTCAAATAACTGAATCATCTGGCAGGAAAAAGCTTAGTTTCTGAGCATGTGCTCTGCATAAGGTGTGTGCATAGCCCAGTAGACAGGAAAGATGAGACCAACTGACCTGCATCATCCCAGGCGGCACTCAGGGTGGAGAGGGCGTTCCAGTCCTCCAAACAGGCAGATTTAGCAATTAGGAGCCATCTCCCAGCCTCCTAGATCTCAGGACTGTTAGTCATTGATAATAGCAAGAACTCTCCAAACATTATCTCTTTCTAGTGAGTGTCAAACCATCTGCTGGGGACCTCTGTAACCACTGCCAACATGCCAGAAGCTCCATCCAAATTTATGTGCATCAAAGGGTTACTCGCCCATGCCAATCCACAAAGAGCTCAGAAACTCAGCTCGCATCAGAAAACGGAAGGACTCATCAAAGAAATGTGTGCTCTGCCCATCTGTTTTGGGGGGAACCTAAAATATCCCATGGCATGAATAATGATTAACTAGGAGCTTATGACTAACACAGCATTAGAATCCAGTTTGATTGATTGTTTTATGTTTGGAATTCAACACACACCAATACACTCCTCTGATCTGCAATTTTTCAGGGAGCTGTTAGTCCTCATTAAAAGCTCAATGTAGAGTGGACAGTGTTCTCACCCTGCTGAAACTCAGTCCCAATCAACGGGGCTCTCAGACAGTCCTACAGAAATGGAGGCATCTTATGGAGAATTAAGAGTGAAAAAGAACTCTGCTTTCTTAGTAGCATCATTTTTTTTAAAAAAAATTAACATTTAACATATTAACTGTATTTGTACAGTTAAGTGGCTCTGTATGATAGCTCATATATATACATGCAAAATATACATGCAAATATAAAGTATATGTATAAAGTACATATACACTTTATAAAGATCAAATCAAGGTAATTAGCATTTCTGTTTCTTCCAGCATTGATCATTTCTACATGTTGAAGAACTTTGGATTATTCTGGTGATTTTGAAATGTGGTATATTATTGTAGACTCTTGTTATGCTGCCACACTAAAGAGCACAAGAACTAAGTCTTGCATTTTGTTACCTATTTCTTAACCCCCTCTCTGCTCACCCTTTTGTTACTATTCCTATCCTGTAGTGATCCGTGTTCTATTTTCTTCTTTTATGAGAGCAACTCTTTTATCTTACCACCCACAAATGTATCTTTTTGATCCTGGCTTTTTTCACACACGTCCTCCAGTTACATCTATGTTGCTGCAAATGATGAGATTTCATCATTTTCATGGCTGAATAATATCCCATTTCTTTTTATATGAAAGAGATTTAAAAATCATGTTGCTATGAGGTGTGACTGTAACACATCGTATTTAACTTTAAAAATTAATTAAGCAAAAATCTCTTGGCCATTCATCTCCCTCAAAATGTTTCTTGCTCTGTGCACACTGATCCCATCATTCTTACCGCTTTGTGAAGCAGTTCTGAAACTCCTTTTTCATTAGCATCTTTCGCTGTGTTCTTGTGGCTGCCTTGACATCTTGAATTTGTGCATGGTATTTCCCATTCATGGCTCTTTGACTTTGGGGAAGAGTCAGAAGTCTCACGGTACCAAATCCACTGAATAGGTGGAAGTGACACCCTGTGGTGTTCCCATGAGCCTGCTTTTGCAGTTGATAGCAGCGTTCACATCTCATAAGGAAACTCAGGAGAAGGCTTTCAGAACAGCTTTAGAAAGTGGCAAGAACGATAAATGTGTTCTAATGAGCGGGATGGTCTAAGGGAGAAGATCAGTGGCAATATGCTTCTTGCTATAATCAAATTTTAAATATGTAAACAGTCACCATATATTTTTATTATACCTTTCTATTATACCTTGTAAATCTATGACAAATACAAAAACTTGGTCACATATCTTTCCCTGTACTTAATCCTCACCCGTATTTTTCTCTGAAAGTTTCTTTCTCAAGTTTGTTGTCAAGACAGCTTGTGACTTATCCTTCTCTCTCTCTCTCTCTCTCTCTCTCTCTCTCTCTCTCTCTCTCTCTCTCTTTGTCTTTTTCCTTTTTATCGGTACTGGGGATAGAACTCAGGACTGCCTGCTTGCAAGGCAGGCATTTATGCTGCTGAGCTAAATCCCCAGCCTGACTTATCCTTCTCTTTATCCTCTTTCATGATTAGCATCCTGAAACCTTTCAGGATTTGAAATAACCCAAGGAACATGTCTGATAGGGTTAGAAAAGCAAAGGTTTGGTGTGTTTGCTTGGGTTGTTTACTTACTGTCTTGATGAGACAATGTGGAGCGTGTTTGGTGGTTATGTGTAGACTTCTTCAGTGGAGTGGGAGCATCTGATGACTGGGAGGAGGGACAGGCTGGCACACTCTCCTGAGTGGGAGAGAGATGGACCACCACAGACCAGTGCATGGCTGGCTTCAGATAAACAGCAGATGGTTCTTCCATGCTCACAAGGAGGGCCAAGCAAATGGTCCTCCAGCCACAGTGTGTGCAGCTGTGGAAAGTAAAGAACACCACAAAGTGTGACTTTGAGGTCTCATAGAATGTCACTTCTTTTCCCCTGATCTCAAGCGGCCAGTATTTCGTTATAGTTCTAACTTTTATCCTAGGCTTTCTAACAAGGTGCAAAGACTCTTCCACACTGGATTTGACACTGGGAAAGGAGGAGTGCCACTGTGACATGAACACAGTTCTGTGCTTGATTTTTTGGTTTTGTTTATAAAAAATAAATTTTTCTCTAGAGCATACTTACAACGCGTAGTAGGAACATTAGAGGTGACTTAAAAATAGTTATTTTCCAATGAACAGTTGTCATCTTCACAGTGGGGAACAAGATGAGGAGAGCAAACTTATAGAACAGAGAGGTTAGGGATTTTAAAAAAAGTCAATCTGAAAAGAGTACATACTGCATGATTCTGCCTATGCGACACCCGGACAAACGAAAGGCTGCGGAGATCAGCGGGTGCCAGCAGCTGGAAGAGGATGGAATGAATAATGGGTAGAGTAGAAAGAGTTTTCAGGGAAGTAAAATTATAGTAGTGTCTGTGATACTGTAATGGTGGACACACATCATTATACATTGGTCAAACCCAGTAGACCAGACATCATGAAGAATATCCTAAAGCATTAGAACCCTCATGTACACTGGGGACTCTGGGTGGTAATGGTGTGTTGAAGAAGATTCCTTTTTTTGGGAAAAAACTCTCCATTCTGGGGGAGATAGTAAGGAAGCTGGGGCCCCCGGGAGTGTGTGGGAACTTCTTTACCTTCCTCTCAGTTGTGCTGTGAATTTAACACTGCTTGAATAAATAAAAGTCTAACTTCAAAAAGGAAAGGAAAAATAGAGGAAAGATGTAATTATGTACTAAATTAGATTTCAGAATTTTAAAAATATATAAAAATTCTGCAAATTAAGAAAAAAGAGCCAAGCATCTTAATGTAAAAAAATAGATTACAAAGTTTTAACAGGCAGTTTACTTATAAAGAACTATTAAGTGTCCCATAAACCAATGGTGGGGGAGGAGAAAGGATCTTTACAATCAGGAAATTATATATAAAATGTTAATGAGATTTTCTTTTCTCATCTGATTGACTAAGACAAAAATTGATACTGTCAAGTGCTGGTGAAGGTACATTACCTGGGTAACTCCACAGGCTATTTAAGGAAATTTCAATTGGTAGAATCCTGCAAATGCTTTGGAAGCCTGGAAAAGTTCCTAGGTTGCATGGAACCATCATCTCCCTACTGATCTAGGTTTTCAGGTTTTACTGAATGAACTCTGGTGAGCTAATTTTTCAAGAAGGAAGATTTTCTTTCAATTAGTTGTTCTGTTAGAGGTTATTTCTAGATAAAAGGTTAAGCTGAATTCTGAAAACAAACACTAATCCTATCTTTTCTTTTTCAAATTCAATTCCCTTGATTAAAGCATTGGAATATCAGAGAAACTACCTCACGAGAAAAGTGCTGCAGTTTTATAATTCTGAAAAGAAAAGTTCTTCAAACTCCTACAGTAGATCCAGAATGCTGGGCAAATGGGCACAGAAACCTGGGAGACTCATGATCAAATCTAGAAGCAATCACTTCCTACATCTGCCCCTGTTCCTGCTACAAACAGATTCAAAGATAGTGGATGTATGAGATGTATGATTATTATCAAGTGAGGATAGCCTATTCTGTGTGCAGTACTAAAGAAAACTCTAAATTCATCAAGTCTATCACAACACCTTCAGGACATGCATTTCTACTCCTACTAGTGTGGATATTACTTTAATTGTTTTAAAAAGCACAGAATGTGCAGGCACAGTGCCTTACTGGGACTCTAAGTTCTAGAACAGAGTGACCAAATCTACTTCTATAGGTTTCTAGATCTGTAACAATGTCCGCCATGGAAATTGAACAAGGCATAAAGAAGCCATTTAACTAGTTTGTGATCATTAAATGGATGAATAAGTGGATAAATGGGTGGTAGGCAGATGAATGATACCAACAATAAAAAAAAAAAAAACAGAGTTTTCACTACAAATTTACTTCCAAAAAGCACAGGCAAAACCTGGCTCCAAAAAAGCCTGGGAGAACTTGGGTCTAAAGAAAAGAAATACACACACACACACACACACACACACACACAGAGCAAGGCATCATAAGTACATAACATTTTCAAAACCCACTCATTGGAGAAGTTAAGCTTTTAGGCTTTCTTGTAGTGACCATGCTTCTGCGAACTGCTTCTAATTTTTTGGATTTAATTGTGAAGGTGTTTCTCAAATTTACACAACTGAATAAAATAAAGATGTATAGGTTTACATCCTAGTCTCTTAACTTTCTTTTCAGAAAAAATATTGACCAAGTATTGCATCTTTATTCTTATGAGGTTACAGAGAGAGGCAGGGACAATTTGGAGTTGTGAAGCAAATGCCATTTTTATCTTGACCTTATTAGTTCAGTGATGCATCTAGCATCTTCTCTTTGTTGGGCAAATTTAGTTTAAGGACTGTTGGCAAATACACATGGCATTGTTAGCCTTTTCCCCACAGCCTATAGCCATGCTTACAGAGCACAGATGAAGGAGGTGTGAGCAATTCTTGGACACATTGCTCTTCTCTGTGATTGATAGCTCTGTACCTTCCATGGAAACTTCTGGAGGAAATCTAGCCAAATTTTGCAAAATCAAATTTTTATAATGTTATAAAGGATAGAAAGAAACTGGACTGAAAGCAAAAAGGCAGCTTCCTTTCTTTCCTTCCTCTTGCAGAATAAATGGTTTTGGAAAGGAAAACTCAAGCTGTAGAAGCCAAAAATAAGATAGGCTTCTCAGAGCATGTTTCTGGCCTTTAAAACAGTTTGTTTTGTAGCAGAACATAGAAGGAGCTTGCAGAGAAATGGACCAGCTCAACACTTTGTAAAAGGTGGTTGCTAGATAAGATTCATTTATTAGATTTGAAAATCTTTGGGGGGGTCTTTTTTAAACACAACATTTTAAAGACAAAAATCTTAGTATCTTTGTTCTTGCATAAATCCTGGAAATGAAATATTCTGACCAGACATTAGGGATGCCAGTCATAAACTGTAGGCTACTGAAGAGCAGATATGGCTCATGGTATGAAATAGTGCTTCTCAAACAGGGGCGATTTTCTCGCCATGGGGTATTTGGCAATGTTCAGAGACAGTAATCATTGTCACAAGCTAAGGAGTGGGAATAATACTGCAGACCACTTCTCTCTGGACATAGCCCCACTCAGAGGTGTGTGGGTTCTAATCCTGTGCCCCATTCAAGTCAGCTGACCTGGGTAAGGTGCACCCCACCCTGACCCATATTCTCTTCACTTGGCTGCTGCCGCTGACACCTAACACAGAGGCTGTTATGGTTAGTGCACAGAACCAATCTCATAGTAAGTATTACATCCAATAAACAATAGCCAATTCCACTGATAAAACATCCTATAATGCACAAGATGGTCCCATAAAATAAAGAGTTAACTGGGCAAATGTGACAGCAGTGTAAGACTGCAAATGCCTGATTTAGAGAGTTACAGTGGAGTTAAAGGCAAGGGCTGTGGGCCAGCACCTTCATTGCCAGAGATGGTACTATGGGTCACTTGCTGTCCTTATGGTGGGTGGGAAGGTCAGAGGAGTGCAGCTATAGCAAATACTTAATAACCAGCCCATATTTGAGTGCACATTTTTCAGTCCTCTACCCAAAAATGATATTATGTACTATTAAACTTTTTCTCTGGTAAATTATATTTTTCTTATCAAATTAATGAAATTGAACTAAAGTACGCAGGTCTCTTCTTAAATGGAAAGAAGCCAGGCATACTCAGGTAATGCTCATGATTTCTTAAAATGAATTTGATAATTAATGTCATTGTAAAGTAATAATATACTGATCAAAGAGAAAATGTTCTACATTTAAAAACATTTTAAGATAATATACTTAGAGAAAAGTTAAAGAGTTACATAACTTATGGAGTTTCATAAAATGTTCCTGGAGAATGAGATTAATGGTGAAAATGTTAAGATATCTTATTACAAAGGAAGCTGGAAAAGAGAGGGGTATGTCTAGGCTGGGTTGGTCTTCCATTCCACATCATAGGTTTTCCTCTGCACCACACTCCCATGCTCACACCGGCCTGCTTTGCACACAAAGATCTTTAGGGGACTGGACAGGCTCGCTTATCAAAAACTAAAAACATCATTGTCAAAGATAAAACCATTATCAAAGGTATTAAATTCAGCAAAATGAACATTTCCAGTGTAGGTGAAGTTCAAGAACATGACCTTTGGGAAAATAAAATGTCATTTAATGTGAGCCAAGAAAGACACAATCCACATCAGTCTTTTTAGTTTGGTGGAATAAAGTAACTTTGCATATCTTGTAACCTCTTTTCAACCCAGAAGTTTTGTGTTTTTTTTTTAACAACAGAGGGAAAAAGGTAGCTGTTGCTCCAGGACAATTTTTCATAAAAGCAACCATTGCTATTGTGTGGCACTTCGAATTGTATATGAGGAAGTACTGTAAAATTAATAAATTGCTGAAAATACAAGGCTGTCTTATTGGTGACTATTGATGCCAATATCCATTAGTTTCTCTTTCATCTCAAGTTCAATAGAATGGTGTTTATATAGGGTACCATTGTGATTTCATCATTGTGAAATCACTTCATTTATGCATCTGTTTATTATGAATCATTAATATTTTCTAAAATTATCAAAGATTTTCCATTATCTCACTGCCACACTAAATGGGAATTTCTTAAATGAAAATGTATCACATGGTTTGATTGCAAAATATTTGCAAATAATAAAAAAGTAACTGTTGTCAGTGTTTGTAGTGTGGTGGTCGGGTAGTGGTGGTGCGTGTGTGTGTGTGTGTGTGTGTGTGTGTGTGTTTGTATGTGTGTGTGTTTGTATGTGTGTGTGTGTGTGTGTGTGTGTGTGTGTGTGTAGTTTATAACCAAACTTGGGCACCTGAGTTCCCATAGCATGGACCTCTCTCTGCTGGTACAAAATCTTCAGCTGAGTGAACTCTCTGGTTGTCAGGGAAGTTGATGTGCATTTCTGGAACATAACTGAGCAAGAGAAGCAGTAAATAAAGCTTTTGTCCTAATTTTTGTTTCAGGCTCAAGTGCTCACACAGAGTTTCTTTAGGTACCATTTTTGTCTCCAGAGTATGACCCTGCATTACTGGTAAAGTAAAATAAAGACTGAGTGAAATTTTGAAGATAACTGGTACGTGAACAGAAGAGAATTAAAAACAAAAGATTAAGAGAGTCTTTGCTGTTAAAGGAATCTCAGACCACTTCTCTCTGGACATAGCTCTAATGAGGGTTGTGTGAGTTCTGGTCCTACACCCCATTCAAGTCAGCTGACCTGGGTAAAGTGCACCCCACCTTGACCCACATTCTCTTCACTTGGCTGCTGCTGCTGCTGACACCTAACACGGGGGTTGCTATGACTGCTACACAGAATTGTGCAGCACAGGACCAATCTCACAGTAACTATTGCATTCAATAAACAGTAGCCAGTTCCACTGATAACTGTATTGAAGCAGTCAGAGCCTGTGCCTGTTACGGGAAGCAAAGTTGTAAAGAGAATTCCTGAGGCACACTTCTACCCCAGCCTAGAAATGGCTCAGAAGCTGGATTGATGTTTTCTGAAGATGAATATGGGTATGCATTTACATTATTCACAGCCCATTTCTTTAAGTTACTGGGGAAAACTTTTCCTTATCCGTAATGGGAAAAAATCTGTGTCTTAGGCACATTGTTATACAAAAAAGCAAGCAAACAACGAAGGCAAGAGAATCTGGTTACAACACTGTATTGTTAGAACTAAAGTCAGCAAATGGTTGCTCTTTTTTTCAGTTTTTACTTGTTACTCTTATTGGTACATTTTAGGTACACAAAATGATCATATTCATCATAGGGAATGTGTACTTGTACATGATATATCTTATTTTTTTTTTATTTCTCTATTCTCCTCTCCTCCCCTCAACCTCTCTTTCCCTCAGTTCTGAAAGCTTTGTTTCCATTTTTCCTTTTCTCATTTGTTTCTCATCTTTCCTTCATTGCTCTCCTCCCTCATTCCCCTTTCCATTTGACTATTTATTTTAATTTCATAATATCTATTATATATTCTGGTCCTTATTGTTTGTTACATTTAAGTTGTTTAATTGAGGAAATCTATGGGGTAAACACTGCTTTGAAACCACTAAGATTCAAAATGAATTTCAAGCAATTCATAGGAGGGAGGGAGGGACAAAGAGAGGGAGAGGGAAGGGAGAGAGAGAGACAGAGAGAGAGAGAGAGAGAGAGAGAGAGAGAGAGAGAGAGAGAGAGAGAGAGAGACTCACATTGCTCCTTCAAGAAAAATCATCAGTGGTGCTAGATATTGTCCTAGCAAAACAGTCATCATAATGATGAAAAGGAGGAAGTTTGGGTGTGATTTTCACTATGGATGGGTGACTCCTTATGTATACTGCATAGAAGGAATTCATCAAGTCCTCCCAGGGGCTTCTTTGGGAGGCTCATACGCTCTGCTTCTTCATCAGTTTCTGTCCCAGGACCTGAGATCTTTGGAAGTCTTGGGAGACATTTCTAGATAAGTGCTCCCTGTGCTAAAGTAATGGTGACAAATAAGAAGACTATTACTCAAACAAAAAAAGAAGCTCAAAGTGCTGAGGTCTGTGGCAGCTTACTTTAAGGAAAAGCTTTTTGCTACTTGATACATACAAGCAAGAAACTGAAATTTTTTTCTACAGGACAATGGAGAAAACTGAAATCACATTAGATGCTAGTAGATGATAATTCGAGAAAAATCTGAGGACATTTAACAGACACACCCTGATTACATGATTTTTAATGTTGCTCCATGTAACATTTTTGTGCTCATGATAAGCAGGCACATTCAGCTACTTGAATGCAAGGAGGGCATTGCTTGGTGAGCATTGTGTTCATCTCTCTCTCTGGTAACAGTACTGACTACTCCTATTCCACTCAGCCGGATTCCTCCCTGACTTGTCATGAGGGTGGGTGTGGAACCCAGGTCTAGTCAATTCTCTTTCCAGGAACTAGCAAGTGATCACCCAGGGATGAGCTCAGAGGTCATATATGGTCACCAACAGGGAGAAGCTGGCTGGAAGGAAGTGTCAAAGTCTAAGGCCTGAAAGCCTGGAGGACCTGCGAGACCAGCACAACACAGGGAGTAGATCCAGAAGGACAAAGTCAGAGAGAGAGAATCTTGGCAGGTCAGAGTCATCACAAGTTGTAAAAATAAGACATTCACTGGAAGTAGTGGGAAGTACCATAGGGCTCCAATTTGAATGGTTCCCAAAGCAAGAATTAAGGGAGGATACAACTGCAAGAGCCAGTCCAGACATGCAAGTGGGTTAATGAGTGGAAGAAGATGAGCTGGTGGCTGAAGAATTGAACGTTTGCACTGATGGAATGATGAACTGATGGAGTAGACAGGTAGAGGATTGAGAGAGGCAGATGAAATGTGCAGGAGGAAAAGGACTTGGACTCAGAAATGAGCAAGATATATTTTCATGGCTCAAGTGGACTTTCATAGTGGAAAAAGTTCTAGTTAAGGCTGCAGAGAAATGGAGAGAGCATGATTTTTAGATACATTATCTTATAAACAGACACAGAGAAGCTGAAGTTCCTGATTGTCCCTGAGGCAAACAGACAGGCAGTTATGATGATGGTGATGAGGATGATTGCTTTTCTGAATGAGTATCCACCTCACTATCTGCCAGGGAGCAGGCTTTTCAGAATAGATGACAAAATGAAGGCTCCTGAAGTTCTCTTTGCAGAGGAACCCATTCTGTACAGACACACACATATGACAAACAGATAGCAGTTACCAAGCCACATTCACAGCAGTAGGTTGTGTCCTCAGCAGAGTGGTAGCTGTCCACCCTGTGTCCAGCACTTCATGTAGGCAGAACCTGAAAGAGTCTGCTTCCTAAGCTCACATCAGGTCCCATGCAGCCTTGCCTTGACCTGCATCCCCCATGAAATGGAGATATCACAGAGAAAAGAACAGATACCTCCTTTTCTGGAAGTGGTAGCCAGTAGTCAAATTGGGGAGAAATGTTAAGCCAGGAAGAGCAACCAGATTGTTGAGTCCATAGTCGGCAGACTGCTATGTGTGTGTGAAGGATACTTCACAGCGTTCCAAAGCTCACTGCAACCACTGCTGAACCCATGGGTGGCCCTGTCCAAGGTGCTGCCCTCAGCAGCAGAAGAAGAAAAAGTGGGAGAGATGCATACAGAACTCTTCCAAACGATGGATAATTGTGTGGAGGATGAAGAAGAAAGAGGTAGGGTAGAAGACATGTCTGGAGCCACAATAGCATATCACGCCTCAGGAGTCATTGCTTGGTCAGGTATGATTACTGCAATGGGGTTCACTGAATGATATGTCATTGATGTGTTCCATTTCCTGACAGGTATCACAAAGTGCATGATCAGAATCTTTTGAGTTCTCTTCCTTATAAATTGGAGAAATTATTCATCTATCATAAAATTATTTATATTTCTTCTTTTGCTGCAATCATTTGAAAGTATACTACAAACTGTACTATGTGTACTTAGTATACAGTGCAACATAAATATGTACAATATACCATTCTATGCAAATATACTACATATTATGCTATCTCTATGTACTATGCACTGCTCTATATTCATGTATTATATATTACACTTTATATTCTTATTATACATTATACCACATATGCGTATGCAGTTTGTTGCATTGTGTTATGTTCATTTACTAGTCAGTGCACTTTGTGCATGTATTTTGTACTGTAATGCCTATGTATATATATGGACTACACATTGTACTGTATATAATGCTACATACTGTGCTTTATATGTATATTTCACACTGTAGTACATATGTTATGTGCTGTGCTATACATGCATAGAATACACTGTGTCACTCAATGTACTATGCACTATACTATATACATATACTGTAGACTATACTATCATGCCCACTGTATGACCAGATGAACTAACATGATAGTAATGCCTGACATCCCTTTGTAATTATTTTTGCTATTTTTCTCCTTCTTACAGCTCCAATACCAGGGTATTCAAGCTCAGTCTGAGGAAGTTTTTGATGCAGTGTTATCTGCTCTCTTTTAATTACTACTTCCGGTGTTTCCCTTAAATTCAATCATTAGAAAATTTCCAATGGTCCTTCTGCAGTAAAAATTTGAACTCATAAATGATGTTTGATTTTCCTCATTACTACTCCTGCCCACAAATTTGCTCAGCATCTTTTGTGATAATATTTTTTTTTTTGGTCAGCACTATGGTCTTTCCTCATCTGTGCAGACTGAATTCCACCAACTCATTCCTCCTAGTTCTTGTAAAGTCAGTGGTGATGAAAAAGAAGGACTTTATATTGGGGTCCAGTCTCTAGGGCAAATGTTTTTCTCAATAGTTTCCTGACTTCTTCTCCTCCTCTTTTCCTTTCCCCTGTTCTAACCTTCTATCCAGCCCTGTCCCCATCTTCTCTCAACTCTTCTCTTCCTACAGCAATTTAAATCTCATGAGCAGCAAAGTGGAATCAAAACACTCAATTATCTCTTAATTCACTCGCAGGAACAAACCTCCTGGACCATGAAACTCTCTCTTGCCCTCTGTAAAGTTTGATGCCTTATACCCAGGGTAGATTCTGGTTTCATGGGATGTGACGCTTATACCCCAAGGGTACTATTTTTTTCCCTACCTTTGTTCTATATGTTATGCCTGTGTATGAGTTTGGGGTGGAACATTATCTTGATAAAAAAAGGAGGTGAAACCTCAGATGTGTGTGCTATCCTGAAATGCTTCACTGGTACCCAGACCGTTGTCTTTAAGACTCAACTCTAGATCACCTGTTGAAGGTTGATGAGTTGTTACAGACCTTGTCTGTTTTCAAATTCAATTTTTATTAACATGTATGCATATTAATGGGTCACAGTGGGATATTTCAATAGATAACATGCAATATGCACTGATCAAATCAGGATCATTAATGTTTCCCTCTGCTTATCATTTCCTTATGTTTGGAGCTTTTGAGTTCCTCTTTTCCAGATATTATAAATACAGTTACTAATGTGTACTGCTTGATGAAAATGCAGAATTATAAGCACAAATAGGTATGAAAGTATTTATTTCAAATGAGTAAAAAATCCTAGCATGTTATAAATTTTGAAAAACACACATTACAAAATCTAGAAAAATGATACTCTCCCACATATTTCAGACAAATATTCTAGTCATCTTTTAACCAACAAACAATTTTGAAATATTTTCTATAAAGCAGTATTATTTAATAGAAATATACAACCTCCAAATGTGAGCCACATATATCATTTCAAGTTGCCTAGCTACATTTGTCATTTAAAAATAGAAATACATAAAATTAATTTTAGCAATACATTTTATTAATGCAAAAGAGTCAAACATATAATTAATATAATACATACATGAGATACTCTGTATTCTTTTATTCCTCACTAAGCCTTCCAAACCTACTATTTTATAATTATATCAGCTCTCAGTTTTCACCAGCTACAAAAGTGACCAGAAGTCACATATGGCAAGTAGCTACCATGTTGGCCTGGGAAACTCCATCTAGACTAGAAAGATAAGCTGTTTTATCAGGCCAAAATTTATTTTTTATCATAGATAATTTAGAAAGTTTCTTTTAGCTCCTCAAATTCATTATTTGCAATGTTATTAAATATTCAGTATTAACACATTTGGAAAAACTTCTATTAGCTCTTTCATGTATAAGTTTTAAAATTTCAAGACATTTAAAGATGATTCCTATAAGGATTTAGTTTTTAAAACTCTTTGAATTGAAGACATTTGTATACCATTTTGTTGATAATAGTCCACATTGTAGTAGCTTATTATTTTATCTTTGATGTCAAGATATCATGACACACGAACAAGCAATTGAAAAACCACCTGCATAGATTGAAAGAGACCCTCCAAGTCCATTTGCATGAGCGGGGTGTAGGGAAGTGGAAGGTGATGGACTAAGATTAGGAAAATGCATTGAAGCCAGGTAGACAGGTAGGGAAGGATATCTGCTGTCAGTGAGGAACAGAGCAGGGACTCTCCTGCTCAGGTTCAGGAGTTAACACTTCTGTACAGAGACACTGCTGGAGACAGATCTCCATAGCTGACCAATACAACTGCCCTTCTCAGCAGAATAACTGAGGACATTTTTCCTGGACGATCTTTCCAAGAATATTTGCATAATAAATGACTTGTGGAAGAAAAATAATCTCCTTTCAGGAGAGAGAGTAGCTTTGTTTCCTGACCAAGATAAAAAGAATCATTTCTCCTTCTCAGCAGAGGTTTGTTAATAGTCCTTCAGGAAATGCGTGTTCCTTAAACTTGGGATTTCTCAGGTGTGACGCAGACCCACTGTGTGCACAACAGCCATCATGGCCACTCCACTGCATGTTATCTCCGTGAAATTGGGAACAAAGAGAGCTGATGGGAACATGCACTTGGGCTGCCTGGGCTCACATCAGTACTGAAGACTTCTGTCTGACTTAGAAACTTGTGTTTGCTACATCTATGAAATGTGCAGGTTCACTTGCTACCTTTAAAGTGGGGTAAAATATCAGACTTTTCACAATTCTTTGCACACCAAGAGCATGGAAAAGGTCTTTGAGTGTAGTGGTTTGAATCTTAGTATCTGAGACCTGGGTGTGGATCCAACTCTGCATTTGAATGTGTGGCTGCGATAGCAACGACACACAAAATCCACTGCAAATCACAAATCCCATCAAACTCCAAATGAAAGAATTCACAGCTCAGCTTTTTCAGCAAAGCCAGAAAATGCTTGCAGTCACTCAATACTAAGCAAAATGAAAGGAAATTGGAGCAGAAATAGACAATAGTCTAAACTGATTGGACATATAAAATGTAAGTATTTTATTGTAGCAAGTTTGCAATCACATGAACACATTCACAGCTCCATTCCCTGAGAGAGCCCCTGAGAGACAAGATACATTCTAGGTGAGCTGCAGCTGGTTGCACTTCCGAAATGTTCTCAAAAACACATCTCCCATGCAAGGCTTCAAAGGCTTTCTTGTTCTCCCAGCTGAGTCACCTTCTCCCCAAGCCTCAGTTGTCTCTGTTCCCAGATCTGCTTCTGCCAATTGTCTTGAAATTTTCATTATCCATTTACAAAACCATTGAAGTATAAATACATAGACAGTTGTGGTTTTTGTGAAAACTAAGTTGAAAGCTTTAGGAAACAAGATTTGCTTTGGGAAATACAAGTCACTTAAAATTTGCTGTCAAGAAAGAAGTATGAGAAGATGATTGTAGAAGTTTTAGGGAATATATATATATTATATAAAGTCTTAGTTACAAAGTATCTTCTGGCTTCTATTTCTCTCTGTTTCAAAGTCTCAGAAGTCAATATTCCAAACTCAAAGCACTTCAAGATAACCACCCCAATAATGATTTTATTTTTCTTCTCTTCTTATCCTTTTTCTTTTGAATAGAAATGCCTGGTCAGGGTAAAATCAACTCCATAGGAAAAGTAGTAACTTTTCTTTAAAAGCCAAGCAAGGTTAATCTGCTTCCTACATGTAGCTGTGAGAACCAACTTCATTACAGAATAGTTAGGTAAGCCAAGCTATTACAAAACCTTGGGTGTTATCTCTTCTACGCTGTCCTGCCACTTACTCATTTTGACAATACTTGTATCTGTATTCTTTTCCAAGGCTATTACAACATGTCACCACAGTTTAGTGTCTTAAACCATACAGCTTTGCTGTCTCATAGTTCTGTAGGACAGAAGCACTATGTTAGGAAGCCTTGCTATTTGCGACAATGTGGATGAAACTGGAGAGCATTATGCTGTGACATAACAACTGCGTATCATAACTATCAAACAAAATAGATAGTATTTGGTACCAGTTACAGGCAGAATATTAATAAAATAAAACAAAAAAAACAAATTCTCAAAAATAGAAAGTAGAATATGGTTCTCAGAGGTTGTGGATGGGGTGAAATGGGGACATATTTGTCAAACAGTACTAACTTTCAGCTATAGAATGCATAAATTCTGGAGATCTGATGTGCAGCCTGGGGGTTTTACTCAACAGTATTGTATACTTTATATTTGCTAACAAGTTAGACCTTTTGCATTATCATCAAAATAGAAAAGGTAATGATAAGACAGAGGTGACAGACCTATGGCATGTGTTGCAGAGGACGTTCAGGGCCCTCTCCATTGGCACCTGAGGCAAGGTGCCAAGCATGGCCCCAGAACTAGAGGACAGGATAATAGCACACACAGGGACAATGTGGTACATCCTCAGAAAGGAATAGTGGCACCACGCCATGATGAGTAGTTTGGACACTCAGTCTCTAAAAGGTTCACCACCACTGAGAGGGATGAATGTTAACTGACTTGCGGTGATCATTTCACATTGTGCACTTATAACACGGGCTGCATTTCTTTTCTGGTGGCTCAAGAGGAGAATAGTCCTGTCATGACTTCTTGAAGTCACCTACATCAGTTGGCTCCTGGCTCTTTTCTTCCACTTCAAAGTCATTAATATGTCTCTCTGCCCCAGCTTCCATATGGTGATGCCATCTTATTCTCCTTGTCTGTCTTCCTCTTCCACTTTCAGATCCCTTTCGATCGCAAGGAGCCCACATGGATAAAACAGGGTAGACTGTCTCGCTCATCAGTGGTGAGTGACTTGAACTCCGTTTATAAACTTAAGTTTCCCTTGCCTTGTAACATAACATTCAGATGTAAACATCTTTAGGGATCATTATTCTACCTGACACCACAGAATTTGGAACAGTGAATTTTGTGTCTTTTAAAGATAACATCCATCATTGCATGCTTCAGGCTCCTGCTATCCAAATCAGCAAGCAGCTCCCAAAATCTGGAAAGAATGGGAAAGGATCTGCAGAGCAATGATCAGACTGTATCTACATATCCTGACTTAAGAATACTACACAGCTGATTCCCACAAGCAGAAGGGGTGACATGGAATTTGTGCAGTCCAGGAAGAAGATCTCTTGCAATATGCCATTAATGTATGGGTGGAAAAATTTGAAAAAGAAGATCACAATTGTTTCTTGCACTCTGAAGCAGGTTCATATGAGGTGTACAGTTTACCTTTCTCAAACACAATAATTTTAATAAAACCCTACGAGGCTCCTGTCTTTTATGAATACTGTACTTTCTGAACTCACTTTAACTGACAGTTTGGGGTCTCTGTGAAAGCTACTAAGTTCAGACTCTTAAAATTCACTATACGTTAACCACCATTTTAGAAATAATATGCCTGATACTAAATGATAAAGAAAAAGAACAATTCCTGACCAGAAAACAGTATTCATGTTTTGTATTAAAAGATTTTAAAAGTCAGTTCGTTATTTTTGCTAGTAAAGTGAAACTAACAATGAGAATAATGAAGTTTTAACTCAATTGCAGAGGTGTATTCTATTTTCAAGGGTTTCCATCTGTAACTATTCAATGACCAATACTGCTTTTTAAGATAGGAAAGGGATAATATGCAGTGATCTCAGCCTGCAAAAAATACAGCCTGAGGTCCACAAAAGCAGTGATGAGTTGAGACAAGAATTCACAGTGTGCTTATTACTTGTGTGTCACTGGAAAAATCATTGAGCGTGTCAGAGAAGTTACCACAGAGATCCTGTCCAAACAGCTTGCAAACTCATTGATGAAAAGACAAATGTAATGAAACAGAACTCCTAAGGACTTGGTAATAAACCTGCTCTGTGTTATTTATTAAATCTTCACAAAAAATCATGAGGTGAAGTAATGATAAAGGAGAGACACTCCTTTCATTGTTGAAAACATTCTCAAAGGGAGCATTTGATTGGCCCAATGTCACAATAGCTGCATGTAAGCCAGGAGCAGGAGGAAGGATTCTCCTCTTCTGGGGCTGGATCAGACTTGGGAGAGAGGGATAAATTCTGTCTTAGTTTCCCCAGAAGAGGCTCATGGTGAGAAGCCAGGAGGAAACACAAGTCTGGGCTGAATCAGAGTCTCCAAACCTGGGGAAGGTGAATGAAGAGTCTCACAGGAAGACGGCATAGCTTGAGCAGGAACGTCAGTCATCACCTAGGAGTACAAGGTTTAGGGCGAGTGAGCAAGAGATGAGGTCATGGCTGCATTTCTAGAAAGCTAGGGTAGAAAAGACAAGTTGTAGAGAAAGGAAAAAGTCAGAATTGGGAGATGATCAAGCTAGGAAAGATGACATTGAGTAGCACCTTTAAATGTTGTGTTCGTTGTCCCAGAAAAAATTTAGTATGTTGTATTTTCAGATCTATTAACATGATTTCATTCTGTTAAAAATTTCTGATTTCTTTTTTAATTTTTTTAATCCATAAGATATTCTTAATCATATTGTTTACTTTTTAATACATGGGGATTTACTTGATATCTTTCTGTTACAAATGTTTAATTTAATTCCATTGTAGTCAGATAACATCCTTTATAAAAACCGAATCCTTTTAAATATACTAAAGTATATTTTGTAGCTAAGAATTTGTAAACCTTGCTAAGTATTCTGTAAATGCTTAAAAAGAAAGTAGATTTTGTTGATATTGGGTAAACTGTTTTAAGATGATAAGTGTGCCAAATCCTAAGAGTGTAAATTTTCTAAATTTTAAAAATGTAAATTTGCCAATTTTATAACAGAGTCAACCATGTGCTACCTACAAAGAATCCATGGTAAGTAAAGATACATGTAATTGTTGATACATGTGTGGACTTGAGAAGTCTAGAAGTTTAACTAAGCAATTCAGCAGAGGGTAAGGATTCGCACTTTAAACATCCTCATCTTGTGCAAGAGGAGGGCAGGGGGATGGTGTGAGGCTTGCACCTGCCCTCGGAGTGGGTATCCTGCTTACAATGTAACGGAGGAAAGAGGCTTGCTTTTTCCCTCCTTTTTCTCTTGTTGCTTTTGCTGTCTTCTGTCACCTTCAAGTGTTGCCCCTGTGCCATGCCACCCTGCCTTGGAGTCAGCTAATTATAGACTGAAATCTACACAAACTGAGCTAAACAAACTTTCCTTCCTTTATTTGGGATGTTGGATATTTTGTGTCAGCAATGAGAGAAAAGTAACTAAGACAATACATACAGTATTTTAAATAGTGGATGGTAGAAGATGTATTTACACTGATCAAGAAAAAAAAAAAAAGCTGGTCTGGCTGCACTAATACTAAAATGAATTTCAGATTCCCTGTCTATGTGCTTTAGCGATTGCTGAAATTGAGGGCTTAAGTTTCTGATAACTGTGAATTTTCCTCTTCCTCCCTCCAGCTCTCTTAGTTTTGCTTCGTATGTATTGAAACTGTCTTAATCATTGCATAAATGTTTGGGATTGTTGCATTTTGTTGATTAATTGACTCCTCTATCATTATGAGGCAACTTTTTAAAATCTCTGGTAATTTTTTGCTGTAGAATCTACATTATCTATGAAATGGAAATTTGAGACAATAGTTCTTCAAACGTCGTTTCAGTTCCATTTTCACTGCTTCTTCAAGGACTTCCATGGCACATGTAGTAGAGCACTGACATTTTCTTGCTACTCACTGATTTACTGCTACTCTTTTTCAGTCTTCTTTCTGTGTCTATTTTGGAGAGTATTGATCCTTACACCCTTGAGCACTCTTCACTTCTGCAGTGTTTTATCTGCCATTCGTGCCATCCCCTGGCTCTGCCAGGCCAGGCAGCATAGCCTGGTTTACAGCAGGCAGCCACCAGAGGTGAGAGATCGCAAGTCACAGCTGAGCAGCCTGGTGGACTTGGAGGGGCCGACCATAGCCCAGCAGGCTCAGATGTGTCATGTGTGGGGTGTTAAGAGGTGCAGCAAAGACACAGACTGGCATATGAGTAACAACTTAGAGAAACAGAAAGGAAATTGCTGTAGTCCAGATCCTAAGCATTCCCTAAAATCCCATACAGGGATTTACACTGAAAGAATCAGTCTCCAGCTTGCATCCATTGGAGGGTATTGAACATTTTAGCAGCTAGGTCTAGAGGAAGGTCTTTTGATCAGTAAGGCCATGTCCTTGAAGGAGATACTGGGACCTTGCCCCACTCCTCCCGCTCTCTCCTTGCAATTCTCCGTGAGATGAACAGTGTTTTGCTCTGGCACAGCCTTCCTCTCGCTGATGTGTGTTGCCTTACCACAGACCCCAAAGCAATGGGCCGACTGACCATAGATGGGAACCTTCAAAGATGTGAATTGAAATGAACTTTTTTCTTATTAAATTGATTATCTCAGGTGTTTGCCATGGTAATGGAAAGCTAACACAGGGACAAGAAAATGAGACCACAGCAAAATTAAAGACACCCCTAATTTAGAGAACACCTACATTGTGCTGTCTTTTTTTTTTATTAAAAAAAATTAAGATTAACGAGGACATAACAACACAGGTCATAATAGAACAATTTAAGCAACATAGTGTTTCACCACAAGACAATCTGACATAACAATAACTACCATAGTGTCTCTGTCTTTGAAATATTTGAGTATAACTTCATATACTATAGTATCAAACATAAAATGACAGTGTAAAACCATTCAACAGAATGAAAGTACTACGGGGTATTCAGAACAAAATGAACAATGGTTACTATACTAACTACTTGTCTATAAAAATTTTTGTTTATACTATCATATATAATAAAATCCAGTAAGATACAACATGATAAAACCAATGGAGACAGAAGAACATAAGCTTGGTGGGACTTCAAAACAAGATGATATTAAATCAACACTAGCTATTGTAATGTCTTGTTTTCTTCAAAATAGCTGTTCATACAATCACAGACAATAAAATCAAACATCCCAGAATAAAATCATTCCACTTAATGAACGAAAACATTATGAGGCTTCAAAGCAATATACTAGGGAATCATGATTACCACATACTTTTAGGAATTCTTACCATTTCCTACACTAGAGAAACTATTCGGTATTTATATATGTGAGTTTGATTTATTTCACTTATGAGGTGGTTGATTGTGTTTGTAGTTGTGGTTGTATCTTCTAATCTAATCACTTGATCTTCAGCTCTGTTCTAATTCCAGTACCATGTTGATTTTATTATGGTAGCTTTGTAGTATAACTTCAAGTCAGGGATTGTGATGCCTCCTGCCTTGTCTTTGCTGCTTAGAACTGTCTTTGATATTCTAGGTCTCTTCTGGTTCCAGATGAATTTTAGGAGTGATTTCTCTAGATCTACGAGATATGCTGATAGTATTTTTTTGGGATGGCATTGAATCTGTATAACAGTTTTGGGAGAATGGCCATTTTCACAGTATGTATTCTTGCTATCCTTAAGCAAGGAATGTCTTTCTATTTTCTGAGATCTTCTTCAATTTCATTTTTCAGCATATTTTAATTTTACCTATATAGATCTTTCACTTCTTTTGTGAGAATAATTCTTAAGTATTTCATCCTTTTGGATGCTAGTGTGAAGGGTGTGGCTTGTCTTATTTCTCTCTCAGTGATTTTGTTATTAGTGTGTAGAAATGCTATTGATTTTTGAGTATTGATTTTGTATCCAGCCACATTGCTGAATTTATTTATTATATCTAGGAGTCTTTCAATGGAGTTTTGGGAGTCTTCTATGTAGAGTATCATGTCATTTGCAATAATAACTTAACTTCTTCTTTTCCTATCTTTACCCCTTTTATTTCTCTCTCTTGTCTAATTGCTCTGGCTAGTATTCCAGTACTATATTAAATAGGAGCGGTGGTGAGGGATATCCTTGTCTTGTGCCTCATTTTAAGGTAAAGGCCTTCAGTTTGGGCCATTTAGTATGATACTGGCTCTTGATTTGTCATAGATGGCCTTTATCATGTTGAGGTAAATGTCATCTATTCCAATTTTCTGTAAGGTTCTTATCATGAATGAATGTTGGAACTTATCAAAAGCTTTTTCTGCATCTATAGAAGTGATCATGTGATTCTTACTTTTGGCTTTATTGATATGGTGGATTACATTTATTGATTTACGTATGTTGAACCATCCCTGCATGCCTGGGATGAATCCCACTTGGTCATGGTGTATAATCTTCTTGATGATTTGCTGCATCCTATTTACCAATATTTTATTGAAGATTTTTGCATCTGTGTTCATTATGGAGATTGGCCTGTAGTTCTTTTTTAGTTTGGGTCTTTCTCAGGTTTTGGTACTAGAGTAATCGTTGCTTCCAGGAATGACTTAGGAAGGATTACTTCCCTTTCAATTTCATTAAAGATCTTGAGGAATGTTGGCATTAAGTCTTCTTTGAATTTCTTGTAGAATTCTGCAGTGAATCCGTCTGGGTTTCGGTTCTTCTTTGTAGGTAAGGATTTAATTATGTTTTTGATTTCATTAATAGAAATTGGGTTATTCAGTCATTTTACATCTTCTTGACCTAGCTTTGGTACTTCATATGTTTCTAGGAATCTGTCAATCTCTTCTGTTTTATCAAACCTATGAGAGTAGTAGTTTTTGAAATAGGTGTGGATGATCTTCTGCATTTCTACAGAGTCTAGTGATTTTGCTTTTTTCATTCCTTATTTCATGAATTTGAGCCTTTTCTTCCCTTTTTAAAATAAGGTTTGCTAGGGCTTATCAATTTTATTTATTCTTTCAAAGAACCAACTCTTTGATTCATTGATTCTGTGGATTGTTTTCTTAGTCTCTACTGCATTAATTTCTGCTCTGATTTTTATAATGTCCTCCCTTCTTTTGGCTTTGGGCTTGAGTTGCTCTTCTTTTTCTAGATGTTTGAGATGTAGCATCAGGTTGTTTATTTGTATTCGTTCTGTTTTCCTGATGTGGGAACTCAGTGCAATAAATTTTCCTCTGAGGACAGCTGTCATTGCATTCCAAAGATTCTGGTAAATTGTATTTTTGTTTGCTTGTAGATTTCATTTAATTTCTTCTTTAATTTCCCCTGTGACCCACTGATTACTGAAGAGTGTGTTATTCAGTTTCCATGTGTTTGTGGGAATTTTGCAGTATCTTTTATCATTAATTTCTAGTTTCATGGCACTATGATCCAATAACATGCATGGAATAATTTCAACTCTTTTGCGTTTATTTAAATATGTTCTATGAGCTAATATATGATCTATTTTAGAGAATGACCCATGTACTGCTGAGAAGAATATGTGTTCTGATGTTGTTGGAACACTGTATATACCTATCAAGTCCATTTGTTCACATGTGTGATCCACTTCTGTTATTTCTTTGCTGATTTTCTGTCTGATTGATCTGTCCCTTGGTGTCAATGGTGTATTAAGGTCTCCTGTTATAATTGTGTTATTGCTAATTTGGTTTTTCATTTCTATTAATACTTGCTTTATATAACTGGGTGCTCTGCAGTTAGGTGCATATATATTTTAAGATTGGTATCTCTTCCTCTTGAAGTTTTCCCCTAACCAGTGTGTAATGACCTTCTTTATCTGTTCTGATCATTCTTGGTTTGAAGTTCACATTTTCTGCAAACAGAATAGCTATCCCCACTTTTTTGGGGTTCCTGTTGCATGAAGTATTGTTTTCCATCCTTTGACTTTCAGGCTGTGAGTATCCTTTTGGGTTAGATGGGTTTCTTGTAAACAGCATATAGTTGGATGTTGTTTCTTGATCCATTCTGCCAGTTTGTTTCTTTTAATTGGTGCATTGAGACCATTTAAATTAATGGTTACAACTGTTATATATTGGTTTGTTGTTGACATGTTATCTTTCTGCTGTTGCATCTTTATATTTCCGTTCTGTTTAATTGTCTGCTTTGCTTAGTGGTTTTTCGCTAAGTGTATCTAAACTATCTTTCAATATTCTCTGCAGGGCTGGCTTGGGGATCATGACATGTTCAGCTGTTTTTTGTCATGGAAGTATCTTATTTCCCCATCAATTTTGAAGGACAGTTTTGCAGGGTACATCAGTCTAGGTTGGAAATCATTTTCCTTTAGGATCTGAAATACTTCGCTCCATGCTCTTCTTGACTTTATTGTTTGTGCTAAGAAGTCTTCTGTGATTCTGACAGGTTTTCCTTTATAGGTGAGCTGTCTTTTCTCTCTGACAGCTTTTAATATTCTATTCTTATGTTGGATTTCTGGGATGGTGATTATTATATGTCTGGGTGTAGTTTTATTTTGGTTATGGCTATTTGGAGTTCTGTATGCTTCACTGATCCTGATGTCAGTTTCCATTTTCATGTTTGGGAAAATCTCAGCTATTACTTCTCTAAATATCTTCTTGACACCCTTGTCTCCTTCTTTTCCATTTATCCCTATCAATCTTATGTTGTTTTTCTGTGCATCATCTTGCAGCTGTTGAATTGTAATTTCCTGATTACTTGTTATTTTTAAGAGATCTTTCCTTTCCTGCTCACTCGCTGAAATCTTGTCCTCGAGGTCTCAAATTTTATCTTCCCTTTCATTGAGGCAGTTTTTACAACTTTCAATGGAATTTTTGATTTCCTGTATATCTCTTTGCATCTGCTTTATGTATTCTGTTTGTTTCTTATATTGTTCATCCAGTGATTCTGTTTATTTCCTCCAATTTTTTAACTGTGTCTTCTTTAGATATGTTCAGCATCTTTTTCATTTCTTTTGTCATTTCTTCTTTTACCTCAGAGATTATTTCTAGTTTGACTTCCTTTTAAGCTTCCTGGAGTTGCTTCTTTATTTCAGGTAAATGGCATATGTTTCTTCTATGTACATAGCTCCTAAGGTTTCTTAGGATGGGCTGTAGGCTTGAGATTGTATTTTGGTCCTTCATTTTGTCATTTTCCTATATTCCCATGTTTCAAGTGTTATTCAAAGGCTTCCCCTGGGCTTGTTGGAAATTTTCTTCTGTGTTCTCAGCTTCTGGAACTCTGGCTGCCCAGTTCCCTGAATTGAGTGAGGGTCACTGGGGATGAGGTAGGTAGGCCCAAGCCCTGCTGAGCTGGTTCAGTGTGGCAGGAAGCTGTAAAGTTGCCTTGCTGGCTGGAGCTAGGATCTTAAAGTCCCTCCCCGGGCTGGGGATGGTGTGGGGACACTCACCCCAAGCCACCTGGTCTCCAGAGTTGAGGGTGCAGGCAGGCAGGCCCAAAAGTCCCTCCCAGGGCTGGGGATGGTGTGGGGACACTCACCCCAAGCCACCCGGTCTCCAGAGTTGAGGGTGCAGGCAGGCAGGCCCAAATTCCTGGAGCTGGCCCACACTGTGCTAAGTCTTCAATGATTCACTTACTGTTTTCCCATGCAGATTGACCTACAAAAGATAGGCCAGGGTTTGGTTTGTTTATGAGAAGAATTTGGTCTATGAAAGCTGCTTAGGAAATACTTCAACATAATTGGGAGAAGCATTCTGTGGACAAATGAAGCTCCGAGAGATGTGTTTAGGATGAAGACATTGACAATGGCTTTCGGGTTCAAGATTTAGTGACATGGAAGCAAAGAGACAGTAGAGGGCAATGCCATCCATCAGCTTTTCCTTCTAAGAATTTATTCTAATTCAAGTTTTCTGGCAATTGTTATTTTTTTACGGGATGAGAAGGACATGAATACAGGGTAGCTGTAATTATGCCCATAATAGCTACCAGACTGATTCAATGTAAATGGATTATGTTTATTATTGTAGCAAACTATAATTTTAAATAAAATGAAAATTGGGGTTATGCAACGCATCGCAAAATATCTAATTACCAGAAAGCAATTTTATGAATAAATGCCCTAATCTATTATTCAAAGCAAGCACATTTATAAAGTAGAATTACTAGTCAATCACAGTTGTTCTGACATTATAACACAAGTACCTTTCAAAGGCTTTCAAAAGCATTTCAGCAATGTTGGAGACTTACAGTTTTCTAAGAAGCGATTAGAAATGGGAAAACCGACAAGTGAGATTGATAAGAAAGGAGACCATGAAACTTTCAAGGTCATCAAAAACAAAAGTCAGAAACTGCTACAGTCAAGAGTTATGCAGGGGTCAGCAGCCCAGTGCCTACCTGGCAAGCATGAGGTCATTAGTTCGATTCCTGGTACAAAAAAAAATTATACAGAGTGACATGAGGACTAAAGTGTAATATTGCATCCTGGGACATAAAATGAATATTAAGAAAAAATAAAGGAATCTGAATAAAAATATGCTTTAGTTTAATAATACTGGTTAATTAACTATAGCAAATATATCATCACTATGTGAGATGCGTAAAATAGGAAAAATAAATGTGAGGTATGTGGGAATCCATTATTCTATCTTCCCAAGCTTTTCTGTAAATACGAAATGTTAATAAAAATAAAATCAATTGTGAAAAAAATGGTATCTAAAATAATAACTCGTGAATGTTTGGAACCACGCATAGCTGCCCTAAAGTGGTTTTAATTCTTTAGTTTTGTTTAGTTCCTTAATAGGTTATATTGTGTTTTCTTGGGTGTTGTAGTTGTACATGTATTTTATGTACTAAAAATCACCCTGATTCCATTTTGCTTTGAACTTCAGGTATGTATTCATATTTGTCCATGTTTGCAAACATAAACCACAACTACACACGCCCTCCATGTAGTGCTAAATTTGATTTAGATCAAGATGATTGAACACTCATAAATGTTCTGTTAAACCAGAACATTTCCTGGTTCCACAAGACACCGTTTTATAGGAAGCAGGGGGATGACAAGAACATCAAAGTGCACCAGGGGAAGGATGATTTTTTTAAGACTTTCTGATCATCTTCAAATCAATCATGTCACATTTATGGTGAGTTACTATCACATGGAAAAAAGTTTAATTTGTTTAGAAGCAGTAAATTGTTACATGGACAATGCTGCTACCAACTGGGTCGGAAAAAAAACCCAGTTCCATTTTCACACCTTATTTGCATATTTTTTATTTCAAACCGAATGATTACACCACTGAAGTTGTCAACATCTGATCTAAATATTCAAACCCTGCACCCCAGTGTAATTTGAGAGGTCTTTATGATATATCAGGCTGGGCAGACAGAGTGCAGCGAGCTGCCTAGCTGTAACTCAGCCCTGACTGGAGGAGGCCAGGGCGGCGGAGCCCTTGGGAAGCTGCTCTAATGAGTCTGAAACACTGTTCATCGATGCAGGTAAGAAAGGGGCAAATGGGACACAGAAATAGGGAAGAATAAAGCTTAATCATAGTAATAAAAATCAGAATAACCATCAGTACTTTTCCTGAGTCATTACACCGTGTCAGGTCCCACACTACGTGCGATAGATGTATATTTGCCTGTTTTTCCTACAGACCTGTGTGGCTGCCAGGCCTAATGTATCCATTGGAGAGATGCAAAAACCGGTATCCAGGTGACATAAAGTACCTTTTCTGAGGCCCATAGCTCAGGGTTGATGGACCTAGGATTCTTAGAAAGCAGTGTTTGCAGGTGCAGCTGTATTCCTGGGCCCAGGATACACGAACTTTGACCATGCTCTTTGGAAGAAGGAAGGCATTATTTTTTATTCACAGTCTTCATTGTGAGAATTTGAAATCTTTCAAAAAGAATAATTAACAGACATTATCAAAAGTAAAGTGAGAATAAACAACAATGAAATCCCTTGAGTTTAAAACAATAGGTCTTGAAAGAAACTAGGCAGAACATTACACTATTCATTTTGAGAACAAATTCTTGTTTATTACATTCTCTTTGTACCTTTTGTATACTTGAAATTTTCATCATAAAAAAATAAGAATGGGAAGAAACTTCTTAGTGTGATATAAACTATTTAGCAAAATCAATAGCAAATATCAACCACTTTAAGTGGTAAAACCCTAAAGCCATTATTGAAATCAAGATCATCAAAGGCATATAATGAACACTCGGGTAGTCTTGCTCCAGACTTGACCTTTACCAATGTTTTGCTTCTTTTCTGTGTCTGTGTGAGCATGTGACTTTTTCTCAACTATTTGAGACTAAATTGCAGGCATCTGTGAGACCTTACTCCCCGATTCCTCAGCAGACCCTTCCTAAAGATGAACTGTTGAATGGAGGCGATTCTGACCCAATTTTTCCAAATGGGAAGTTGATTCCATGTGAGCATGGAGAGTCCAACTGCTTTTGGACATTTTCCCATCTTCTGAACTGTTGCTACAGGTTCTCCTAAGGTGAGACCCCCAATAACGACATCCTCTCCCCACCCTTTTGCTGCACCCACAAGACCCCTCCCTACTCTCTATGTTGTTGATCCTCTGCTCTCCCATTCCTTTCCTGGACCATGCAAATTCTAGTCCCCTTCAGGGTTTCTCTGAGCAGAGTTTCTCTCAGTGTCTGTGTGGGTCCCTTAGCCCTTCCCTTCAATGTCAGAATGTGCTGCTTTGCTTTTTGCCTATTTCCTGATCTGACTCTCTTAATAGATAGCATATTCCTTATAGGCAAAGGTGACCCATTTGTCTTTGAATCCTCCCTAGTGTGCCATGTAGCGGTGTACACACAAGTGGTTAATAAATGCAGAACTGCCTAGCTATACTTGCTGAAGATAAATTATACATCACAGTCACTCTAGAGTCCAGACATTAGAAATATTCTTTTTTGTTATTATAAGAAAAACATCACTGAAACTAATTCAGAAGTATAAGCAAAAAAAAAAAAAAATCCAGAGCACTAAGGATATTATTGGTATATCACACAGTAGAACTCAAAAGACGGAAGCACTTTCATTTCTCTTAAATACCATCTGATGAAAAGAGCTGACTGTGATGTGAAGTCATGAAAGCCACTGAGCACCCACAGGTATCACCACTCCATTCTACCCACAGTGGAGATTTTAAACAGGAAGAAAAAGGAAATGCCATTAAAAAGAAAGTCATGACTGACAAAACTCTGGAAGGGGGAAAGATTTGTTCATGGGAAGTGCCTGTAACATGAAAAGATTGCCACAGAACTGAGGTTGTTAACAGCAATGGTTCAACAGCTACATTATTATATCCAACTGCCAAAGTTGTAGAAAAGGCAGTAAATGAAGCAGTTGAGAGGAAGAGAGCCCATTTAGAAGGAGAAAACTATATTGTATTTCTGAATGCAACAGCTGCATGTGAGTGTAACAAGAGCCTGGCTCAAATTATAGGTTTGGATTCTGCCCCCTTTGTGTTATCTAATCTGCTCCCCTAAGACTGGCACAGGCAGTAGTGGATGCATCAAGGACATTTTCCCCAGCAGGAGAATGTGGCAGCTGTTTGTCAAGCAGCTGCATCATGTGGATTTCAGGTCAGGGTGCATAGGAACACAGCCTTTTCTGTGGCTCACTGCAGGGGAAGTTAATGCCAGCCTGTACCAGCCTGCTGGCTCTCCCCGGCAAAATCCTCTGAGATGACCCCATTCTGTACAGCTGGGAAGCCAGGGCTTATTTTTTTTATTTAAAGACATAAACAATCTGTGCCTTTTTAAATGTGGGTGAAGGAGGAAGGACTTTCAGTCTGTAACACGTGAATGGGAAAGGATGATCATCATATTGCAATGTATCTTTTGTGTTCAACCTGCCATCCTGGAAAGAACTGCCCCGGAGAGACACCCTAGAGCCTTGTCACTCCTCAGAATGGAACACTTATAAGATAGAAAGAAATAATTCTCAGCAGGCAGACACATGACACTCCCCAAATAAATGATTAAAAACTCTTTCAGCAGTTGGATCCTGCCAGGCTAATCACTCCTACTTTACTCCTACTTGCTCGGTGGAATAAAGGACAAAGCAGAGTAGAGGATCAGAATTAAGATGAAGAGAAGTGTTGTGGGAATGAGAACCATGTGATAGGGTGCTCAGATTAACATCCCCTTCCTGGGGTTGCAAGTCATTTTCACCTCTTTCAACTCTAATAGAAGGTTGAAGCTGAACTTGTTTGTTTAAATGTGCCCCCAAGACTCATGGTCATGGGAGGTGGGCCTTTGGAGTGTGATTGGTTTGTCTTTTAGCTCTGGGGCTGGTGCTATGAGTACTGTGAGTACCCTACCCACCCAAGCGTAGGTAATCCACATACAATACAAGGGAGTGAAGGAGGCGTGCTTTCCCTCCTTTTACCCTGTTCACTCTTGTTGCTTGGGACTGCCATGAATGATTGCCCCTTAGCCACGCCACCCTGCCTTGGAGTCAGCTGAATTTGGACTGAAACCTCCAAAAACTGTAAGCTCAAGAAACCGGTCCTTCCTTAATGTTAGGTGTCAAGTATTTTGTCTTAGCAATAAGGAAAAGTAACCAAGACATTGCCCTTTTTGTTCAAGGACTAGGAACATGATGCCCAGTAGCAAATTTAAATCCTCTAAGCAATTATGATTGGTTGGGAAGAAAGCACATGATCAGACCAGACCAATAAGAATGCTCTGCATCTGACCAAACCAGGCCAATGAAAAACTTCCTTGAGATGTTGCCTGGATCTTCTTGGAAGACTCCTGCTCTTTATCTGAGAAGGGACATGTAGGTTGGGCCAGAAAGTATCTTGTATCCAAGGTGGAGGAAGAATTTGAAACAACCTAAGCATGACAGGCTGAATGATGAAGAAGAAGATAGAGACTCTGTAACATTGTTTCCCTAAAAACCTAAAGCTGATTCAGCCTTTGGACTTTCTCACTGCATGACCTGTCAATTCTTTTAGTTTTAGTTGCATTAAGCTTCTATGCAAGCCTCTGAAATCATATTTAAATTTTTACTTCAAGTTTTTGCCTGTTACGAGGATATGAGCTTCATTAAACAAATACTTGGCCTTATTCATTTTTCTATCCATCTCCAAAATCAGTGAGGTTTCTAATGTCTTGTAATGTATAGAGGGGGAAGAAGGAACCATAAGGAAGGGCTGGGAATGAAATGCATGTTTCAGGCTTACATTGGGGGTTTTGAACTTCTGGTGGGAGGTAAAGTTTTTGTAAACTTTGAATCTATACAGTGCGATTGTCACCAGGATTTCCTGAGTATAACAGAAGCAAAACTGCCCCTCTGTAGATGTGGCCAGCCAGTTCTTCAGGCAGAACAAGAAATCCAAAGATCTGTTCTTGTGACAGCAACCAGAAGGCTTTGTGTCCTTTGATTTTGATCATCATGGATATCTAAGGAAACCTGAGCCAGCCGGGATTGAATTATCTCCAGGCACAAAAATACTTGATTCCAAAAGGATTATGATAGCTAGTGACCCAACAAAACTTTTCAATTAGTTTTCTAGGGCTACATAACAAATTTCTACAAGATGAACAACTGAAAACAACAGAAACATATTCCCTCATTGCTCTGGAAGCCAGAAGGCTAGATCAAGTTGTCAGCAGGATCATGCACCCTCATTAGTCTCTAGAAGGAGGAGCTATTTCTCACATTTTTCCTTTTCCAGTACTGGAGATGTCACATGGCTAATGGCCAGACCACTCTAACCTCTGCCTCCATCTTCACATCTGAAAATCTAGTTATCTCCCTGCCTCTGTTACATGGGGTACTTATAAAAATATAGCACCTGCCTGGCAATGTGAATTCGATTCCTGGTACCAAAAAATGAATAAAAATAAAATAAAATGAAAAATAAAGATACATGTGATAGAATTTAGATTTAGGGGGACAATACAGGGTAAGATCTTACCCTCCAGATCCTTATCCTAACCACAAATTTTGCCTTGCAATGTAACAAGTACTATTTACAGGTGAACATTTAATATTAACTTTTTGGGTTTTTTTTTTTTTTTTTTTTTTTTTTTACCTTTTTATAGACCCTTGCCAGAGACAGAATGAGAAGGATTGGGAGAGCTAAGAGTGTGGTTCAGGTCCTAGGTACACAGACAACCAGCAGCACAGAACGTATCACAACCCAGCTTTCACAGTGCGAGTCTCTTGAGGTCTCTTGGGATGCCTCAGTGATAAAGATGTCAAGGAATTGCCTAAAATTTCTCATTGCCTGTGACAGCCCCTGGCCACAGTCCTACCCTGTGTCTAGTGGAACTGAGTTCACATAATTGCACTCTGTCTTATAAGAGTTGGCAATAATGGCATGATCTCTGTAGCAGACAAGGTCAAAGGGGCTTGGGCATGCAGAGTAGCTAGGCCGTGAGGGGCTGGCAAGTGGTTCAAGCAAAGGGCACTCCATGGCTGCCTCCTTGCTGTAGAAGTGGGCAGATCATGAGCCATGAAGTGTGTTCTACAAGTGGACCATGACAGGTGCCCTGGCTGCCCTTCCTCTGTGTAGACAGGGGGTGAAAAGATAATCCAGGTAAAACTGCATGGCAGATAGAACTTGTCCCTTGAAAAACCAAGAAAGGAGAATCCACCTCCTCTCTTCCTCATCTTTACTAGGCTGATGAGCACCAGGATGACAAGAGGGTCCAGAGATAGGAGACAGCTGAACAGGACACCTTCAGAGGAAGCAGGTTGTACTAGACCAAACTTGAGAAACTCTGCTCACTAGGAGTATGATCTTGGGCCAGTTACTTCCCTTTTAGTTCAGATGTAAAACAGAGATAATGACATTCTATGCATCACTGGGTGAGTGAGACAATCGAATGAAATAACACAAGTACTGAACTAAAAACAACAATTGGCAAATACCAAGCACTTACCTAATATTTACTACGATAATTGCTAGGGAGAGATCAGAGGTCCAGACCAATAACTCAGAGTGTTGATTAAGCACTAGCCAAGGGCAAAGTCCTGCAAGAAACGCAAAGAAGTCTACTGTATGTATTTTCAAGCCACTCACAGGGCGGATCACAGCAGTACATACAGATACAAAAATTTCAAAGAAGACAAAATATAAAAGTAGTTCAATGCAGCAATAGCTGAGCAAACCTACAGTACTTGGCTCTATTCTAATTCTGCTCACCTCTTACTGCTCCCCATTCCCATGGAAGTCCAACATTTCTAACTAGACCATTACAACAGCCTTCAGATGGATCAGTCCTTACTATAGTCCTCTCCTTACAGAGGTCAGATTGGTCCTTTTGAAATGCAAGTTGTGTTTTACCTTCCTTTCAGTAGTCTTCAGAGATATTCCCTTTCCCTCTGCAGTCAGTTTAAGAATTCCTACCGGGGCTCATGATGACCCTGCTGTAGTCCTCTACCTGTAGCCTCTCTGTCCTCACTGCTCATCACCACAGTGACCATCCCTCGCCACAAGGTCCTTGCAATTACTCTCTTCTGCCTGGTCCCTGATCTATCTCACTCCCAGACAGAGTCATGGCTCCCTCCCTGTTCTCCTCACACTCTTCTCTTAGCAGAAATACCTTTCTTGATCACTTTAATTTAAAAAGCACAAACCCATACCCTTCCCTTGTTCTAATTCTTTGCCTCCCTCTATCAGTATCTAACATGATATTCAGTGTTTGTTTTGCATTTGTTTCCCCCAAGTAGTGTATAAAGTCCATAAAATCTAGGACTCACTTTTCTTGCCCTGTGCCATTAATTCAATGAAAAGTTGAGTATTTTAATGCCAAGGTACAATATTCACACATTTAGGCAACCATTAAACTTTTCACTTTGTTTTTGTGGTGCTGGAGATTGAACGCAGGACCTTGGGCAGGCTGGACAAACACTTTACCACTGAACCCCTTAGTCCTCAACATTAAATTTTTATTAAGCCAAGATCTTGCTCTCAAGTGAGCTCCAGTGAATAAACTGTAAAATGAATGAAGACAGCATTAAAGAAGATAAAAGAAAGGAAATCTTCCAGCAGCAGGAGAGACTCCCAGAGGTTCCTGACACAGGGCAGGCTAGTGGTCAAAAGGATTTAATGGTTTTAATCAAACAGACACCCACACTCTTACTCTGTGTGAGGGTCGAGGCAGACACAGGAATATTGGAAAATAATCTAAGATTACTGGAAACATGAAAAGAGATACCGTTGGGGGCAAGTCAGTTCCATACTGAAATTAATATTTACCTATAGTGTATTCTGCGTTTTATTGGGGATATACTCATAATTGAGGAGCTCACCCAAAAGTTGTTTTATTCTTTTCTGTGTTCCTCATAACATATCCCTATAGCCCTACAGAGAAAAGTCATGTCGATAATTTCTGCTGAAGAAGCCGTTGGTACCAACACGGAAAAGGCAGATACACAAAGAGCAGGGTGAAGACCCAAGAAATCTGTCAGATACCTGGGGAACTTCATAACTAAATTCTTCTCTTTAAGAAGCCATGAAGGGAGAATCAGCCATGGTGCTGATTTGCCTGCCCTCTTGGTAAGGGCCTCTCTCGGGCATAATCCAGGAGGAAACCCAATCAGCGGTTCCCCAACCCCTCTCCCCCAGTTAGCAACTGGGGACAGAGGTCTCAACATGACTTGAGAGGATGACTGTATGCAATATAGCAAATACGGGGGAATTTCCTTCCATTTCTGTTTGAAGGCAAAATTTTTTTCACTGTTTTGTTTCACTGTTAATGAATTGTATTACACTATTCAATATTCCCTTTCGAATGATTTTATAATGTTCTGTTTTTTATTTGATTTTGCTATACCTAACTGACTGGACAACTATTGTAAAGATAATGAGATATATTATGGTACCTATTACTGTTATCCCGGTATCCTGCTGTGAAGTTCTACACCAATTTCACTGCATTGTCTTGGTCAGCTTTGTTCTGTCTTGGTCTGTTGTATTTTTACTATCTTAAAAAAAAAAAAAAAAAAAGAAAGAAAGAAAGAAAGAAAGAAACCATGAAGAACATAATCTAAATATGAGATATGGGGAAAACTCATTAATTCAGATATTTCTGTTCTCAATTTTTGGCCACTTGAATTTTATCTGGGTAATGGAAAATTCACAAAGCAAATTAAGAATGTAAATAAGATTAGAGAAGGAATGTTTAAGCTACTCAAGAGAACAAAGTGTTTTCATGCATTCATTTACATATAAAATTGATAGGCTAATTAAAATATCTTCTCATTATTAAAGACACCTATTGCTCATAGCTTGAACAAATAAGTTTATTTGAAAGTGAAACCATCTTATTATTCATAAAATAGTCGCAACTCTTTAAATGAAAATATTTTAGTTTTCATAAAGTAGTCTGTGACTCGATAAATGGAAGTTTTTTTGATTCTTCTGTACTCAGAATCACTTTCCAAATCACTGCAATATTTCCTCTTTTGTGTTCTGATTATGCTTTTTTGAACAATTTTGCATTGGTGTTTTTGCTGTTGTTTTCAGCTCAGCTTTACTGACCAGTTGGGGAACATTAGGGCTGATCAGAGTTTGGGGTTATTCTGAATACAGTGGTTCTGAATATTCCAGGAAATGCCTTGGGGTTTTCATCTTTCTTGGGTAAGTAGATACCTAACAGGGGAATGGCTGCATCACATAGTTGGTGAGTGATTGGTTTGTAGGGTTCTTTGTTGCACTCTTTTCTGAAGTGTGTACACCATTTTTCTTTCTTACGAGAAATGTGCAACAATTTTGTAATTTCAGCTTTTAAAATTTTAGTTATTCCTCTAAGTGTGTGGTCATATTTCTTTGTAGTTTTAAATATGCAGTTCCTAAATAGTCAATGATCTCTCTTGGCATCTCTTTTATACTAATTTGTCTTTTAAATACCACTTTTGATAGTATCCAAATCTTTTGCCTATTTTTATTTAGATTATGTATCTTTTTAAATCGTAATATAAGAATTCTTTAGGTATTCTGATGTATGTTTTGCTAATATTTCCCCAATTTGTAGCTTGCCTTTGAAAAGCAAATATTTAAATATAGTCCAAATTACACATTTTAAAATATTGCTTTCTGTTTTCTATTTAGTAATTATTGTCTAATCAAAGATCATTAAGAATTATTTACATTTTGCTTAAAGTTTAAAGTACATTTATGTGGGTTTTTTTGTTAGTTTTTGTCATACAGAATAAGAATTTTTTGTAGGCACATATCATTATGCATTTGTTCTAGCACCATATATTGAAAAGATCATCTTTTCTGTTGTTGAATTTCTTTGGCAATTTCTGATTAATATGGCTGTGGTTTGCCAATATGACACTGTCATAATTACTGTAACTTTTAGTAAATCTTGATACCAGGTATGGTAAGTCCTCCAATTTTTTTAGTGTTTTGGATATTCTTGGAATCCATTTGTTCATTTAAAACAAAAAAAAGCTGACTTGGATTTTAGTTCAGCATGTTATACTTGTAAATATATTTGAGGATGATTGACATGTCTTCATTTATTTACTCTGCTTTAATTTCTCTCAATAATATTTTAAGATTTTCAGGATGCAGGTTCTTCATACATACTGTCATATGTATCCTGAAGAATTTCATGTAATTAAGCTATCGTAAACAATGCAAGATTCCAATTTTTCAGTGCTAAGAAATGCAACTGAGTCTTTTATGGATTTGTGGCTTGTTAATCTGATTAATTCTTGTAACATTTTTTTGTAGATTCTTTAAGATGCTGTACAAAGAAAATCACATTCTCGATAAACACTTCTATGTCTTCTTTTCCAATATGCAATTGCTTTCTTGTTTGTAGTTTATTTTTATCTTACTAGACTGACTAACACAACAGTGAACAGACAAGATGAGAGTGGACATCATCCACGCCTTGGTGTTGACCGTGGTGAGAAAAAAACCAGTTGTTAGTTTGATGTTATTTATGAGGTTTTGTAGATGTTTTTTATCAGACTGAGAAAATTTCTTTATACTTCTAGTTTGATATGGAATTTTTTTAAATATAAAAAAATCATAATTAGATGCTAAATTTTTTCAAAACTATTTTCTGCCTCTCTTGAGGCATGCTTTTTCTTTTTTGGTCTACTTATATAGTAAATTGCATTAATATTTGAATTTTATACCAATTTTATGATTTTAAGATACTTCCAGCTCAGGCATCATGAATTCTTCTTTTGGTAAGTTGCTGCATATATATGATGATATTTTCTGAAAGATGTGTGTAAGGGTCGGTGCATGTGTGCTGACACACCTATTTTTAAGAGGGAAAATGGCTTGAAACGTTCCCCCCGCCGTAACATTAATATTATTTGATATGAATGTAATTCTCATAAAATTAGTTAGATGGTCTTTTTAAAGAACTTTCTTCTTTAAATTCTTGGCACAATTTGACAGTAATGGCATTTTGGCCTCTGCCTATACATAGAGCTCTTCAGCTCATTTTATTTTTATTGAGAGAATTTTAATAGCTTATGTTTTTAAAGATTTTTTTTCCAGTTCCATCCAAGTTATTAAATTTATTGATATAAATTTCTTCTTGATATTTCCACATTATGTGTTTAACTGTAAGATCTATCACAATGTCTTCTATTTCATTCCTGGTATTGAAAATTTTTGTCTTTTGGGTCTTTTTCCTATGTTTACTCTCAGTAGACTGCTATTGATCTCAAACAACTAGCTTATTTTATCTTTTTCATTTTTTTCTGTCATTGATTTCTGCTCTAATATTCATTATTTTCTTCCTGTTGTTTTAATTTCCTTTATTTCTGGAGTTTTAATTTGGAAGATTCAGTGACTGCTTTGAAGCCATTTCTCTTTCCTAACCTTTTTGCATGCTGTTGTTCTGTAATTGTAAACTTAATCAAGTTGGTTGATAGTGTTTTCCATGCTTACCAGATACTGTAGATTTTTTTCATCTTCTCATTCAATAAGTAACTGAGAGATGTCTGCTGAGCTCTCCAGCTAAAAATGTATGTTTTTCTGTTTCCTACTTTGGTTCTACTTGTTTTTGCTTTTGGTATTTTCTGTCTTTTGCATTAGGTTTATACACTATTTGTATTATTTTTATATACCATATTATATGCCATAAGTTTATATAAGTATTATTTATGTACCACAACTATGCACATTTGATTAATTAACCCCTGTACCATGAAGAAAGCAAGCTTCAAAAAGTTCAAACTGATTTCATGTAGCTTTATTGCAACTTAAAATAAACCTCCCAAATACTTGAAACTTAAGACCCTACAATGCAAAATTTCCAATAATAAAAATTACCATGTATGCAAAGCAGAAAAAAATACAATCTATACACAGAAATAAAAGTTAATAAGTAATAATAGACACAGAAATGAAAGTAATGACATAATTAACAAAAATATACATTAAGACAACTGTTATAAATATTCTTTGTTCATTTAAGAAGATGGAGGAAACCACGAACATAATGAGAACAGAAAAGTAAAAAGACTCACATCAGGAGCCGGGGATTTAGCTCAGTGGCACAAGTGCCTGCCTGGCAAGCATGAGGTTGTGAGTTTGATCCCTGGTGCCACAAAACAAAACAAACCCAAATCAAACTGAGAGATAAAGAGCAATATCTGAAATGAAAATTACACTCAAGGAAATTATCAGCACTTAAGCACTGGAGAAGAAAAGATTAGTCAGTGAACTTGAAGGTGGAGGAAGAAACCTGGCTCCTGCATCCACAATCCACCATGTAGTTGCTCAGTTCCAAAGTACGCATTCAGAAGTATCACACACTGACAGTTTAGGTGCATCTCCTGGGACGAAGCTAGAGTACATTGCTTAGGCACAGGTTTGTTTTTTTCCTTCACATTTAATCCTTCAAAGGCTACTCATTTCAAGAGGGATTTAGGTTAGCACCTGCCCTACCTCAACTCCTTCATGGGTATCGTTTTATGTATTTGCAATACAGTCAGAGTTAGGTACTTTCTTACTTTCTACATTACTTCCTGGGAATCCCTGACCTCCTAATTGGTATTTTAAAGATATTCATACATGAATTTTTATTCTTGGTTCTGTAGTCTTACAGATTTTGACAAATGCTTTGTAGTACCATACAGAATAGCCTCAGTGCCCTAAAAATCCTTTTTTTTTTCTTCATTCATTCTATTCTCCCCATCTACATCATTAGAACTCTGGCATTCACAGGTCTTTTCACTACTGCTATAGTTCTCTTTTTAAAAATGAACATAACGCATGATAGCCTTTTCAGAGTGACTCCTTCATTAAGAAAAATGTATTTTAAGTGTCATCTATATCTTTTTGTGGTTTGCTGCCTCATTTCTGTTTAATTTCTTTGTGCTATTTTTTAAAAGCCCAAGTATTTACTTGTTTCAAGGGAACAGAATATATAAATGCATTGTGTCTGGAAAACAACACAGAATATCTTCTTAGCTCAAAAAGTGGTACCATAATTTATGGAATCACACAGTTCAGAAAAATGAAAGTGTTTCCAGCATCTTCCTCTTTCCCTTCTGCTCAATCCAGCATTAGTTTCCATGGTTTCCTTTCTAGATTCATCTGATGCATTGATTTCGTTCATTTTTCCATTTCCACCACCCCATCAAAAAAATTCCCACCATCTTACTGAGGCTGCTTTAATGGATTTCTAATCATTCTTGCTTCTCTCCAATCAGTTCTCCAGGCAGCACAAGTGAATGATGCTGTACCCTTGTTCAGGATTCTCCTACCTTCTTAATTGCTTGGAATAAAATTCAAACAACCTCACATAATTTTAAGATCCCTTAAACCTGTGTTCCTGACCCCACTCAAAGCTCCATTGCTGAAGCTCCTGCTGTACTGATGTCTTAGCTCCTGAGAAGCTCTTCTGGGCCCCAGAGCCTTCCCACATCAACTTCCCTCACAAGAGGGTCCCTTTTCAGCTGCATGCATGGCTACCTCCTCATTCTTTGAGTTTCCCACTTGAAGTCACCACCCCAGGCACATCTTCCTGGTTCAGATCTAAAAGGGCATCCTCTAGTTATTTTTGTTTCTAAGCTTATCACCAATTTTAATTATATGTATATTACTCTGCTTGCCCTTTCCATTATCTTGTGAGAGCCTTGAAGGCAAGGCCATGCAAATTTTATCATGGGACTCTAGCATCTAAGATTGTCACTGGCCATCATGAGTGCTCAAGAATTATAGATTGAATGAAGGATGGATGAGCTATAGTGATAGGAGAAAAAGCTGGGTCAGTATGGTCTTGAGTCCTTGTTCTTTCTAGTATCCTTGAGCCAATTTTCTTTCATTCACAGTCTTACTATATTAAGTTGTTTCCTTTTATCTGGAAGGCCTAGGAAAAGATCAAATATAGTGTATATATTCCACCAAAAATATATGCATATTTCAGGAAGAGAAAAACTTATAAGTACTAAATTTATTGAGACATCATGAGATTAAAACAATTCACTTTGGCCTCCACTATTGCAAGAGGTACTTACAGGGGTGGTCATTGGCTTCCAGACATTTACTAGTATGGTGAACTGTTTAGCTATCCTTGGTCACTGAGATTGCCACATATGTAATTTTGGTTCTTTTCTGGGCCACCAGTGTAGTGAGTTTTCTGTGATACATCATGCCATCTAGAAACTCACAGATGAAGGGAGCACCATCTGTTGAAAAAACTTCATATTATTTTTCTATTCTTGAAGGGTATATACATTTTTTGGCAGATTCTGCATATATGCTTGATCCTCCTTACATTGTAACCAGATTACACAGATACTCTGGTTCCTGCTTACATTGTAAGAATTCAATTTCTGCTAGATTAGAATATCTTTCTACTAATGTGTCTTCTAATAACAAATGATGATATAAACTATATCTTTTAAAGAAGTTACTGAATTCTTCATGTATTCGTTGTATTGTATACATAGGCCCCTAACTTTTGTAAATATTTGCTAATTTTTTGATACCAAAAAAATACTAGAGAGAGTAGGGAGAGAAAAGCTGGGGATTCTTGTAACAACTTCTTAATACGTTGGTTAATATATTTTATTTACGCTAACATGGTTCTTATTTTTTCTTGTGAATGACTCCTTTTACCAATGTCAACTTACTCTGTCCTATTTAATTCTTGTGGCCTTAAATTCTAGGTTTTAGGTTAATATAGATACCTCTTCCCTTTATGATTCTACTTGCCCAATAAATTTTGTATTTATCCATGGACTTTAGCAATTTATGTGATTTTATTTTAGGCATGTAACTTTAGACAATAGGAAATTGAATTGTCTTAAGTGCAATCCAAACTCTTGGAAATACATATGGCAAGGTCTCAAATAGAATTTCTAGGGGAATTATTTCCATCACATATTCTTGTTTCCACTTATCAAGCCATCATGGAGTCTACGGGATCCCATTTTCATTATGAAAATAGTTTTTTTAGAAACATCCAAGGATCCCTAGAATACAGATTGTAATTATAGGCTAAGGTTTCAAGTTTTGCTACAAGTGATAGCTCCTACTTCATGTCTCTCAAATTCTCTTATGTTTGGCTTCATTTTATGTTTGTTTCCTTCTGGTTTTTTCTATATGGGATAACTATATTTAATTACTTTTTCTGTCTGTTTTAAAAGGTACTCTTAAAGTTATGTATTTTTAAACCTGATTATAATGTCAAGAGTAAGTTTATTCTTTTCTGTCCTTCATTGTCTAAATAAAAGAGTTTAGCTTATTCTTGGTTTGAGATAATTGTCATTATTATGATGGATGTATACACTTTTATGATGTAGCTCTCTGGTTTCAAGAATACCTGTCTATATTTGCAGTCTGTCTGGAAGCATCATGACAAATGCTCCCAATTTGCTTTCTGTTTAATTGGTTTACCCCCGTAGGCTGTCCCTAAACAACTTCCCCATCTGAAACTTTTCATGAAACTGTATCTTTCTATTAATAGCAGAGTATGCATCAAAGCAAATTTCTAAAAACTTTTCCTGAGACCTTGCACAGCCAAAGAAATTGCTACATCATTTCTGCATATGACCAAATTTTGGCTGCGTATAAAATTAGGCCTTGTTACATGCATCTTACCCTTGAGAATCTGTGGGAGGTTCTTTAGTTTCTGGATTATAGTTTTTCAAAGAAGCCTGAGGCCAGTTGAGTTTCTCGTCCTCATGACCAACATGTCTTTTTGATCTAGATGCTTTTAGGATTTTTTTGTGAACAACAGTATTCAAAACAGTGACAATTTTTCCTATTTATTTGTTTAGAACATGGTATTTCCAATTTGTAAACAATCATAAATTTTTGGCTGACGAAGTATTTCTCCAATTAACTTTACCTCTAACTATAATAATATTTCAAGCATTCTGGCTTGCTCATTGAGTACACTTCTAGTGTTTAGGGTTGTTCCCTTCTGTTCATACAATGTGAAGTTTTTCTATTGAAACAACCAACTGATAGAACAGTTAGACGTTCAAGCTCTTCCACTGTAAATATAGCAAAAGAAACCCACCACAACTCTCACATCACCTCCCAGCCTGCCATCTTCAGGGACAAAGGACAAGGAGCATCGCCACAATCAGAAGCAGAAATGGTATCACAGAGGATGGCTTTAAAAATAAGCAAAGTCCACTTCAGAGGACACAGATTCCTCTATCTGATTGATTCAGAGAATGTTAGACAAAGTGAAAGACATCTCATCGCTCAGATGAGGGCAATTTGGAGGAAAGCAATACACCGTATAAAGCAATAAATCTGTGCTAAGGATAAAGATTAATTAGTCCATCGTGAAGAGATGATCTCAAGAATGTGGTATTAGTTAGGCTGCCTGAACAAATCAATAACAATGGCTTACAATACAGGGCATCTCTGGAAATGATTTTGAAAGACTGTTTATCCTCTTTGTATGTCTTAAGCTGCTTTCTAAAAATTTTAATTCTCTTCATACACTTGAAAAGAAAGTAACTTCCTGCATATTTAAAACATTAGCATAAATGCATCTATATTTGAATGTCTCCAAAGGAATCAGAATGCTGTTACAGCCTATCATGCACAAAGTACGTGACGAGGTGTGACTCTTTTTATCTAAATATATTTTTATGAATAATTTATTATTTACCTCATTATTATTGCTTATAAGTAAAATAAGGCACTTAAATTGAATTCTTTGAATCTTTTAAATTTTTTGAAATTATGGCCTCGAAAATTGTCTTCCAGTTTGAGGTATAATTACAAACCATGCTAGTGTATAGGTTATAAAAGACAGACACATTACAAATTAATTTTCAACTTGATACCAATAATTGCTAACACTAAATACATAATTTATCAGAAATATATATATATATATATCTCAATGAGATAAATAGAGCTTTATCAAATGATTTCATATAGCTATTTGTGAATAATATATATATACTAGAATGAGACAGGAATCACATAGTTTGTTCCCCAGTTTTATTTTCATATTTGTAAGTATGGAGGAGTGACATAAATGAATGGATTGCCATAAACTAGAACTTCAATGATTAATCAGCTTTTGTTGATTAGATATTAGATCTTCATTCAATTTCATTGAAAATAAAATTGTTGGTGACTATCTGATGTGCAAGAAAGATACACTACTCTCTAAAAATGGAGAAAAGAGCAAAAAAGCATATTTAATAAATATTAAGTACCTGTATTATTCTTTCACTGAGAGGTTTCAAGTAATCTTAATCAAAACATGAGCTATTGATTGAGATCATTAAGTTTTATGAACATAGCCTACAAACACTCAAAATCAACCCTAGGGCAAAGTCAATCTTTGCTACTAAGCAAACAGGTCAAATCAGATTTGCTTTCTATCACCACTACCTAACTTCATTTCTAGTTTTTAAATGAATATGTTATTTAACACAGATTAGCTTCCTTGTCTGTCAAGACAAAGTACGTGACTATGTCTTCAAGCAGAGATTTATTATCTCGCAGTTTGTAAGTCTGCAAATCCAAGATCAAGGCATCAACAAGGCCAAGCTCCTTCTCAGCTCTGGGGTCTTTGCCTCTTCCTACTTCTGGAATTTGCTAGAGATCTTTGTAGTTCTTTGTCATGTAGCTGTATAACTCCAGTCTCTGTCTTTTTCATGCCATAGAGATTTTCCTGGGCATCTGTCTTTACATGGCTGTTTTCCTGTAAAGACAAAATCATAATGCAATAGGGTCTTCCTACTCCAGGATAAATTATCTTAATTAATTGTACTTGCAAAGATCCTAGTTCCAAATAATATATATTCTGAAGCACCGAAGGCTAGAGTTTTAGAGTATTTTTATTTTTTATTTTTTTGGTGGTAGGGAAGGGGACACAGTTCAATTCTAAATAAAATATTAAGAATATTTTTTACATAGCCAAGAAGTAAATTATAGAATCTACCTCACAGAAGAGGCAACTAACTTCTTATCTAAATAATTTGGATCTATAGGAATTGACTTGTGTATTAATTTTTAAAACAAAATGGACCAGCATGCCATGTCTCATTACTTAATATGTGTAATACAATGTATGCAGCTAAAATTGTAAGTAATTATATTTAATAATTAACTAACATGTAACTACAATTACAAGTCAGTTACAGTGTGAAGAGTAAAAGCCTTGGCATCTTTCAGTAAATGTGTTTACATGCTCATGTGTTAAATGTTGGTATTTGGCTTTGAGGCAAAGTTATGTAACAATTAGATATAAAACAGAAATAAAGCCATTAACTCCAATGTATTTCCTGATTACATTTTTCCTACATGTTTAATTAGTGTGAAAATAATATATTTTCCAAATCTAATCTTCCCAGTGGCTGGCTTATTGTATTTTTCTGTTGCCAAGTGATTGAAAATATAAAACATTTTTTGACTTGCAGTAAGAATGTTTGTGAAAATAACAAATAATTACATTTGGTTTGAATTGGACAAGATTTGACCACTTGCTATGGTTTAAATGATGGTGTTCCCTCCAAAACTCATGCTGAAAAATCCTCCAATAGTATTAAGACCTGTGGCATCCAGGAGATGATTAGGTCACAAGACCAGAGATCTCACCATTGGCACTTGGATCCTTATATCAGGGCACCAGGTCGTAGGTCCTTCTTTCTTGGGACCTTCCAACCCCTCTACCATAAGAAGACAGTGTTCTTGGCCTAAATGATGCAGCAACAACACCCATTTTGCAGGTAAAAATCAGCTCTCACCAGACATTACTTTTCTTGAACTTCTCAGGCTTCTTAACCATGAGAAATAAATCTATAGCTAGAAACAAAAATTTATATATGGAGGTAAATAAATAAATGCACAAATAAATCTCACATATCACTCAGTCTTGAGTATTTTGTTATGGCACATATGATACTACTACAATGCCTTATTGAATAATATCTACCAATTTCTTAATACCACAAGGGTTATCTATGTGCTTTTTTACATGTATGCTGAAAAACTATGGTACTCTCAGAAAATATTCTAAGTGTATCCAAAAGACTCGTTGTTTTTGTTGATATGGTTAGAGGGAAACAAGCATTTTCACCTACTGTTGAGGGCACAAAAGTATTGAAAAACTTTTAAGGGTATTAAGCAATATCCATGAAAACTAAAAGTGCATTACTTTCCCCCCCAACAATCCCACTCCTAAGAATTTACCTGAAAAACATGTCCATGAGTTTGAAATGACTTATACTCAAAGTTATTAATCTTTATAAATGTTTTTTTTGTTAGCACATGATTGCAGTACACTCCATTTACAGTCATCCTGGAGAGTGGACACAGGTGCATAATACAGCTTGATCCTTTTTATGGTCACTTTCTCCTTTCTTTCCACCTCCCTCCCTGCTCCTTTAAGTTCCTGTCCCTATTTTCATTCATGTTGATAATACTAATTTCATTTCATGTTCATTACACATAATGTTACTCATTGAGATTATCAGGTTCCTGTACTTGACATATCTTTATTCTACTTAATTCTCCTTACCCTTCACCTCTTCTTTTGGTCTACTGGACCCCTTTCCACCTGCAAAAAAATTGTCCTCTCATTTCCCTCTATTTATCTTTTATTATGTTCTTGGCTTGCACTTGGTTTCATTGAAATGGAAGATACTATATGTACTTAAGTTTGTGTGTCTGATTTTCTTCACTCAATGTTATATTTTCCAGGTACATGCATTTTTTCTACAAATGTCTCAAATTTCTTTTATACCTCAGTAGTATTCCATTGTACAAAGATATCACACTTTCTTTACCCAGTAAACTGTTGATGAGTATGCAGGCTGTTTCCAGGATTTAGCTATTATGAATTATACTGCTAGAAATATTGGTATGCATGTGTTGCTGTATGATGTTGTCTTTAGCATTTAAGGGAAGATATCTAGAGAGTAGCTGGGTCATAGAGAATTTCTAGTTTTAGTTCTTTGAGGAATCTCCATACTGATTTCCATAATGGTTTTACTAGTTTACATTCCCACCAACAAAGAAGGATTCCTTTCTCACTGCAGCGATGCCAACATTTGTCATTTTTTTTACTTCATGATGATTGCCATTCTTTCTAGTGTAAAATGAAATCTTACCTTTGTTTTAATTTATATCTGTCTCATAACCAGAGATGTTGAACTTTTGTACTTCTTCCTTTCAAAAGTGTTTGTTCATTTCATTTGCTCACTTCTTTACTGGGTCTATTATTTTATGAGGTGTAATATTTTTAGTTCTTTATAAATTTTTTAGTGAGAAAAATTAAATGCCTAGAAAATAACCTAGTCAAGGAATTGAAAGATCTCTACAAAGAAAACTCTGAAAAAGGAGATTGAACAAACATCAGAACATGGCAAGATATCCTCTGTTCCTGGATATAAAGTCAATATTGTCAAAATAGTAGAACCTTGACATAAGAACTCAATTCATTCCTGAGGGCTGGTTGTAACTCAAGTATCAAAACAGGCTCAGGCTCTTCTATATACCCTTTAGAGTCTTTCCCATGGATACAGGCAGATCTTATGGTCCTTAGAAACACACTGGCTCAGAATTTTCCAATTAACCCCATAAAGGAAATGATGTTATAATGTTCTGTCCAGAGCTCTTTAAGGGTTACATCTATATGTGAGACCATCTGGAAACACAAGTGACCAGCATTCAGGTCATAACTCAAGACCTTGTTCATAACTTAAAACTAAAATTTTGGTCCTAACCTAAGTTGTTGGTATGTCAAGCTAGTCAAAATGCAAAGATACACTGTACTTTAAAAACTGTTATACAAATTCAATGCAGTCCCAGTCAAAATTCCAACAGCACACTTCCTAGATCTAGAGAAAATAATTCTAAAATCCTGAATCTAGGAGACCCAGAATAGCAAAAAGAATCTTGGGTAACAAGAGAAATGAAGGAGGCATCCTAATGCTTGACTTCAAGCTATATTGCAAAGCAACAGTGATTAAAACAAAACAAAAATAAACTTAAAAAACCAGCATGGTACTGGTGCAAAAACAGACATATAGATAAACAGACAGGCTACAGAAACAAAAGGACCAAAAGTGTATGTTGGGAAAAAGCCTATTCAAAAAATGGTGCTGGGAAATCCATTTGCAAAAGAGTAAAACTGAACCTATCTCTTATCATGTACTAAACTAAAATCAGAATGGATCAAAGAGCTAACCATCATAACAGGAATACTGAACCTACTAGAAGATAAAAAACTTTAAGTCATAGGTGTGAGAAGGGATTTTCTAACCAAACTTACAATTGCATAGGAAATAATGGCAAGAACTAACAAATAGGATTATATCAAATTTAAAAATTTCCCAGCAAAGGAATGAATAGAGTGAAGAGATAACCTACTGAATGGGGAAGAAAAATGTGATGTGCCCGCTAGTCCTCAAGCAGAAGACGAATATCTAATCATGACTACTTGTAATAGACACAGGTATGAAACAACCCAGATTCCCTCATCAAGAGAGCAGCTGAAAACTTCATAGTGCACCCAGTCACAGAAATAATGTAGAGCTATATAAAATGCACACAAAATCATCTGCACAGTTAAATGCGGCAATCTCCAGAATATATTGGTAGGTGATAAAAGTGAGATTTAGAACAATGCATATATCAAACTGAGTCTGTAAAAGAGTAGAGGAAAATAAGACCTTATTACTCTAAAAGGAAAGCCTACAAAAGATAGAACTCACACTGCTAAAAATGTCCCCTATATGGCAAACAAAAGAAGCCATGTGGAATTCATTTATCTTTGAACTCAAATACCTTGGGCTTTGAACCCAGCCAACATTTTACTTCTTCAAATCCTGAAATTAAGTCAATAAGTAAAACCTTAAAGTAGGAAATAAATGGGATCAAATAGACTCAACAGTATCTGAAATGAGAAAAATAACTATATAGTTAACACATTATTTCAGTTAACTGTTGAGCTCAGTACATGTACATTATTAGCAGAACATAGTCTAAAGCCAAAAAATGCCATTTTCCACTAAAGAGAAGCCAGAGTCACTAGGGGTAGAGTGAAGGGGATATTCATCCTAGACCTGGAGCAGAAAAAATATAACCAGTTACAATGTCAGAAAGCGAGATAGCACTCAAATGGTAACTAGGAGTGGGACAAAAATGTGGAAAGGAACTATGAAGATTTGAATCATCATACCATTTATGACAAAAAGTATAACATTGTTAGAAGTCAATTTAACAAAAGACACGTAAGCCTTTACATGAAAAACTACAATACACTGCTGAGAGAAATTAAAGATGAAAGCTGGAAGAACATTTGCCATCTAGTCCTCAAACAGAGGACTAATATGTAATCATGACCATTTGTAACAGCCACAGATATGAAACAACCCAGATGTCCCTCAGCAGGAGAGCTGTTGAAAAATAAATGGAGAGGTACACCAAGCCAGATGGGAAGATTAAGATGCCACTCATTTCTCTGGGACATGCTCTACAGATTCAGTGTAATCCTTCACAAAATTCTAGTCAGATTGTTTTTTTAGAAGTTGAAAAGTTGCCTTATGAAATTTATGTGGAAGTACAAATGAACTAGGATGGGCAATGCTATTTTGAAAAGAATAAAAGAATTGGAAACTTAAGTTATGTGATTGAAGGCTTGGTATAAAGTAATGACAATACAGGCAGTATGACATTGACAAGTGGAGAGGAGATTAACAGAAACAAACAGACCAGAACCAAACCCTCATGTGTATAGTCAGTAGATTTTTGACAAAATTACTAAAGGAATTCCATGGGGAGAGAAAAATCTTTTCAAACAAGTGGTGCTGGAACAACTGGATAATTATTTAAAAAATGGATATTAACACTTCACTTCTTCACTACTCTTATAATTAGATTCTGAAAAAACTAGGTTTAGATGTGAAGTCTAAACTTCTAGAAGAAAGGAAAAAAGGTTAAGTTTAATGACTAGGAAAACATTTCTTAAGTAGAAGATAAATATTTGAATAAAGGTAAATAATATATCATTCTTTAACATCTAATGATGTTCACATTTGAAAGACACTTTTAAGAATGTAACAAGTCAGATCATACAACAGAGGAAAATCTCACATATTTATATATAATGTCATATATCATATATCAGGTGTGATAGAGTGAGAAATAATGTAGGTCTTTGGACACATATGTTATTATCAATTATATACATATTTTATTGCCAAAATAGTATATTCAAAATGTGTGAAGAACTTTTGAAATCTAATAATAAAAGACAAACAAACCAAAGTAAAATGGCTAAAAATTTAAGCAGATGCTGTGCCAAACAATCAAATGTGGAAAAGATGTTTAGCATCAGTAGTCATCAGGGAAATGAGACATTGGTACCACCCATAGGATGGGCCATATTAAAAAGAATGGTATCTAGGGTCTGGCAAGCACATTGGCAACTGGAATGCTGTGCTGTTGGTGAGGATGTGAGATGGGGAAGCCATCCTGGAAAACTGTTGGGTGGTTTCTTTAAAATTTGAACATATACTTACTGTGTTACTCAGTCATTTCAAAAGTAGGCACTTTCTCTGGAGAGCAGAAAGCATAAATCCACCTAAAAACCTGTACACAAATGCTCCTAACAGTATTTCCTTAATAAGAAAAGTTCAAAAGTGGAAATAACTCAAATATTCACCAGTGGGTGAATGGATAAAAAAAATGTGACATGCCCACACAATGTAATACATACTGCAGAGAAATAAAAAGTAACAAACCAGTGAAATGTGAAACACTGTCTCTCAAAAGCATTACACTGAGTGAAAGAATCAAGACACAAAAGACTATGCACTGTATTATTATACTTATATAAAATTCATGAAAAATCAAACAAATCTATCACAACAGAAACCAGATCAGTGCTTACCCAGGATAGAGGAGGGGATGAGAATGAATTCAAAAGAATAGAAAGAAGTTTTTCCTGATGAAAATACACTATATCTTGATTGTGGCAGTAGTTTTATGGGTATATATCTGTTAAAGATCTTCATATTGTATGCCTAAAATGAATGTAGCTTATTGTTGCACCTCAATATAACTGACAGAAAATATTAACACACAGGAGCAATTTAATAGGACTTTCATTAGCTAAATAGAAAAATGATTTAATTGGTGGTAAAGTGTGCAACACATTTTAAAAAAATGAACCATAATCCAACTAAGCCTCTAGGTCTAGTGATTAATCTTCAAGGAAAACAATGGATAGAAAAAAATTAGTCTAAGAAACAGGTGTGAAGAGTAAGGGAGCTCATGTAGGATAAATGAGTCTGTTTCTTCAACAAATTATAGAAGAGAAAATTATGAATTAAAAGAGAATTAAGAGATTTATCAGTGAATTGCTATATATTGACCTTACATGAATCTTGAATCAAACACAAAACCTTAAAGTAGCTATAACACAATGCAAAAATTCAAATCCTGGATATTTCATATTAAAGAATTACTGCTGAAGAAAATATGGTGACTTGCTAGGAAGCTGGATAGAGAACCTCTGTGGAGAAATCAGCTCAGATGCTACAATTTGACAACATGGAGAGGGCCAGACGATTGGATAATGATTCTTATTAACCAAGGCGATAACTGAAGGGAAAATAAAACTAGGAAGAGGAAGGAAAAGCACAGGTGGAGGACTGAAACCTGACGTGCTCACTGAGACCCATTCTGCGCTATACTAGGCGCACCTGGACGATCCAAAGTAGCGCAGAGACTGCAACTGCTGATAACAGGAGTCCTGGGCCCTTAAATGGGAGAACACAGCGCAGTATCATGGGAGGACACAGCGCAGTGAGCAGTGGATCCAAGGGGAAGAGCTTTATTGGCTCTTAGTGAGTGCTAGAAATTGGGTCCTGGGTCCCCGCAAAGCAGCCAGAGCCACCTGGATGTGCCAGAGGAGACCACGAGAAGACCAGTCACCTGGGCGCTGAAGCCGGGCACTGCACAGTTTTCTGACTGATCCGCACTGTGCTGGGAGTACAGTGAAGACACACAGTGCAGTGTGGAGTGGACCCAAGAGGAAGAACTGCACTGACTCCTGGTGAGTGCTAAGGATTGGGTCCCGCAGCTGCTGTCGCTGCTGGAGGACATTTTGGAGTTGGGGAGAGCATGGTGCCACAGTGATGTCAGTCAGTGGCCCCTGGTGCAGAGAGAACTGGTGGGATCTGCTGGGGCTGAGCTACACCTCTGGTTGGGACCCAATAAGCAGGTAAAAATTTGTTGTGACTCTGTGACATCCCCAAGGTACAGCCTAACTTGTGGATTGACTGGCTCAGAGGCTCTAGGCTAGCCTGCACCATCCCTGCATCCTTGCGTGTACCTCAGATAACAGCAAATTGGGGAGGGCAGCAAAACCCCAGTCAGCATGCTCTGGAAAGACCCTAAGCAATACAGAGAGGACCAGAGACCCCCAGGACACACCAGTCTGAAAGAAACCAGGAAACATGACAAGAGATAGAAAAAAAAAAAAAAACCCTCCAGTTGCTGGACCTGGGAAAATAAGCCCAGGATAAGTAAATACAGAAGAGAACCAGTATAGTAATGATCCAATGCTAGACACAGCATCAATGGACATAAAGAAATAACTTCATGACCTCATAGATGAATTTAAAGCTGTACTTTTGATCCAAGTGAGGCAAGATATAAAAAGATTAATTAAAGAAAGGATAAGCCCTTCCCAAGAGAACACAGATGGAAAAATGGAGGAAATCAGAAAAGAAAGAGGAACCATTGATGAACCATTTAAACATAATCTCTGTTTTAAACATGAAACAAACCCAAAGAGATTACCAGGAAACTAAAAACTCCATTGAAAGCTGGCAAAATGCCTTGACAGAAATTAAAGTTAGCCTTTTGAAAATTGAAGAGAGATTTATGATCTATGATCGTGAAAGAAAAGATCTCTTAAAAATAACAAGGAACCAGGAAGAAATAATTCAAAGGCTAGAAGACGATGAAAGGATATTCTTAAGTTATAACTTAAGAATAAAAAATGTGAGCAAAGAAGCAGTAGTAACCACAAATGAACTACAAAGAATATTCACAGATATAATTAAGGAAAACTTCCCACGCATAGGAAAAGGAAGTGATATCCAGATAAATGAGGCATACAGAACTCCAGCCACCTACAACCAAAACAGATCTACACCCAGACATATAATAATCAAGATTCCAGAAATCCACCAAAAGAACAGAATATTAAATGCAACCAGGGAAAAGAAGCAAATTACCTACAATGGAAAAATTATCAAAATAACAACAGACTTATTATCTACACTAACCTTCAAATCGAGAAGAGCCTGGGGGGAAATAGTCCAAGCCCTGAAAGAAAATAATCTGCAACCAAGACTGATGTACCCAGAAAAACTCTCTCTCAAAATTAATGGAGAAATAAGATGTTTCCAAGACAAGGAAGAACTTGGGAGTTCATGGCCACCAACCCAACCCTACAAAAAAATACTGAAGGACATACCAGAGAGAGAGAGAGGAAAAAATACCAGGATTCCAGCATCAGTGGCAGAGAGGCCTCAATGAACAGGGCAAACAGTGGAATGAAGGAGTAAAGTGGACAAATTATAGCAGAAAAATAGAAAACAATACTATATGTGACAGGAAATCAGAGAGAAATAGGGATAACTCATCCAGCAGCCTTGGATAGATTGGAAAGCTATGACATTTTTGGGCAGTGTAGAACTACATAGCTGGAAGGAAGGAAAGCCCTATGACTTTAGTAAGTAAAGGAGTACAGCTCAAGATCAAGCTCAGGGGTAAAAAGGTTCAGCAACACTCAGACAACAGGCTAGCCCCCTAATTAAAAACTAAAGGAGCTAGTGGGACCCAAAACATACAAAGCATCCTGAGAATGGGAAAGGTGAAAAATAGCCTAAAAAAGGAAGGCAGAGGGCATTGTTAATAGTGTGTCAGGATTTAAAAGTCACAGTAGTCTTATCGCTCTATTTAGTTTGATTTTTATTTTGTTCTGGTCTGTCCACTCATATCAGATTTGAGGGCACAGAAATCTAACCCCAAAATAGCAGGTTATACCATGGTAACTATCCTTAATTTCTTATTAACTTAAACTGAAACCCTGTATTACTTACATTGTCTTACTCTGACTGATCTTATTTGAAGCTGATTTGTTAGACTGTGGTTTTGCCTTGGCTGATATTATTCGAATTTGGTATGCTTGATAGTAGGCTCCTTCTACAGGCATCTCCATTGGGTTACTCAAAATGAGCATCTGGCTTGGAGAAGTTTGAGTTTGCTCACAGCATGCACAGCTGGCCTGCAGAAGACCTTGCAAAGGAGTCTGACCAGGGGAATCCATGTTCTCTCTCTGATTTGGGGGCTGGATGCTTCTGTACCTTTTCCCCTCCATAGAAGATAGAATCCCACCAGCTAACGACTTTTCAGCAAGGAGTGCCCTGTGAATGACAATAAGCCAGTGTCCTTGTTTACCCTGGGGATTTAGGAAAATTTCTCTAGGTAGAGAGAAGGGAGCCTGCCTCTGAGTCACCAGGTGACAGTGCTCACACTTCCTGAAACTTCCTGTCTCCACCTGCTAGAAGTCTTTCAAGGACAAGGACTGTGTTTTTTCACTATAACCTGCAGGTACCATAAGCATGCTAAATGAATTGGATTGATTAAAAACAGAGCACTTGTGGGGACCGTGTGTGGGAGGACTGGGGAGTGATGTCAGGGGCACTGAATCACTTAGCGACACACCTGAGTTCTTTTTAAACATTTTTAGTTTTTAAATTTTAAGACAGAGTCTTGGTTTTATCTGCTGGTTGGGATACAGCGTCATGGACTGTTCTGTTGGTGACAGAGTAAAATGACACCACACCTTTAGAAGAAATTTGGCAATTTGTATAAAAACTTTAAAATGTACATGCTCTGATTCAATAATCCTACTTGAAATTTGGTGCAAGGTAATTCTAAATGGGTACTGATGGTAATAAATCCATAGGACAAACATCACAGCATTATTTATAATTAACAAAATTAAACATAGTTTAAATGTTAAACAGTGTGGGAGGGGTTAAATGAACTTTTAGGCAACCTTGGAAATTTAGCCTTTGTGTCTATGCATATGTGTAGGCTAATCCAAGCAACAAGGAAAATATGTAAGAGACATATTCCAAAGTAGGGTTATATTTAATGTTGGGGTCATGAGAGTTTGGATGATTCTCTCTATTTTTGATTTGCAACTCTAATTGTTACAAGATTCACATTCTAAACTATACACAATATATTTAGAAAGATGGGGAGGGGAAGGGAGAGGAGAGGAGGGGAGGGGAAGAAAGGGAGAGGGAAGGAGGGAGGAAGAGAGTGAGAAAAAGAAGATAGAAAGCTAAACTATCGCGAACCCAAATCCATCATTTCCCCAGCTATTTTAGAAATTTATAGGACACAATGTCAAATGAGAGAAAGTGTGGCCCGGGCGAATTGCCTGTGCTTCACATTTTTAGCCAAGTTTGTTTTATATAACCTTTCTTTGGGGCACGGCAACACTCACCCTGTCAGAAAATGTCCCACTTCTTGTTCACGCTATTCTATTTATTACACACAGAGCTGCTTGCTGTGTGAGATACTTAAGGGACTGTATTTTAGAAGCACTTATAAAGTTTTAAATAATCTCATTGTTTATTTCTCTTTTTTTGAGTGTTTTTTAGAGAATGTGTTTGAAATATGAGGTGAGAAACTTTGAAGATGAGAACTAATTAGAACAGCTGTTCTTGCTTAGCGCCAGTTGTTCTCCCCTCCCCCTGTCCCAACCACCAGGATATGTGCACTGGGCACCCTGGTGGGGGCGCTCGGAAACCTCAACCCATTCCTGGGCTTGGGGGCTGGTGCATGTGCTCTCTCCTTCACACCGTGAGCATCCATGCCGGTGACTGTGTGCGGAGGGTCATTCCTAGCCATCAACCCAAATGCCCACACAAAGAATGCTTGGTGCATTCACATTGTTAAAAATCATTGTTTCTATTATCTCTCATGTACAAACATAAAATAAGTATGTTTGAAATATGCTAAATAAAATTTAACTTATGGTCAGCTTTCAGAGTTGAAGCTTGATAAATTATTATCCATCTGGATTTTTTAAACATACTTGGATTCTGATGCTATAAATATAAACTCAAAAATACCGGAGTAAGAGAGGCAGAGAGAAAGAGACTGATTTTTTGGTAAAAGCTTAAAAATAATCTTGGGTTGGGGATGTAGCTTAGTGGTAGAGTTTTTGCCTTATATGAATCAAGTCCTAGGTTTGATGCCCAAAGCCACCAAAAAAAAAAAAAAAAAAAAAAACCAAAGAAAGAAAGAAAAGAAAAAAGAAACAGAAAGGAAAAAGAAAAGAAAAAAAAAAAAAAAAAAAACATGATCTCTCTCCCTCACTGCTCCAATCAGTGAACCATAGGAAAAAATATGCTTTTCTAGATATAAATGCACTCTAAAATATACAGAAACATGTTCAAATAAGACTCTATAAATAAATCTGACTAATGAAAACAGAACACTTTTTAACACATTTATATAAAATATTCAAACACGAAGGAATATCCATTTTTTATACCAGTTGTGTGTAATGATCTCTGATTTTTGTTTTGATTGCTTGAAACTATAGCTATTGCTCAAAATAAGCTTTGAATTTAAATTTTGTTTAGATACAAACATATAGAGCATGTCAAAAATACTACATATACTAAACTTATATATTGCCATAAACTAGCAACTTACATTTGAAGCTGCACTTGCCCTTTGTATGTCTTTAGATTTTTTGTAATATCTGACCCAAAGGATTCAAGTTAAGCAGTCCCAGCTAAAGTCATCCCTCTTAATGCTACAAATCCCTACAAGTCGGGAAGGCACTGTGCTGGCCCCTGGGTGCAGACGAGGTACAGTGTGAGTAACACACAAGACAAAGCTTCAGCCTCCAGATTTCATCTCCTTCCGCTTCTGGTTGAATTCTCATTCTCCACTTAGTGAGGGTTTCTCAAGCTAGTTCCTTGGATCACACACTGCTGTGGTACTTCAGTTACAAAGGTGACTGAAACAGCCGCGCTGCCCTTCCTTTCTTTGCTTCCATTAGAGAAGTCTATGGTGGCTTTACAACACTATGTATGGTGTGGAGTTTCAGTTTGGCAGGATGAAAATGTTCAGGGGATCTACCACCCAACAATGTGAATGTGACACCACTGAACTGTACACTTGATAATAATTCAGATGGCATTTTTATGTTAGGTGTTTTTTTAAACCACAATTTTAGAAATACTAGAGAAATATTGATGCATAAAAAATGACATATAAAATCTTTTCCACATTTCTCTCTCTAGACCAGAGACTCTACTCCCCTTCCCTTTGAACAAGGGCCACAGAGCCCACATTAAGCCATGCTTAATGTGTATAATGTGGTGGGTGTGATACTGTCATCTTCATGCATAGGTCACCCAGATTACACCTGCCCAGCTAACTAGCTCTGATGCCCTGCTGTGCAGGTGCCCATCAGCCCTGTGGAGAGGTTCCTGACAACAGGAGCAAAGGTCTCCTACCAACGCCAATACTAATCTGCTGGCCTTGTGAGCACATCTTCCAGGAAGCTAAGCTTGCAGTCCTGTATCAGCTGCAAATGGCTGCAGCCCTGTTCAGCTTCCATAACACCAGAGAGTCCCTGCGGGAACAATTCACTGACTACCCCTGAATTCCTCACCCAGGGAAGACAATAAGACATTCAATCCTGAGGTGGCATTTTATGTAGCAGATAACCTATGTGGGAAGCTACTGGCAAGAGAGGAGGGTCTTTGCCATTGACCAGACATGGGTTCAGTTTCTTTTTTATGATATCACTCATGATCTGTTCCAACCGTGCAGTTCCCCTTTTGAAAATGGCAGAACTGCTGTTAATAGTAAACAGAATGATGACAGCCAAATACAGAGTACAAGCAGAAGCTGAGTAAATGGTGGCTTTTGTTATTTGTACCTATGATTTCTAAAGATGAGAAATCATATTTAACTGACCTGATGTGGCCACAAGTGACCCAAGGGAGGTTACACAACCCCGAGTCTCTGCCTGGTCATGTGCTGTACCAATGGAGTCAAACTCTGACAAGGTATTCATTCCCTTTGCCTCACTCCTGTCCCCTCAACCCAGAGCACAAAAGAAGTCCCACCATGACTGTCACATGTCAACACCCTTGACCATCTGCCCACAGACTCTTCTGGAAAGTTCTGGTTAAAAAGTTAAATTTGGATCAAGAGCATGATGAAACTAATTCTGTGATGCTTTTGAAGAAATCAGAAAATTTAATTTAATTCATTATTTCTAAAATTGAAAATCAACTCAGTGAAAGTATTTTGGAAATTTGGTATCTTCTAGGTTTTTACCTGTAAAGGATTTAAATATGATTTCTCACTTTATACTTCCTCCCTCTTTCCCCTCTTCCTCTCTTCTTTCTGTCTTTCTTTCTTTCTTTGTCATGCCTTGGTGTCATGCCTTTTTACAACCAGTAATTTTTACTTGGATATTTATTTTATCTGGTTATTAGTTTACTCATATTTCTCACACACTCATGGGGATTGAAGGCAGTTTTTATTAATTTTATTTTTTGATTTTATTTTCTTACTGGAGTACATCCTCCAATAGTATTTCCAAAAATCTTTGAGAAATAAACTTTCTGAACCATATATATCTGCAACTATATTTTGAGCCCACCCATTGACCTTTTAACTTAATACTACATGATCAAACATACGGTGAATGTTTAACATTTTCAAATATTATTCCATAAAAGACACATTGTCAAGAGTCCCCTTCAAAATACTCCACTTCAAATACACTTATCCCATCATTCTTGCCACTGTCTGAAGCTGTTCTGGAAGCTCTCTTTGATGATTTAGTTGCTGTGTTGCTGTTCTTATTTATTCAAAACAGTTAGCTTTGTGATGATACTGACTTTGGGGAAGACCAGAAGTCGCACAGTGCCAGGAGCAGGGAATACAGTAGATTAGGGGAACATAACGTACTGTTTTTATAAGCCTGTTTTCACTGGGCAGCAGGCTACAGCAGCATTGACTGGATATTTCAGCAAGCCTCACAAAGACATTATGTATTTTATTGCAATAAATTTCATTTAAACATTAACCACATATTTAGGCCACACCTTGCAGCAACTATGAGGTATGTGCTTATTTCTAGGACCCCCCTCGAGGACCTAGAATCAAGCCAATCTTTCTTGTCTTGGAGGGGATCAGTTCTTTCTATGTAGAGGCCTTTAGAATATTCTCTGTCTTTGATGAATTAAATCACATATGTGAGGACTGTTTTTCACAGTTTGAATATCATAAGTTTTATATCTGAGATTTTTTTTTTTGGTCTTTTTCCTTTTTATCGGTACCGGGGATCAAACTCACGACTGCCTGCTTATAAGGCAGCACTTATGCCGCTGAGCTAAATCCCCAGCTATATCTGAGATTTTAAACATATAAAGTCATGGAAATTTTTGTACTTCTCAATGTATATTTACATTTTTTCTGGAAAACACACACACATATATACATATATACTATACTTTTTGCCCAACCACTTTCTTACTATGCACAAAAATCCTGCTGTCTCAACATTTCTGTCATATTTTTCATCTTTTTGTTCCTTTCTGATGTTTTCAGGGAATTTTCTTAGTCCAGATTTCTAGATTGCTAATATATCTTTTTTTTTTTTTGCTGTACCTACACTTTCTTTACTTTCTTTTTTGTTATTTATTTCAACTATTATAGTTTTTGTGCAGAATATTTCTTCACTTAGTCCTATGTGTTTCTTTTTCTTGTCACTGATATGCTCTCTAAATCTCATCACATTTATTTCAAACTCTGGATCGTTCTGCCCCATTTATTCTAGACTGTACAGTATACTTTGTGAAATTTTTTTTTCTTGTCTCTTTTCCTTTGATGATCTCCTTAGGCATCTTGCCAAGTTCATCTTCAAAGACATTTTTCCTTTGGACATTTCAACTTCTTAGGTCAACTTTATGCTGGAGTATGAGGCCAGGGTCATAGTCTGCCCCACTCTGGGTGGACTAAGGAAAGATACCTAAAAAACTGAACCTGTTTTCATGAATGAAACTCCCGACCTACTATACGTCTAGTATGAATTTGTGTTCTCTAAAATCAAAGAATGAATTTTAGGAACAACAGAGGTTAAGAGCAGAAATATTTTTTGAGAGAAAGAAAGCTTCTGTCTGAGAGACAGAGAGAAGGGATCCTGAGTGGGTTGTCAAAGATTCCATATTTTCTCAGGATTTTTATAGAGTAAAACCATGAGGTAAGGCGGGTCTACAGTAGGGAAAACCTGGGAACTGGAGAGGTAAGGGGCATGAGATGGGACAGAGCTATGGTCAACCAGTAAGTTTAATTGTTCAGGTAAAATTGACCAAATCAAGGACAAATGGGGAAGCAAGTCATGTAGCAAGCAAGCATTCTTTATGGATCAGTGACTTCCTGTAGAGCATTGGGATGGTGACTCCTGTCTTCTCAAAGTGATCCAGATTTAATCCCTAAGGATTATACTTAAGGGTGTGGTTGCATTTGTTTTGCCTTCTGTCTTGAGATCTGGTCCACAGAAAGAGGTATGTACTCTTCCAAGGTCACCAGACATCTGGTCCTCTGTGCTGGCTTCTTTGAGGCCTAGCACTGTCTGACTTCCTATACTATTTCTAACTAGCTCAGCTGCCTGTAACAAGCCCATAAGGACACAATCTGGCCTTGATGCTAACGCTGCCCCTTCCTGGGGCCCTCAATACTCAAATCCCCATTTACTTCTACCCAAGTACTAGTACTTTTTTAGAAAGAGACACCACTTGTATTTTAATCATCCATCCCCACAGGGGTTCAGGGCCTCCAGGGTACCTCCGTTTTCCATAAAGGGTTCTTCTCAGTCCAATATTTGTCTGTTACTCTCATTCTCATGGGATTGGGCTAGTGCTACTGTTTTTCTGTGCTGCACTGGTGATGGGGAAGACAAAAGCCAACCTAGGCCAATTCTTCAAAGGGGAAATTGAACCCCTAAACCACCCTTCCCAATCTATGCCTCTCCACCCATCTCAGCATCTGCATCTCATCTGCTTGTTGTTGCTTTCTCCTTGCAACAGGTCACAACACAATTTGGTTTCCCAGGGATCCTTGTGGAGTTTATATTCATTTTCTAAAAAGATATATTTACCTTCCTTCTTCAGCATCATCAGTCTGAGACCAGGAGAGAAGCCAGAGGCCCATTCTAGCTCTTCTTCTCTTCCTGTTGATAAACAGTCATACTATTACCAGTGTGTCTGTCTCTTCAAGGTTTTTTATTCTCAAGACAAGTTATTAATTCAAACAAAGCCTTTGGCATTGATTGAGCTCCAACCCACAGAAAATTTCAAAGGCTTGTGAAAGTCAACCCCTGCGTTTATCTGCTAAAGATTATGCCTCAAGCAGTCACAACTTATTCAGTGAACAAATATGTATTGAACACCTACTAAGTTTCAGACACTGCTGAGCTATTTGGGATACACTATTGAACCCAACAGTCAAAGTCTCTAGATCTTGTGAAACTTAAAATCAACCATGAATATGGGAAATTAACACTCATGGGGAAAGATGCTTGTTGGTTTTCCCCATTTATTTTATTTATTTTTAAAAAATTATTTTATTTGTACATGTTTGCAGTACATGCATTTTACAATCATTTGGGGAGTTGGTACGGCTTGTTTCTTTTAAAATTCTTCCTCTATCTCCTCTTTTCTTCTTTGCATTCTTGTCTATAATGTTAATCTTAGATTGGCATGCAGTGTCCACAGGCACTGAGATTATTAGAACCTTGTAGCTGGCATATCTTTGCTCTATCCATTTTTCCATCTCCTACCCTTTGTCCCTTGTCTTTATTTCACTGGGGGGGGGGCTCTTCCCATCTGTAAGAGATTAATCCCTTTATTTGATCTGAACTTCCTTTATTTTTCTTTTAGTTTGTACTTTGTCTTACTTAGATGAGAGTTACCATATGGTATTTAAGTTTGTGTATCTAATTTATTTCATAGAACATTATATTTTCTAGGCCCATCCACTTTCATACAAATGTTTCAGATTTGCCCTTTATAGATGATAGTATGGCACTATGTATGGATACTGCAATTTCTTTATTCAGTTATCTGTTGGATATACAGGCTGCTTCTAGGCTTTAGCTGTCACAAATTGATATGCATGTATCAGTGCAGAATATCTCAAAATATTTGAAGAAGATACATAGAAGACGGATATTTCCGTCATATAGAATTTCTAATTTTAGTTTTTTGATTTCCATACTGATTTCCATAATGATTTTACTAGTTTGCATTCCCAAGAACAATTAAGGAGGGTTCGTTTTCTTACCACAGCCACTCCAGCATTTGTCATTGTTTGATTTCACATTTATCAATCTTTCTGAAGTAATATAGAACCTTAGCATTGTTTTAATCTATGTCTCTTTAATGAGCAGAGACGTTGAAATTTTTTTCATACATTTGTTGACCACTTGTACTTTTTTCCTCTGAGAAGTATCTGATCATTTCATTTGCCCATTTCTTGACTGTGCCTTTAATTTTAGGTGTTTGAATTTTTTTAGTTATTTATATATTATAGTTATTTATATTCTAGTTCTCTATATTCAGCAGTATAGCAAGATAAAAAAACCCAACATATAGAAATCATTAGCATTTGTATACACCAATAATGAACTCAGTGAGAAGGAAATTATGAAACTAACACCACTTACTGTAGATTCAAGAAAAATGAAATACCTAGGACTTAACCCAACCAAAGAAATGAAGGACTTCTACAAAGAAAACTATAGTACTCTGAAAAAAGAGATTGAACAGGACATCAGAAAATGGAAAGATGTCCTTTCTCCTTAACATGCAGAGTAATATTGTCAAAATGACTGTACTTCTAAAACTTATAGAGATTCAGTGCAGTCCCAGTCAAAATACCAACAGCATACTTTACAGAACTAGAGAAAACAATCCTATAATTAATATGGAACCAGAAGAGACCCAGGATAACAAAACCAATTTTAACTAACAAGAGCAAAGCAGGAGGTCTTATAATACGAGGCTGCAAGCTATGCTACAAAGCAATAGTGATGAAAACAGCACTGGTACTGGAACAAAAACAGATACATGGATCAGTGGAGCAGAATACAGAATGCAAAAGCGTCTTCAGACATATTTAGCTATTTGATCTTTGATAAAGGATCCAAAAGCATACGGTGGATGAAAGCCTATTCAACAAGTGCTGCTGGGAAAACTGGTTATTCATTTACAGAAGACTGAACAAATTAAAATCAAAATGGATCAAAGATTTAAATGCTAAAAGAGGAGCACTAAACTTACTGGAAGATAAAAGTGTTAAAACATTTGCAGTCATAGGTAAAGGAAAGGATTTTCTAAACAGAACTTCAATTGCACAAGAAGTAACAGCAAGAGTCAACAAATGGGATTTAACCAGACTAAAAAGCTTTTGTATACCAAAAGAACCAGTTATTAAAGAGACAACCTAGAAAATTGGAAAAAAAATTTCCAGTTTCCCTATTTTGACATGAAATCAGTGGTTGTGAAACCATCTATCTTAGGGTACCTCAGAAAGTCTCTGCAGAGTGGAACACTCAACACACTGGTAGCTAGCTCAATGAAACCTCACTTCCCCTCTTCCTTGGTCTGACTGTTCTCTCACATCCTGAGATCATGTTTCAAATAAGCTACCTACATAAGCCTTTGTCTGAGGCCCTGCCTTTGGAAGAATCCAGACTGAAGCAAGAACCCAACTTCAAGGAGAAATGTTGGGATTACAGGGTAAGTAGCCCATCTTATCAGGCTATGCTCACCATGCCCCCTTCCTGACTCTGCATCTTCCTCTTGGAGTAAGTATAGCAAGCATGACCTCAACACAATTCTTCAGTGAGATAATAGAGTTCATTACTAAAAAAACAACCTGAACTCACCCAGGAGAATGGGAATGCAGTCACTTGTATATTTCTTAACAGAATAATGGTGATATCAGATTACTGAGATATCATATTCTGTTAGTCCATTAAAATGAATGAAAATTATTTTATTCTAAAATGTGCATGTATAACACACTGAACCTTATACATGTTTGCATCTTTTATACATGTTATGAAAACATTTAGATATTGAAATAAAAATATTTTAGAAGGTAAGATGTTTTTCAAACTTTATTTGTTTATGTTACGGTAAATGACTCAAACCATGTAGAAACCATGGACCTGCAATACTCAGCATTTGAGGTCTGTGGGATTCAATTTACTGAAATAACAACACGTATTAGGCATAATGCATTAAGAAATAGAAGTTGGAGATTTAAAATGTGCTCATGAGACCCTAAGGCACATCTTTGAGTCTTGAGATGACAGATTTACGCTTGGAGTCCAGTTCCTACATTGTTGTATGATGAATTCAAGAAAGATGAAAAATGATCCCTGAAAAAGGAAAGTTTGAAATTCTTAACTTAAAGGGCAGATATGTAAGCTGAGTTATATCTAATATAAAAATTCAAAGTCAGATTTATTTCAGAAGCATTATAATAATGTACAAAAGAAGCTAAAGCAAGAGCATATCTACATCTTACATTTAAGAAAAACTATTATGATTCATCAGTTTGAAGCACACACATAAACAGACTTAATCAAACTGTAGAAAAGTACATCATGAAATGTCTAAATCTTCCAACCTGCTTAAATGGAAAAGTGTATTTCCAAACATTTCCTTTTTCCTAACCATTTTTAGTTTATCATGCATATCAGAATGCCAAAGTCCAAACATCAGAAAATGAATTTTTTTTGATTAGAAGGATTTCAGTCACAATTCTAACATTTTAGAAATTCAGTTTAAACCTGAATAACTACTCAAAGTTCTGGAAAGATTACTTTATGACCTATGTATAAATTGAAACCTCTACTTTTCCAGAAAAGTAAACTTTTAATGCATATCAAAAGGCACATATATCTTTCCTGAGATGAGCCTGCCATATACAGGAGCAAGCTGTTTCTCTGCATCCAAATTATCATAAGACCAGAAGAAAAAACAAGTTTTTTTTTGTAATTATAAACTTTGATCAAAACACTATTCTAAAACATGCTGGAGAGATTCATTTAAAAGTATTAATTATAGCTGCCATCACAATTCAACTAGTGATAAGTTATTTAAGATATTTGGCTTGACTTCTCAGATAGAAAATTGCTATCTCTGAAAAATGCATGAAAGAGATTTTAGTAAATCGAGGGTTATACTATGGGTCAAGTTTCCATCTGAAATATATTCCTGTAAGTAAGTTAAGAATCTAGAAGTTAACTCTTAACTTCCAGTCACAGCTCCCAGAACTGCATAAAAGGAGTAATAACTTAATTCTTTTTGACTAGTATGTGTGAAAATACTGATGTTAGAGCTCAAATTATGGTATAAATTAGAAATACTGGTCTTATGCCACGAGTGTCTTAACATCCCTTTGTCTACGCATGTGTGGGTGTGCTCTGTGTGCGCATGTGCGAGCCAGCGCCTACGCATAGGCGTGTACATCTCTGCTTGCCCGTGCTCCTGTGCGCTGGGTTTCAGGAGAGACTGAAAGCACTGACCTTGGTTAAAGAACTCTGGTTAGGGATTTGAAACCTGTAAGCTTCTTTCTTTACGGAAATCAAATTCGACTCTTTTTTGAGTGAAAATAGTGTGTATCACACATGACAAAATAAAGTGATTCTGTGTGTGCACTATTTTGACTTTGGTAAATGTACTTTGCCAGTATTTTAACTATAGATTTTCTATAGCTGAAAAAAAAAAAAGATTTCAATGAAGGTACTAAAAAACATGAGCACTGGTTCCATACTGACCCAATCAAAACCTACGAGCACAGATGAAGTCTGATCCAGAAAGTGGTTTGGAGGGAAATTCACTCAGTGATTTCCAACTCCATCAGAAATCGGTGTCCCTCTGTTGACTGAAAAGTGGCTAGTTATCATCTGAGAGGTCCAGAAATTTCCAGGACTTTGACTTCTTTTCCTGACTATCTGGATCTCAGCTTCATCGCAAAATGGGAGAAAACTACAACTAGCCACACTGGGTTTGTGTAAAGATTAAATGTCTACCTCTACCCTTAGTTGGGAGATCAATACCCATTTGCAGTCCGTCATTCTCTGTTTTCCTCTTTTCATTCATTTCCCAAACCTCTCTATGATGTATAAGCCGTTTAGAATCTTAAGTCAATAAAAACACCTTGGCTGCCAGTGAGGCTTTAGTTTCAGCTCCCATAGGTCCTTTAATTAGACAATGTTACGTCAGTCTTCCAGAGCGAAGCCAACCGATGTAGTTTAGGGTTTTTTTAAAATTGAGACATAGTATTTGAACATGTTTATGGGTTACATTATAGTATTTCAATATGTGTATACATGAATTATGGTCAAAGCAGGTTGATAAACATTGCTTTCTCTTAGGCCATTCATTTTTTTTTTTTTGGTTGGGAATTTCTTTTTTAATTTTATTTTTAAAAAGATTAAGATAAAAGAGGACATAACAAAACAGATCAGAACAATTTAAGCAACATAGTGTTTCACCACAAGAGAACATGACATAACAATAGCTACCATAATGTCTCTTTCTTTGAAATATTTGAGTCTACCTTCATACACTATAGTGTCAAACATAACAAGATAGTATAAAACCATTCAAGAGAATGAAAGTATTATAGAGCATTCAGAACCAACTACCAGAAAACAAACAATGGTTACTATATTATCTCCCTGTCCTTAAAAATTTTTGTTTATACCATCACATACACTAAAATCCAGTAAGAAACAACATGATAAAACCGATGGAGACAGCAGAACAAAAGCTTGGTAGGATTTCAAACCAAGATGATATTAAATCAGCACTAGCTATTATAATGTCTTGTGTTCTTCAAAATAGCTGTTCATACCATCACAGACACACCCAGAATAAAATCATTCCACTTAATGAATGAAAACATTATGAGGTTTCAAAGCAGTATAGTGGGAAATCATGATTACTACATACTGTTATGTATTCTTACCGTTTGTTACACTAGGGAGACTGTTTGGTATTTATACGTATGAGTTTGATTTATTTTGTGTAAGAATATGGTCTCAAACTATGTCCATTTATTTACAAATATCTCAATGTGATCATTCTTTATAGCTGAGTAGTACTGCATTGTATAAAAATACCACAACGTGTTTATCCATTCCTCAGTTGATGGGCACTTAGGTTGTTTCCAAGATCTGGCTATTACAAATTTGCTGCTATAAACATGAGTGCATATGTATCACTGTGGTATGACGTTTTCAATTCTTCTAGGGATATGCCTAGAAGTGGAATAGCTGGAACAAATGGGACTTCAAATCTCAGCTTTTTGGGAAATCTCCAGACTGACTTCCACAATGGTTGCACCAATCTACACTCCTACCAACAGTGCAGGAGAGTTTTCCCCACAACCTCTCCAGCATTTGTTGTTGGTAGTTTTCTAATCCTGGTCATTCTTTCTGGAGTGAGATGGAATCTCAGTATGGTTTTAATTTGCATTGCTCTAATGAGTAATGATGATGAACATTTTTTCATGGGTTTATTTGCCATTTGTATCTGATAACTGTGTATTCATCTCAGATGCCCATTTTTGGACTGGATATTCAAATTTTGAGGGTCTGATTTTTATTGAATTCTTTATATGTTTTAGACAAAAGTCTCTTGTCTGAGGGGGAGTTCACTAAGATCTTTTCCCAGTTTATGGGTTTTCTTTTCACTATGCTGGAGATTTTTTTTGGCATGCAGAAACTTTTTAATAGGACATGATCCCAGTTATTGCTTCTGGGAAGTATTTCCCATGTGGTTTGATTCTTGTTCATGAATTTTTACCTACCCCTATGTCTTCAAGGTTTTTAACCAATTTGTCTTCCAATAGATTTAGTGTTTCTGTTTTAATATTTGGATCTTTGATCCATTTAGATTTTAGTTTAGTACATGGTGATAGGCATGGGTCTAGTTTTAGTTTTTGGCATATGGAGAGCCAGTTTTTCCAGCACCATTTTATTAAAGAGACTGTCATTCTTCCAGTGAACATGTTTGGCCCCTTTATCAAAGATACAGTGGCTGAGTGTGTTTCTACTTTTGGTTGTATCTTCTAGTCTATTCCATTGATCTTCAGCTCTGTTTTTATTCCAGCACCATGTTGATTGTACTACAGTTGCTTTGTAGTATAACTTCAAGTCAGGGATTGTGATGCTTCCTGCCTTGCCTTTACTGCTTAGAATTGTCTTTGTGATTCTAGGTCTCTTCTGGCTCTAGATGAATTTTAGGAGTGATTTTTTTAGATCTATGAAATATGTTGATGGTATTTTTATTGGGATTGCATTGAATCTGTATAACAGTTTTGGGAGAATGGCCATTTTTCACAATATTTATTCTTCCTATCCATGAGCAAGGGATGTCTTTCCATTTTCTGGGATCCTCTTCAATTTCTTTTTTCAGTGTATTGTAATTTTTTTCTATAGATCTTTCACTTCTTTTGTGAGAATAATTCCTAAGTATTTCATTTTTTTGGATGCTAGTGTGAAGGATGTGGCTTGTCTTATTTCTCTCTCTGTGATTTTGTTGTTAGTGTATAGAAATGCTATTGACTTTTGAGTATTGATTTTGTATCCAGCTACATTGCTGAATTTATTTATTATATCTAGGAGTCTTTCAATGGAGTTTTGGGAGTCTTCTATGTATAGTATCATGTCATCTGCAAATAATGATAACTTAACTTCCTCTTTTCCTATCTTTACCCTTTTTATTTCTCTCTCTTGTCTAATTGCTCTGACATATACTTCCAGTACTATATTGAATAGGAGTGATGATATGGGACATCCTTAGCTTGTGCCTGATTTTAAGGTAAAAGCCTTCAGTTTTTGGCCATTTAATATGATACTGGCTGTTGGTTTGTCATAGATGGCCTTTATCATATTGAGGTAAATGTTATCTATTCCAATTCTGCAAGGTTCTTATCATGAATGAGTGTTAGACCTTATCAAAATTTTTTTCTGCATCTGTAGAAATGTGATTCTTACTTTTGGCTTTATTGATATGGTGGATTACATTTATTGATTTTCATATGTTGAACCATCCCTGCATGCCTGGGATGAATCCCACTTGGTCGTGGTGTATAATCTTCTTGATGATTTGCTGCATCATCAATATTTTATTGAGGATTTTTACAACTGTGTTCGTTAGGGAGATTGGCCTGTAGTTCCATTTTTCAGTTGGGTCTCTCTCAGGTTTTGGTGCTAGTGTAATATTTGCTTCCAGGAATGACTTAGGAAGGATTGCTTCCCTTTCAATTTCATTGAAGACTTTGAGGAGTGTTGGCATTAAGTCTTCTTTGTATTTCTTGTAGAATTCTGCAGTGAATCCGTCTGGGCCTGGGCTTTTCTTTGTAGATAAGGACTTAATTACATTTTCAATTTCATTAATAGAAATTGGGTTATTCAGCACTTTTACATCTTCTTGACCCAGCTTTGGTACTTCATATGTTTCTAGGAATCTATCCATTTCTTCTGTGTTATCAAACCAATGAGAGTAGAGATTTTTGAAATAGGTGTTGATGAACTTCTGTATTTCTACTGAGTCTGTAGTGATTTTGCCTTTTTCACTCTTTATTGCATGAATTTGAGATTTTTCTTCCCTTTTTAAAATAAGGTTTGCTAGGGGCTTATCAATTTTATTTATTCTTTCAAAGAACCAACTCTTTGATTCATTGAGTCTGTGGATTGTTTTCTTAGTCTCTATTGCATTCATTTCTGCTCTGATTTTTATAATATCCTCCCTTCTTTTGGCTTTGGGATTGACTTGCTCTTCTCTTTCTAGGTGTTTGAGGTGTAGCATCAGGTTGTTTATTTGTATTTGTTCTGTTTTCCTGATGTGGTAACTCAGTGCAATAAATTTTCCTGTGAGGACTGCTTTCATTGTATCCCACAGATTCCAATAAGTTGTATTTGTATGTTTCTTTGCTTGTAGGTATTGTTTAATTTCTCCTTAATTTTCTCTCTGACCCACAGATAGCTCAAGTGTGTGTTATTCAATTTCCATGTGTTTGTGAGATTTTGGCAGTTTCTTTTATCATTAATTTGTAGTTTCATAGTGCTATGATCCGATAACATGCATGGGATAATTTTAACTTTTTTGCATGTATTTAAATATGTTCTGTAGGCTAGTATGCTCTATTTTAGAGAATTTCCCATGTACTGTTGTGAAGAATGTGTATTCTGATGTTGTTGGATGGAACACTCTGTACATGTCTATCAAGTCCATTTGTTTACAGATGTGATTCAGTTCTATTATTTCTTTGCTGATTTTCTGTCTGGTTGATCTGTCCTTTGGTGTCAATGGTGTGTTAAGGTCTCCTCTTATAATTGTTTTATTGCTATTTGATTTGATTTTTTATTTCTATTAATACTAGCTTTGTATAATTGGATGCTCTGGAATTTGGTGCATATATATTTAAGATTGTTATCTCTTCATCTTGAAGTTTTCCCCTAACCAGTGTGTAATGACCTTCTTTATCTCTTCTGATCGTTCTTGGTTTGAACTTCACATTGTCTGCAAACAGAATATCTACCCCTGATTTTTGGGGGGCTCCTGTTGCATGAAGTATTGTTTTCCATCCTTTGACTTTCAGTCTGTAAGTATCCTTTTGGGTTAGATGAGTTTCTTGTAGACAGCATATGGTTGGATGTTGTTTCTTGATCCATTCTGCCAGTCTGTTTCTTTTAATTGTTGAATTGAGACCATTTATAATAATGTTTATAACTATTATATGTTGGTTTATTGTTGACATGTTATCTTTCTGATGTTGCATCTTTATTTTTCCACTCTGTTTTATTGTCTGCTTTGCTTAGTGGTTTTTTCCTGAGTGTATCTAAGCTGTCTTTCAGTATTCTTTGCAGGGTTGGCACGGTGATCACGAAGTTCTTCAGCTATTCTTTGTCATGGAAATATCTTATTTCTCCATCCATTTTGAAGGACAGTTTTGCAGGGTACATCATTCTAGGTTGGAAGTAATTTTCCTTTAGTATCTGAAATACTTCACTCCATGCTCTTCTTGACTTTATTGTTTGTGCTGAAAACTCTGCTGTGATTCTGATAGGTTTTCCTTTATAAGTGATCTGTCTTTTCTCTCTGACAGCTTTTAATATTCTATTCTTATTTTGGATTTCTGGGATGGTGTTGTAGTCAGGGGTTATACACAGAGAACATTACGACCAGGACATGGAGTTTATATTATTATTTTTATAATGGTCACTGGGAGTTAATACAAGGAAAATGCAGGAAATCTATTTGCAACACCAAAGGCATAGATTATTTAGTCAAGAGCCTAAACCCCACAGCAATGTCCCATATGAGTCCAGATAAAAATCCAGAGCTCAGGACAATGCCTCCACGAGTCCAACTGGAGGTCCAGAGCCCACAAGAAGGACTCTTCCCAGTCTCTTTTACAGATCCGTGCTAGGAAGACCCAAGGGTCAGCAATGGAAGCCAGAAAGACTATGCCAGCAGGATGAAGGAGCTGTGCTAGTGGGATGAGAGTTCTACACTGGAGACAAGAAGTCACACTCACAACAAAGACCAGGGCTATCCTGAAAGGCACCACAGCTGTCCTCAGTGACACAGAGGCCCCAAGCTCTTCCAAAGACAAGCACAGTCGGGTATGTTCCAGGAAGTAGCGTGACAAGTTCTTCCTGGAGACCAAGCAGCACATGTCTTCCCCTCTGAAGCCAGGAAGCAATGCTTGATGTGAGGACCAACGCTTCTCCAGGAGAACCAACAGCTCAGACAACAACTCGTAGGAGAACCACAATGCCTCCTTAATGCCTCAATCCTCCAACACCTCCCTTCTTCTCCACTTATTTATCCTGGCAACTTTCCTCAATTGGAGCATCTTCACTCAATGCCATGCTGATGTAATCCACCTGGTGTTAAGTTGACCACCAGTTCTTAAACCATAACAGATGGTGATTATTATACGTCTGGGTGTAGTTTTATTTTGGTTATGGCTATTTGGAGTTCTATATGCTTCATTGATCCTGATGTCAGTTTCCATTCTCATATTTGGGAAAATTTCAGCTATTACTTCTCTAAATATCCTCTTGATATCCTTTGTGTTGTCCCCTTCTTTTTCATTTATCCCTATCAATCTTTTGTTGTTTTTCTGTGCATCATCTTGCAGCTGTTGAATTGTTATTTCCTGATTTCTTGTTATTTTTAAAAGATCTTTCTTTTCCTGTTCACTAGCTACAATCTTGTCTTCGAGGTCTGAAATTCTATCTTCACTTTCATTGAGGCAGTTTTTATAACTTTCAATGGAATTTTTGATTTCCTGTATATCTCTTTGCATCTGCTTTATGTATTGTTTGTTTTTTATATTGCTCATCCATTGATTCTTTTTGTTTTGTTCCTATAATTTTTAACTGTGTCTTCTTTAGATGTGTTCAGCATCTCTTTCAGTATTTTTGTCATTTCTTCTTTTACCTGGGAGATTATTTCTAGTTTGAATTCCTTTAAAGCTTCCCAGAGTTGCTTCTTTATTTCAGTTTCTATTATTTCAGGTATTTCAGCTATATGGCATATGTTTCTTCTACGTACATAACTCCTAAGGTTTCTTAGGATGGGCTGGAGGCTTGAGATTGTATTTTGATCTTTCTTTTTGTCATTTTCCTATATTCCCATGTTTCAAGTGTTATTCAAAGGCTTCCCCTGGACTTGTTGGAAAGTTTCTTCCTATGTTCTCAGCTCCTGGACCTCTGGCTGCCCAGTTCCCTGGATTGAAAAAGGATCACTGAGTGTGGCACAAGCAGGCCCAAGACTTGTGGAGTCAGTCGAGTGTGGCAGGAAGCTGGGATGTTCCCTGTGCAGTGGGAGCAATGATCTTAATCTCCTGGGCTTGGGATGGTGTGATGACACTCACCTCTGGCTGCCCAGTTCCCAGGTTGATGGTGCAGGCAGGCCCAAGATCCACAGAGCTGGCCAAGCATGGCAGGAAGCTGAGAAGTTGGTGCAGGCAGGCCCAGAACTGTGGAGCTGGTCAAGTGTGGCAGGAAGCTGGGAAGGTCCTTGACAGGTAGGAGCAATGATCCCAAACTCCCAGGGCTCAGGATGGTTTGCAGACACTCATTTTTGGTTGCCCTGTTCTTCTGCTCTGGTCTTTATTATTTCCTTGTACAAAATTTGAACTTGGTTTCTTCTCGCTTCACTAATCCTTTAAGGTGCATTGTTACATTATTTGGTATATTTTTATTTTTATTTTTTGATGATTATACTTTTTCTGTAAACTGCCTCAATACTACTTTTGCTATATCCCCACTAGTTTTGGTATGGTGTGCTGTCAGTTTTACTAGTTCATAGTAAATGTTTGGCTTCTCTTCATTTCTCCTGTTACCAGTTGGTCATTGAGAGGTTGTTATTCAGCTACCATATATTGGTATTGCATACTTTTCTCCTTCTTCATCTTCTCCTTCCACACCTCCTCCCACTCCCTTCCCTGTCTCTTTTTTGTCCTCTTCTTCTTTCTTCTTGTGGTATTATGGATTGAATCCAGGGTCTTCACACTGAGTTACACCCCCAACTATTTTGTATTTTTTTAAATTTTGAGATAGTTTCTTGCTAATATGATAAGTTACCCAAGCTGAGATTACAGATGTATGCCACGAGACCTGGTTTCAATTCTTCTTGTTTTTGATATGTAGTTTTAATTTGTTGTGGTCTCAGGAGATACATGACATGGTATCAATTTTTAAAAATTATAGAAACCTAATCTGTGGCCTAGTATTTAGCCTACCTTGGTGAATGTTTCATGTGTTTATCCGAGGAATATATATTCCACTATTTTGGATGAAATGTCCTGTTAAATCTTTTTGCTTTATAATATGGTTCGATTTAAACATTCCTTTGTTTAGTTTCTGGCTTGGTGATCTGTCCATTGAAAGTAGGGTGAAAAAAAATCTCCAACTATTATTGTATAGGAAACTACCTCTCTATTCAGGTCTAATAATATTTCTTTATATATTTGATTGATCTGGTATTGGATACATACACATTTATAACTGTTATATCTTATTGATTATTGTAAAATATGTAATGATCTTGCTTCTTTTTACAGTTTTTAAAAAATATGCTTAATCTGAATATAGCTACTCTTGCTCATTTTTGATTTATGTTTGAATGATGTACCATTTCCTTCAATTTTCGTCTATTTGTATCTTTACTAGTGAAGTGGGTTTCCTGTAGATATCATATAAATAAATCTTGTTTTTAAATCCATTTAACTAGTCCATATCTTTTGATTCATGAAATTATTCCATTTATATTTGTGGTTATTACTGATAAATAAAAACTTCTATGTGTCACTTTGTTATAATTATATTCTTGCTTCATATGGTCTTGTTCCCTTCTATTTCTTTTACTATTTGGTTTTGTGATTTCGTGATTTCCAGTCATGGTTTAGTTCTTTTCTGGACAGGTGATTTTTAAATTTTTTTTTACATTTGTGAATGTAATTGTATTCATATTAATGGTACAAGCGAACATATTTCATTGTTAAATTTTCATTTATCATATATCAAGCTTTAATCACATTTCCCCTTTATACTACCCTAACTTGCTCTGTTTTCTCTTCCCGTTCCCCTGGTCTCCTTCACCTAATAGCTTTATTTCTACTTTCAGGTTTTTGTTGTTTTGGTTTCTACATATAAGAGAAACAGTACTTTTCTCTCTGTGTCTTAATCAGGTGATCTTAAGAAGCCAGTTCAATTTTTGGTCTCAATCTTGAAATGGTGGTAGTGGTGGAAAGGTGATACTCTATTGTTCGTAAGTGACAGGCTTTAGGCAGTTTGCTTGGCTGTTGCATAAATACATTTTTAAAATTTAATATAGCACGGAAAGAATTTGCAATTAAATGTTCCTTTTTTATTTCTTTCATTTATACATTTTCATTTCAGGGAAAGATGTGATTTAATATCAAGTGAAGTGAAGCTGTAGTCAACACTTGATTATCCATGGTTAGAGAACAGATGTCAAACACTGATAAGTGCCTTTCAGTCAATAAATTTAACTTTCATCTTCAGATGGCATTCAGCTAATTTGAATTATGCCTCTTGTGAGAAATTATGACGGTCCAAACGGAAGGTGCATTTAGTCAAGAGTTCTCTATAGCTAGAAAGAAATATCACAGAAACCTACAGGCTGCCAGATGTTGTACAAAATTATTTTAATCAAAATTTCTGCCAAACCTGAAGATTCACTGCCTCCCAAATGACTCCAAATTCTACTCATGTACTTTACAATTACAAATTCTTCTAAATTTATTTTTCCTAATTCATATTTTAGCATAAAATTATAAAATGGCCTACAGTACAGTTATAAATGTGTCCTTTATATTTCAGTTTTATTACTGCTAGAAACTACTCTCATGAGGTGCCTATTTGTGTGTGAATGTGTGTGTATAAATGCAAATGTGTGTTTAATACTAATATTATGCTGTGGGAAGAAGTCAAGGAAGATTAATAGGGTATAAAATTTCTAATAACAATAGGATATTAGAAGAAAATAGGAAAAAAATTACTTGAGTCCATAAATAATATGCTTCATATTATTATTTTGCATTTGTTGAAGCAATAATTTATATATTTAATAAACTTCAGCATTTTCTCCAAAGTGCATCCCAGTTGTCTTTATGATCCATATAATGGGAACACTTATTATAAAATATAATTATATTATAAAATAAAGTTCTAATCACTGTTAAGAAATTATTTGTGAGAATGAACACCGAAGAAAATCTCAACAAGGTCAAGTCCTGAAGATTGTAGTTTATTCCTGTGCAATCCTTTTTGTTTCTTTTCTATTCATATCTCTAGAAAGAATGAAGAATATTATATTTTTGAATCTTGTGTTGAGACCTAATCAAACTATGTCAGAAGATTTCACACATAGCCCAGAATGTCAAGTGTCATACAACACAAATTTAAACCAAGAATGTGCTTATGACATTGACTGCTATTATGATTTTATTAAGTTAAATATCTTTTTATGAACAAAGTTTATTAAATAAGTTTTTGTCTTGTGAAGTATTTTTGCTGTTTTTCACAAATCAGGTTTTGAAGGAATGTAGTTCCACTTACTCTATACATATAACTTTCTCTTTCTTCCACAATGCTCTTGAACAGACAAAAGTTAAAGAGGGAATACATGCTTGGCTGGAGATATAGCTCAGCAGTTCCTCGCCACAATGCCTGTCTGGTAAGCACAAGGTCCTGAGTTCGATTCCTGGCATATACCCACATGAATACCTGCTAATTAAAACTACATTGAGGGATTTTTCTGGTAGCCAAGGTGATGGACACTACTTAAATCTGAATCTCCTCACACATTGTCTAAAAAAACTTACCAAACAAGAAGAGCAAATAAATGACATAAATCCCTTGAGCTATTTCTAATTTACATGAAAAATAAACATCTAAATTCTGTAGCACTGTTTTGTAAATTTCTACTCTAACCCACTAGTAACATAACCTTCAGAGGCTCTGGAAAAGTTTTACAGGAATGAGCAAAGAGGCTAGGATAAATTGTCTGCAAAAATAGAAAGTGAAAAGTACTGAAAAATAATGTGTTTAGACAAGAGAATTGGTTACAGGGGACATCCTTAAAACTGAGCATAGAATTGGAAGAGGCAGTGAAAAGCAAAAAAAAAAAAAAGTGAAGACTTTGGGGACTAGGTGATGAAAAAAATAAAGGCACAAAGGAGGAAATTCAGGACTTTTCAAGACAAAATAAAATTAAGGGTGCATACTCTGCCTTATCAAAGAAAGCACACACTAAAAAAAACTGTGCTATATAAGAAGAGTATGCTCTTGTCAATCATTCCAGGCCATCATTGTGTGCCTGAAGAACAGCAATATGAGGATTCTTCATCTGTCAGGCTCTTGTAAAAAGAAAACTACAACTTCTTCAAGAACAGAGCATGTAGACTTGTTGAAGTCCTCCTACACACTAGCCTCAAATAACCATAAAGCATGAAGAAGTCGATAAAACTTCTACACTGAATTAAATATTAAACAAGCATTTGGAGATATCCAAAAGCTACAAGAAACAGAAATTTTGAAAAATTTAAAAGTTTGAAGAACTAACACTGGAAAATTTTAAAAAGACAAATATTATATCAGAAATACTTATTCTAAAAGTGTCTACAAAAGCATATATTTGAATGAAAATTCAACAAAAGGCATATGAGAACAGAAAATTACAAACCCAGAGATAAAAATGAGATTTAAAGAGAAAAGGAAGGAAAAGAAGAGCTTACAATGAAAGTGGTTGAAATGGGAGAGAGGCAAAGACAATCCAACATATATGCAAATGGAAGTCCTGCATTTGGAAATCAGAGACTGAAAGAAAACTAATTCTACAGCAATAATCCAGACTTGTGGACCCTGCTTACAGAACAGAGCAGCCAAAAGCTATTTTAAAACCCCTTTCAAAAGAGATTCCACATGGCTGAATAAAGAAGTCACATTGCAACTTCTCAGAAAAATCAAGTAATTGGACATACACCCTGATGCAAAAGTTAGTCCAAAATAAGAGACTTGTAGATTAAACAAAACAGGCATAGGATTTTAGAGAGCAATAATCCAGCCCATGGGGCTGGCCGTGGGTTTACAGTCAGCAGACTCATAGAGGTAGCCACCATTCTCAGGAAGTCGCTCCCACAAACAATAAAACAACAAACACCAAAGAAATTGCAAATGTGTGGTAAATTTAGCCCATACAGGATACATCTAGAATATCAGGCCCCTTATCTCTTTGGATTTCCTGCAAACAGAGGACACTGCAGCCTGGCAAAAAATTCCTCTGGCACACATAGGGGTAAGTGACTACTCCCTCCCTGATGGGCTACCAGGGATTTTTTTTTTTTTCCTAATTGGTACCAGGGATTGAACTCATAACTGCGCACTTGCAAAGCAGGTGCTTATGCCCCTGAGCTAAATCCCCAGCTCTGGGATTTTTGTTTTGTCCATTTTCTTTTTCCCTTTTTACCTTTGTCTTTTTCTGTCATGCCCATAACTGCTAATTGGAACCTCTAGCAAAAACAATGTTACGAGACTGGCTGTGGATTGAGGATTGCTGGTAAAATAACACACAACCTCCTGTCCTACCACTTGTACAAGAGGAACTCAGACTGGAGACACATCTGTGGCCTGTGACAGCACGGACAAAGAGTGGGAAACAAACACTCTCCCAGCCTGTGACCAGTGGCATAAGCACCCTTAAGCTGGGAAGTCAGCACTCCCCCTGAATTGTGACCACCAGCATGGGACAAGTAAGGCAGCACATGGGAGGAGCCAGCGGTATAGAACAGAGCAGGCTGTACAAGGCCTAGGAGCAGCTTTGGGCTGTCTCTGTCTGAGGAGGCCACTGCAACTAGGAGAGCAAAGCAGAGACAAACAGGGTAAGCAGACATGGGCATGCCATTTAGAAAGCTGCTGGCTAAAGTCTGGTCATAGCCCCCACATCTGAGGCCAAGATCAGCCACTCATCTAATTCAGCACTAATCCTACAGCAGACATAGTGGGGCTCTGATTGGACAGTGGACACTAGAGGAATTTTATTTAATTTTTCCTCCTTTGTTTGTGAGTATTGTTTTCCTTTTACAGTCTGGTTGTTGGTGTTTTTTTTTTTTTTCCTGTTTGTTTTCGCTTTGTTTCTTTTTAACATATGTTTCTGTTCTGTTGTATTCCTCTTCTTTTTCTCCTCCCTTAACTATCTCTCTTACTCTCATGATATCTTTTATGAATGAACACTATCTCTAATCTCGCCAATTGGCTTCAGTATTCTTTTGCTTTCTTCTTATTTCTTTCTCTCCTGCTCTCTCCTCCAGCTTTCCAAAGCTTTGTGTGTGAACATCCTTTGTCTTCCAGTCTTGCTTCAACTATGTTTCTTTTCATTTATCTGTCTGTTTTGTCCCCTAGACCTTTTAAATTTCCCCACCACAAGGGAAAATCACTCTATTATGGAGAAATTCACTGTATGCAGTTCCTGATTTATGTTGGGTTTTGATATATAACTGTAGGTCTTGCCTCTGTGGTTAAAGGTACTGAATCAAGAGTTACCACAATTTGTCATTTTCTAGGTGGTACTTGATGCTATTGTTATTGCTAATTGTACTACTTTATCCAGGATGTTGTACTGTTGTAATCAGTTATTCTCCCTTCCATAACAACACTGTGACTGTCTGTGGTCACAACCATCACCAAAGTATAGTACCAAAGGACTGGGGTGCTGGGTCAAAAAGATAATAACATCTCATCCTTAATAAATTGGAAAGATAAGATCTTGGGACAGGCACAAAACTCAAGAACTTCCTGCACATAGAAAATACCTCTACAGAACAAACATTTCCTAGGGAGGCCTCCATATCAGTGAAAAATCTACCTACTCTAAGAAATTTATACACATGAATATAGAAAAAAAATTTGAAAAATACAATGACAAGACACTGAAGCAAAATCCACCCCTAGACCTCCAGCCTTCCCAGGACAAGTCTAAGGGACAATGAAGTAGAAGAAAAGAGAGGTCACACTTCTGAAATTTCAAAAATGAAAGCAGCACAAGGTCAAAAATAGATGTATAGCACTTTGACAAACAGACAAGTGACACATATAGAAATCCTATTAGTGCTGACCAAAATAAATCTACAGCAACACATATAGTAATCAAATTCCAGGAATTCAGTACAAGAACAGAATATTAAAGCTGTTAGAGAAAAATAACAAGTCACCTACATGAGAAAGCCCATGAGAATTACAGCAGCCTGCTCAACATAAACCTTGAAATCAAAGAGAGTTTGAAGTAAAATATTCCAAGTCCTGGAAGAAAATAACTTCCAGCCCAGATTTATGTACCCTACAAAACTGTCATTCAGAATTAATGGGGAAATAAGATACTTCCATGACAAAGAACAACTGAATAAATTCTCTACCATTAAACGAGCTCTACAATGTGTTATGAAAGATATTCTAGAGAGATATAACACTGAGCACAAATCCAAGAACAATAATAAAAAGATACCACCAGGCAGGGCAAACAATTAAATGGAGAGGAAATACAAGGAACCAACAAAAATAATATGATAAGGAAATAATATGATAAGGATGAAGCCAGTACATGTCAGTTATACTTATCAATGTAAATAGTCTCAATTCACTAATTAAAAGAAATAGACTGGCAGAATGGATCAAGAAAGAAGATCCAACAATATGCTGCCTACAAGAAACACATTTAACACAAAAAGAAATTCATAGACTGAAAGTCAGAGGATGGAAAACAATATTCCATGTGACAAGAAACTGGGAAAAAAATCAGTGGAAGCTACTCTATTTGAAGATAAACTTCAAGCCAAGACATTAAAAAAGGTAAAAAAAGGTCATCACATTCTTGTTAAGAAAAGCTTCAAGAAGAGATAAGTTAAAATATATATGCACCAAATACAGGAGCATCCAACTATATAAAACAAGTATTGTAGACAAGAAAAATCAAATAAGCACTAACACAGTTGTAATATGGGACTCTAATACTCCACTATCAAAAATAGATATGTCAACTAGACAAAAATATTAACAAAGGAATATTAGAACTAAATTAAACCTGTGAAAAAATGGACCTAGTATATGTCTACAGACTGTTCCACTCCACATCAGAATATACAGTCTTCTCAATTGCATGTGGGATGTTCTTCATAGTAGACCACATATTACCCATATAACATACTTACGTAAATGCTAAGGAATTGAAATTTTCCCATGCATATTATCCCATGCATAGTGCAATGAAACTGAAAATCAATGACAAAATAAACCACAAAAGCAAAATATATGACAATTAAATATCCTACTGAACAACAAATGGGTCACAGAAGAAATTAAACAGTACCTACAAATACATGATAATGCTGACACAACATCCCAGACCCAATGAAAGCATTCCTAAGAGGGAAATATATACTGAAGAATACTCTTAACAAGAAGACAGAATAAGTTCAAATAAGCAACCTAATATTGAATCTCAAACTTCTAGAAAAAGAACAAGTCAAGCCCAAACCTTATATGAGGGGAGAAATTTTACATATCAGAGTAGAAATAAATGCAACAGAGACTAGTAAAACAGTACAAAGAATTAATGAGTCAAAGCATTGGTTCTTTAAAGATTAAATAAAATTAATAAATTGTCAGTCAACCTTATCAAAAAAAGAAAATAAAAGACATATTAACAAAATTATAGCTGAAAATGATGAAGTCACATCAGATCTTAGAGAAATGCAGAACTTCATCAATACATTCTCCCAGAAGCTTTATTCTAATAAAATAGAAAATGCAGAAGAAATGGATAATTTCCTAGATACAAATGAATAGCCAAATCAGAATCAAGATGATATGAAAATTCTAAATAAATCAATATGTCAATGCAATTGAAAATGTAATTAAAACATATTAACAAAAGAAGTCCAGGTCTTGATGGATACACAGCTGAGTTCTACAAGAAATTCAAAGAGGATCTAATGCCATTACTCCTCAAACTCTTCAGTGAAATTGAAATGGAAGAAATACTCCCAGACTAAGTCTCAGAAGCAAGTATTACTATGCTACCAAAACCAGAAGATCCAACCAAGAAAGAAAACTATAAGCCAACCTCCCTAATGATCATAAATTCAAAAATTCTCAGTAAGATAATGGCAAACAGAATGCAGCACATCATCAAGAAGATTATATACATGAACAAGTAGGCTTCATCCCAGGAATCAGGGATGGTTCAATATATGCAAATCAATAAATAATAATATACTATATTAACAAAGTCAAGGAAAAAGCCATATGATCATCTCAGTATATGCAGAAAAACCATTTGACAAATTCCAACACCCATGTATGATAAAAACTCTGAAGAAAGTCAGAATAGATGGTCTTTATCTCAATATGATAAGTCATTTATGAGAAATCAATTATCAACCGCATAATGAAATGTTAAAAAACTGAAAGCTTCCACTCTAAAATCAGGAAAAACACAAAGATATTCATTATCACCACTTCTATTCAATATAGTCCTGGAGACATTGGCCAGAGCAATTAGACATGAGAAAAACATAAAAGGAATAAAGATAGGAAAGGAAGAAGTTAGATAAACATTATTTGCAGATGACTTGATACTCTACATTGAAGATCCCAAAACCTCCACCAAAAGGTTTAATAATCAGATCCAGTAGCATAGCTGATACAAAGTCAACACTCAAAAGTCAAAAGCATTCTTATACACAAATAACAAACTCACTGAGAGAGAGATACTAGGGAAAAACACCTACAATAGAATAAAAAAGAGAAATACTTAAGAATCAGTCAGACAAAAAAAACAGAAAGATCTCTACATCGAAAACTAATAAAATTGAAGAGAATATCAGAGAATGATAGGATATTCCTTGCTCTTGGGCAGGAAAAAACAAGATAATGAAAATGTCTTTACTTCCAAAACTGTTACGTGGATTTAACGCAATTCTGATCAAAATTCTAATAGCATATCTCTTGGAACTAGAGAAAACAATCCTAAAATTCCTCTGGAACCACAGGAGGCCTAGAATACCAAAGGTAATTCTAGAGAGCATAGGCAAGGCCGGGAACATCAAAATCCCTGACTTGAATTTACACTAAAAAGCTACTGTGATTAAAAAAAAAAAAAAAAAACAGCACAGCACTAGCAAAAGAAAGAAAACAAAAACAGACCTGAAGATCAGTGGAACAGATTACAAGATACAGAAACAACTCCAGACAGACTACGCCACCTTATCTTTGACAAAAGTGCCAGACACACTCACTGGAAGAAAGATGGCCTCTTTAACAAATGATGCTGGAAAAAATAACTCTTCACATGCTTAAGGTTAAAATTGGACCTATATGTTCCACCATGTACTAAACTAAATTCAAAATGGATCAAAGATCTAAAGATTACAGCAGAAACATTAAATCTGGTGGAAGCGAGAATAGGTAAAACTCTTAAAGATATTGGTATAGTCAAAGACTTTAAGAATAAAACCCTGATAGTACAGTAACTATCACAAAGAATCAACAACTGGGATCTTACCTTATTTAAAAGATTTTGCACTGCAAAAGAAATTATGAAAAAAGTGAGAAGACAATTCAGTGAGGAAAAATTTGTGCCAGCTCTTCTTTAGATAAAGGATTAATATCTAGAACATTTAAAGAGCTGGAAAAAAACCCCAGATCATCCAAATTTGGAAACTCAGTTCAAATATACGTATCTGAGATAATTCATTTTTAGAGGAAGAAGTACAATTGGCAAGTAAATATATGAAAAAGTATTCAACATCACTAGTTATTCAAGAAATGCAAATTAAAACAAAGCTGAGATTCCATCTCACTCCAGAAAGAATGGCTACTATCAAGAAATCAACTAATAACAAATGCTGAAGAGGCTATGAGGAAAAAAGAACACTTCTCCAATGTAGGCAGGAGCGTATAATGGTACAACCACTGTGGAAATCAGTGTGAAGACCCCTCAAAGCACTTGGATTAGATGTCTCATTTGACCCAGCTATCTCCCTTCCGGATATCTTCCTGGAAGAATTAAAAGCATTATCCCACAATGATATATGTGCACTCATGTTTATAATGGCATAGTTTGTAATAGCTAAATCTTGGAAGCAACCAAATGCCTATTGACTGATGAATGGATAAAAAGATGTGTTTTTAAAATATAATATAATATAATATAGCATAAGTTAACCATAAAGAAGGATAAAATTGAGACATTTATACCTAAATGAATAGACCTTGAGACCATAATCAAAAGTGACATAAATTGGACCACATGTGTAAATACCACATTATCTCTCTGGTGTGAGTAGTTACAAATATAAATAAGAACCAAAATGTACAATAAGATATTGTGAATAAGAAGAAAACTGTTCAAAAGAAAAAGGGACCTAGGAAGGGGAGTGGCGGAAAGGAGAGAAGGGACAGAAAAATGAGGTAAGAAGGATAAAATGAAAACAAATCTTTGTGAATGGGAAAGGGAAGAGGGTTTGAAGGAAGTGGACAGAAATGGGAGGGGGTAGGAATCATGTTCAGGTACAAAATGAATGTGATCATGGTATATACCTAAAATGTTCTAAAACTGTAACATAGTTAAAATGTCTAGAAAGAAGTGAAGACCTGATTCTATTTGGTAGAGTACTTGGGAAAATTGACTCCCAACAACAAATTCTGAGATATATTTAAGTAAACCAATTAGATTTCAAAGATATAGAAAAACATTCAAAGACTATCCAAATAAAACTAAGATTTGAGGTTCTAGTCAACCCAAATATTCTTCTTCTAGGTACTTTCCCAGAAGAATTGAAAACAACATGCCACAGTGATATATGTGCACTTCTGATTATAGTGGAACAATTTGTAATAGCTAAATCTTGGAAACAACCCAAATGTCGATTGATCAAGGAATGGATAAAAAAGATGTGGTATTTTTATGCAAAGGAGTACTACTCAGCTATAAAGAAGGATAAACCTGAGGCTTTTATAGGTTAATGGATGCAACTAGAGACCATACTCATAAGTGAAATAGATCAGACTTGCATGGGTATGCATCGTATTGTCTCCCTAGTGTAAATTAAAAAAAAGAGTAAATAAGATCCAAAATGTATAGCAGATATTGTGAGAATGAAAGGGAAAGAAAGTACTCAAGAGGAAAAACAACTGGGATAGGGGAAAGGAGAAAAGAAAGAAGGGGACAGATTATATATATGCATATGTCAATACATACAAGACAGATAACTATACTACTTGTCTGATCACTCTTTCATGTCTAAATCTTGTAATCTAAGCTACTTTCAGGATAACAACATGCAGTATAGTAAGTAGTGTTAATGTCCTGTTTTTTGAAATTCTGTCATTTTTATCCTTTTGTTTTTAAAATAAAAAAATCAAAAAACTAAAAATATTACTCATAAGGATAAAATAATCCAGCTAGCACAAGGTTTCCAAAGAGCAATAGGTAAGACAAAGCAAAACAGTATTAAAAAGCACTGTCAAAGAAACCAGAGAAGAGGAATGCTGAGTCAACGGCTCCATTTTTTAAGAATTGACTCGTGAGAAAACAGCTATGTACGTGAAAGAACTTTGAGAATTCTGTAGCCTTTGTCCTCCTTGAGAAATAAATGAAAATTTATTGTACCAAGGAAATGCTGAGGAATTAACAACAAAAAAGCTGATTTTGAGCATTTAAACAGATAAAAGATCAAAGCAAAGGTAGGAAATTAATATCCAGGTGTATTATCTTATGATTAAGTAGAAATAAAACAACTAAAAAGAAAGGCACAGGGAAGAGGAAAAAGAAAACAATCTTTTCTAATTCTATAGGTACTAAGTGGAGTCAAGGATACTGCTAAAAGAATCAGCAAACAAAAATGTAGGAGCATAAGTACATTAAAGCAAGCATTCAGACAAAAACTCATTCTAGCAATTAACAAAAGAAAAGAAGAACTAAAATACAGTCTATGAGAACAGAAACACAGTAAATATTGCTTAACATTTTTAGCATTATGGTGATATCTACTAAGACAAAGTAGAAACCATATGTATTGGTAATATTAGTAAACGTGAATGAATTTAATTCACTTGTTAAAAGAAAATATTTTAAATTTTGCTCACAAAGCATGACCCACCCTTATGATGTACATAAGGGAAATTCCTCCAAGCACATCCACAGCTTGTGGGTTAGGAAGTCTAAAAGGAAGGTCCTAGAAAAAGAATACAAAACAAAAAGGGCTTGTAATCTATTTTAGAAAAAAAAATATTGTGAAAAAGGACAACTGTGGATGTTGAAAGCCACAATTAACAATAAAGATGTAAAAATATGAATGCCCAAGCACAAAATAGAGTAACCACTTCTACTTTGATAAGTAATACACAATAAAAGATGATAAGAGCTACAGAAACACACCAATAACAGATTTAAAATATTATAGTACAAATCAAGAGTACAAAATGAAACAAATAAGGATATAAAATAATTAAGCAATATAATAAGATACATTTTACTGTACAAACTAAAATAGAGAACAGCTCTGCACAGGTGCATAGAGAATATCTGTGCTTCAGACTGTTTGTACCCCTGATCCCAGCCCACAGTCATATGTTAAGTTCCTAAGCCTCCACCTAACTGTCTTTACAGGTAAGGCTTTGTAGGAAGGAGTAACGTTAAATGAAGTCAGAGCATGTAGCTCCGATCATATAATTAGTGTTTTTATAAGGTATGTAGCTCTCTGAGAATATACCGAAGAAGGACCTGTGAAGACAGGCAGAAGATCTCGGCAACTTCAATGAGCAGCTGAATCTGGCTGACTTTTATAGAACACAAATGCAAACTGTATATATTTTTATGTGCACATGTAATATTTGCCAAAATAAAGCAACTTTTAATAAATTTGGACCTGCATGTGGACTGAAAACATACAAAATGTATTATATGACCACAGCAGAATTAAACCAAAAGCCAATAACTGGAACATAACTAGAAAAATCTCCAGAGTTTTTTTTTTATTTTCTTTGTTTGTTTGTTTTGTTTTGTTTTTCTTTTGTCTTCCTAAGACAAGTTCTCACCACGCAGTTCAGGCTGGCCTTGAGCTCACTTTGTAGCCTAGGCTGGTCTTGAGCTTGCAACAATCTTTCTGCCTCAGCCTCCCAAGTGCTGGCATTACAGGTGTGTGCCACCACACCGGGCTTTGCTGCCCACTGTTAAAGACAAAGTTGCACTGGAAATCAGAAAATGTTTTGAACTAAATTAATATGAAAATACAACTTATTAAAATCTGCAGAACACAGCTAAGGCTACTGGAAGGAAGTTATACTTACAAATTTGCATGATAAAAAAGATTAAAAATCAATTACATAAACTTTGTTCTAAAGAAATTAGAAAAAGTACAGCACATTAAGCCCCGAAGAAAGGCAACAATAAAGATTAGAAAAAGAATCAATAAGCTAGAAATCCAATGCACAACGGAGAATTAAAAAGCCAAAAATTGGCTTTCTTGAAGATTAATAAGATTTATAAACCTCTAGAATTTTCAAGATAAAAAAGAGAAAATCTTATTTTTCAATATCAGAAATGAAAACCTCACTGAGTGTTACAGATATATAGGTGATAGTAACAGGACGTGGTTAATAAATTTATGCCAACAAATTTGACAACTTCTATTATACACCAACTTTCTTAAAATATAAGTTTCAGGAAAACTGACAAAACAAAGAAATACATTGCCAACAATCCTTTCTTTAACAAATTATATTCATTGCATAAAACCTTCACCCAAAGAAAACTTTGAACTTGATGGCTTTACCAGTGGATTTAGCCAAACACTTACTGAGGAAAAAATATTGATTTTACCACAAGTATTTCAACACAATATGGATTTAATATTTCACAGAGCATTGCAAGAAGCCATATCCTTGCAAGGACAAAATGACAGTGTAATGCTGTGGAACAAAGAATCCAGAAGCCAAGCCATATACCTGTGCTTATGGGTCTACTACAATAAACATCTCATGGTAATTTCTCAGGAAAAAAATCTTTTCAGTAAATAAAGTTCTGCCAAACAAACAGCAGAGCTTTCGTTGCTATAACAAAATGCTTGAGATTGAGTACTGTAATTTATTAACAAAAAAAAAAACAGAAATGCATTTCTTCACAGTTCTGGAGAGTGGGAAGTCCAAGGTCAAGGTGCCAGTGCTGGTGTCAGGAGACAGCTGCTCTTGATTTCCAAGGTGGTGTCTCGTTGCTCCATTCTCCTGGGGTAGCAGACAGATGGGGAAAAAGACCAGTCCTGGCTGGAGCCTCTTTTATAAAGACCTCAATCCTGTTTCCTGATCCCAGAATATTTTAGTATGATCATGTAGACGACTAAGTTTCAACGCATGAATTTTGGAGGGAACATAATTTTGAGTACAGTATTCATATTAGAAAATAATCCATTTCTCATAATATATGTGAAACAAATTCAGACTATTTCAGAGGGAAGAGTATTGTGCTCAGGGGTATAATATTTCCTTAGCATGCACAAAGCCCCACATTTGGTCATCAGTACCAAAAAAAAAAAAAAGTGAGAGAATTGAGAATGTAGTTCAGTGGTAGAGTGTGTACCACTTGTGAAGTCTTAGGTTCAGTCTTTATCATTAAAAAAATACTATCCCCTTTACTTGCATATTTTTAATATATTTGACATGGAATTTTTATCCTTCACTTACAATGAGTTCCTACACATTGAAAAGAAAACGATATCATAATGAAAAATCAGAAAAAAAGACAAGACTCATACTTCATGAAAGAGAATATCCTGACAGCATTTAAAAACTGCTTATTTTCAATATACATCAGAGAAACACAATCAAGTCAGAATCAGTTACTTCTGCACTTATCATTGGATTTGGGAAAACTGGAACAGTCACAGTCATGATAGGTATACGAACTGACAGAGCCATGTTCCATGGCTGTTCTATGGCAGTATCTATTAAAGACTCACAAACCCTGCCTCTCAGCAATTGCAGTGCTGGCTAAGTGAATGCAAGTGTCCAATAAATGACATGTATAAGAATGCTTACTGCAGAAATATTCTTAATAGCTAAAGCTGGAATAAATCTAACTGCTCATTGGGAGTAAAACATATACATAAACTGTGGTATATCCACATAATAGAATATCATGTAGCAATGAAAAAAATGAACTAGGACTCAGGCAACAACTTGGATGGAGTTCATGGAGATAGTCTGGAGGGAGAGAAGTCAGACACAAAATTGTGTATATTATGGAATTCCTTTTCTATCAAGTTCAAAAGACCAAACAAGTCTAAAGTGGTAACTGAATGGTAGTTTCCTCTAAAGGAAGAAAAAAAACCAAACAAACAAACAAAAGAAAACAAGGAAGGTGCCTGAATGAAGCTTGGGTTTACTATACATGGTCTATTTTATTATTGTTAGTGATGTCTAAAAAGATGTATAAAGGTGTACCAATTATTAGATAAGAGTAGCTAAATAATATTCAATTTTTAAAAAGCAAGTGGCACTTTATGTATTAAAAAACACAGAGGCAAAAGAAAGATATTTTCAGACAAAAACAAACATGTTATCAGCAGTATACTTCATTATAAGAATTCTGCAGCGGTTCTTTTTGGCAGAAGGAAAATGATACTGGATGGAAACGCAGCACTCCAGAAAGGGAGGGAGCGCTTCCTCAAGGTTGAATGTGTGGGCAGAAAAAAGTCAAAACCAGAATGGCTCTTGTGGAAATTAGAGCATCTGTTGTCAGGGTTTGCAAGAACAAGACAAAACAGGGCACGTAACTTATGGTATAATTTTATAATAGTCACTCAAAGAGTCAAACACCAAAAGCTCAGGAAATCTGCCCACACACTAAAGACCACAAAAAATCCAGCTGAGGGCCTGTATCCCATAGCAACAGCTTGCTTGAGTTCAGCTGAAGACCTAGAGCTGGTGACAATGCACCCCCCATAAGTTCAACTGGAGGCCTAGAGCCCATGACAATGACGCATGCAAATCTGTTTCATGGATCTGTGCTGGGAAGGCCCAAAGGTCAGTGGTGGAAGCCAGAAAAGCTGTGCCAGAGGGACGGAGAATCTGTGCCAGTAGGCTGAGTATTCTGCACTGGAGCCAGGAAGCAACACTCGAAGTAAGGAACAGGGCTCCCCCAAGAAGTATCACAACAATCCTTAGTGACTAAGTTCCAAGCTTCTCTGATGATGAGAACAGCTAAGTTCATATCATGATGCCAGCACAACAAGCTTCTTCTGGAGATTGATGAGCACACGTCTTTCCCACTGGGGCCAGGAAATTATGCTCAAAGTAAGGGGCAGAGCTCCCCAAAGTGAACCGCAGCCATTCTCAGTGACACGGAGGTCCTGAGCACCTCCAATGATAAGAATAGTAGAGTACATGCCAGAAAGCCAGCATGACAAGTTTCTCCTGGAGATTAAACAGCACGTCTTCCCCTCTGGAACCAGGAAGCAATGCTCAATGTAAGGACCAGAGCTCCCCCAAAGTGAACCACAGCCACTCTCACCAACAAAGTCCCAAGCTCCTGCAATGACAATGGTCCAACTCGCACTGGGGAGGCTAATCATGAAGAGCTCCTCCAGGAGAACCAACAGCTCAGAACAGCAACAGTTACAGAAATCCACAATGCCTCACTAGTCTTCTCCAAATCTCTACTTATGTTGGCAACTTTCCTCAGTGGAACATCTATGCTCAGCATCATGCTGATTTAACTGAGCTAGTGTTAAGTTGACCACCAGTTTTTAATCCATAACAGCTACATTCTTTTTTTAAAATTTACTCTTACTGTGTACCTTTGGAGTTTGTATATAGAACACTTACATAAAATTAATTTTGTTCAAAAGATGTTAGCTGAATTGTTGATTAAATGACTATCTGAACCAAATTTTAACCCCACAATCATTCTTGAGAAAGAAGCATGTTCCAGAAGTATAGCTTTTCCTGCATAGCCACCATTTCTGAATCCTCCTATGCTAAGCAAGGCCACTCCAAAATATGCCAGTTTGGGATAGAGCTACTTTGGGAAACTGAGAAGATGCCAACAAAAGCTCTCTATTCTACTATTTGCCTCAGAAAAACAAAACAAAACAAAACAAAAAAACCGGGTCATAAATTTGCAGAGCATCCCTCCCCTATGCAGGGCAGAGAGTAGGAAAATGTCAGTTTGTCAAGTTTCAAGACTATTTCCAAGTATTATTTCTAAGTGAATACAGCATGAATTTTAAATCAGCATGTGTTTCATTCTCATGTGACTTTCGGAACTTTAAGGTATTTCAGGTGCTCTGAGGTTCCTGGTTATTGCACTTGACAATTTTAGTTTTAGCTAAAATAACTCCAATGACTCCAGCAAAATACTTGTATCCGTAACTGTATTTCGCAATGATGATTTTTCTACAGATGTCTCTTTGAAGGTCTGTTCAGGGATTCAGGGATTCAGTGGTGCTGAAATTGTTCCTTAGGTGGGGATGGCAGGCACACAGTGCAGTGAGGAAAGGCGGGATTTGTCACCACACTGGAATATTCCCTAATTTAGTTCAGACCGAAGGTGCACGTGGGGTTAGGCAAAGCCCTTAGCCCCTCCTGCACCCTCTTTCTGCAAAAGAAAGACATTCACCCAATCTAGGTGATGAATGGATGTGAGGAAAATCATCAAAATGATATGACTATGTTTTCTAGAATTTAAACAATCCTAAAATAATATTACTGTCATTTAAAAAATTTATTTTAAAGAGAAAAAAAATGAAAAATCAAGACACAACAATCAAAAGTCAACAACAAAAGCAAAATGACACAAAAAACAATAGCAATATAGGATTTCAAAACAAGATGATAGAATTTAACAATGGTTGTTATACTGCATATTGTTATCTTGAAAATAGTTGCTCAGGTTATCAGATCAGGCATGCAAGATTACTGTAATTCTTAATCATTTTAGTTAGTGTTATTCAAATGTAGAAGCAAATGTATTAATATATTTCATAGTGTTTGACCATTTTAATAGTCATAAATTAAGTATGCAGAGCAATATTGAAAGCTGGTGTCAAAGGAAAAAATTGCAACAATTTAATTTAATGATCTTAATTGACTTTATTTTTGATTCTAGAATCAAGAAAGACTTCATTTTCTAAAATAGATGAAGTGCTAAGCAGAAGTTAGTTTTATAAAGAGAAGAACTGAAGAAAGTAGATACAAAAACAAGAGGATTGATCCTTTCAAAATTACCTTCATTGTAAGGCAGGAAAGAGCAGTAGAAAAGTCGTTAAGTGATCAACAGCAGGTTACCTTTTTGTACAAGAATCCTCTATTTGTACAAGAATCCTCTTAAGGTAGAAGGAACTTTATATTGACAATTGAAATTGGCTTGTTTGGAAAATTTAGTTCTCTCTGTCTGTCTCTGTCTCTGTCTCTGTCTCTCTGTCTCCATCTCTATCTCTGTCTCTCTCTCTCTGTCTCTCTGTCTCTGTCTCTGTCTCTCTCTCTCTCTCTCTCTCTCTCTCTCTCTCTTTCTCTCTCCCTTCTTCTCTCCCTCTCCCCTGATTTCTTAAAAGGTCAAATAATAATTTCAGTTGGGTAACATGACTCCATTTTGGTTTTCAGTCTAATCTGTTGCAGCACATTGCTTAAATAAATGACCTGCTGTAATGATTGTTTTGTTTAATACTGATTAAAAGATGCCTCCACATTTTGCCTTGCATGATGGTCTTCCTTTAAAACAATTCTGCAGAGATTTGGGAAAAGCTTATTGACTGATTTGTTAAATGAGAAGCTCAGGGATTTGCGATAAGAAAAATCTTGATAGAGTAAAAAGAAACACGATACCTACGAGAACAGAGTGCCATTGTTTCTGACCTCCAGTGGATCTGCCTGGAACTCACTGACACACAGAAATTCTGAATGTGTTAAAGTTAATTACAAGGGTCAGAGGATGGAGGGAAGGAGATGTGTGGAAGGTTAAACTGTTAACAAGATACTAGCGGAGAACAAAAGAATATTTAACTTCACTCAAATTCCATCATGACCCCAATCTGCTTACAACCTCAATGATCCCAAAGCAACAGTTACTTCTCTTCATGGACTCTCTTCCTATCCCAAAGCTTTCCCACTTTATGTAATTCCATTCCTTTTAGCTATAGACTCAAGGAAAACAATATATTCCTTCCTTCTCCAATTTTTTTTTTTGGAAAGCAATGTTTTAGTTCTGATCTTGTAAACATATTGCCAACTGCTATGCAGCTCTGTTGCTATGAATTGTGGGGAATTTTTCCTAAGATCTAATCATTTTTCTGGTTCATATCTGCAATGTCTTAATAAACATTTTACTTTCAGAAATCCATTTATCTCAAGAGTTTTAACACCACAGCTTAAAATGGCAGAAATTCAAGGTATGCTTATAACTCATAAAATTCAACTTTTAGAATATCTTGAAATAAAACAAGAAGAAAGAGGAAGAAGAGGAGGAGAATGGAAGAGGAGGAAGAGCAGGAGGGAGCAAAAAAAAAAAGAAAAAAGAGAAGAAAGGAGGGAGAAGAATGAAGAAAAAAGGAGGGAAAGAGGAAGGAGAATTCTGTTTCCACAATAGTGTTGTTAGATTTTTAGAAAATAGAACTGTCATAGCTCCCTATTAACAATAGGTATGGGCCACAGTGGTGGAGAACCTACTAAACCATTCAGTAAGACTTACCTACGGTCTTGGCTTTTAAAAGATTGCTGAAGGCAGAATTTATATGTTTTTGTTCTTTTATCACCTCATGGTTAGACTATAAATCACATTCTGGGACCATCTACAAGGAATCTGGAGTATTGAGAGCTTCGTTTGTGCTTCTTTAAGCAAAACCCACTCTTGAGTCTCTCCCTTCCTCTTCAGGAAGGATTCATAGAGCAGTTCTGTGAGTATACATCAGAGCAAGGGGCAAGATTCATTGCTGAGTGAGTGGCACCTCCCAAGCTCTATTACAACCATCCGTCACCAAAGCAAGTTGTTGCTCTAATGATATATTAGTGTAATAATCTACGCAAGACACATCAGTGATGTATTACTCAGAAGATGGCCCTATTTATGGAAGTGTGGCTCCAGGAAGCTCCTGGGTACTTTTGGAGAAGTTGGACAACTTCCATGGAATCGAATCTCCGCCAAAAAAGCAAAACACAGTGGAAGGCATTTTCTGAGCAGCGGAGAGGAATACTGGTTGGAAATAAATCTCCTGTCATCTTTGTAATAAATCTACAGCCCTCTTTAACCTTGGTGTCTAATTCTAATTTGCAGGCACCATCTTGCTCCGCAGAGAAGAAGCTGACTTTTGCAATGGGGAGCTTCTGGCTCAGAAGACAGACAAACTCTCCTTTTTATATCTGTTTCTTACAGAGTCTGTAGTACAGAATACCTTAGAGATTTTCAATTAGCTTGAAATAATTGAAATCACCTATAATGACAATCTCATTGAACACTCATTTGGTATTCTCATATATTTCATTGCTCCTCTTGCTCTATAAAAATAGATTTATTTCCCTCCCATTTCTCTTTCCTCACAATGTTTCTTGTTATTAAAAACAGAAGATTGCTTGTCAAATGTTTTATTTGCCACATGTGTGAAACCATCCATCATCTACTCCCTCTGTGTGTACATGTGCATATGATTAGTTGAACTTCACTCATCATATTCGTGTAAAAAATACTGCTAATTGGATGAACACATACATAAAAGCTAATTAAAATGTAGCATTTACATCATAATAACTGTACTTGGTAAAGGCTAATAGAAACATAATGGTAAGTGCAAAAGTCTACCCTACAAATTGTACCCTATTCACATAATTGCTCTTGCACTAGAGGTGAGTTCCTTAGACAAAATTTATGACGCCAATCGCATTCATCTCTATTTGGTAATGAATTAAATGTACAACTTCTTGAAGGAAGCAAAAGGTCAAGCAGGAAAGAAGGACAGCACATCAGTCCAATGGCTCTCAGAATGTTTCTGGGAGTGAGGCTGGTCTTTTCTGTCTCAGTTTCTTCGTCCAAAGTGTACAGGAAATAGGGCTCTAGGCCATGCTCACAGCCAGAGAACATTAGGCTCTGTGATGGGTTCTCAGAAAAACCATCCAGGATTGCTGACCTAATACAGATAGTGCTTTAGGCTGGTACTATGTTTTGAATGTGTGTGCAGCTAAATTTCACATATTGAAATCTAAGACTACATGTAATAGTATTAAGAGTAGGAGCTTTGGAAGATGATTAAATTATGAGGAATCTACTCTCATTAATACATTAGTCCTTGTAAAAGGACTCAGGAGGAACTAGTTAATTTTCCTTTTTTTCCTGCCATCTCTTCTGCTATATAAGGTGTCATATTGAAACCAAGCAATGGGTCCTTACCAGACACTGAATCTGCCAGAAATTTAATCTTGGACTCAAGCCTCTCCAGCTCTGAAAACTAAATTTTCATTATTTATAAATTATGGTCTCAGGGATTTTTTATAACAGCACAAACACTACAGATATTTCAAATGAGTGTAAATCCATGAAGTTACCTATTTGTGCTTCAATTTGCTTGTGGTTACACTCTATTGAACAGAACCACAGTGTCAATGAGGGACTGTGTTCATGGTTATGAACATCTCTGGAACTCTCCTGTCTCTTCCTTTTGCTTAGCTGCCTTAGTCTCTATTCCCTTTTCTCTTCACTCCCAACTGACATCATTCCAGTTCTTCACAGGGTCAGCCCAGCTCCAGGCTTCTTGTCATATTGTCTCTGACTAATGCAGAAACTAGGAAAAACTAGAGGAATTCCCCCCATCCAGGCTACAGGACTTCCCTGGCAGCCTGCCTATAGAGCACTGGGTGACCCCTGCTCTCCAGTGAACATGCTAATGAGGATGATTATGCTAACAGTGATTGTGTCTTTAACAGTTACAAAGAAAGGAAGTCATGTTATCTCTCTAATAATTATTAGTATTCAAAGACTAATTTATCTTGATGAAACAAGATTTATCCCTGGAAATTGAAGATGGCTTAAAGTTCTGGATACAAATAGACTTTAAAACCTAATAGGATCTACTTATACAATGTTAATTTTAGTATAATAAATTGGTGCAGTCCTTTGGGAAAAAATTTAGCCATAGGCAAGACACATGAAATATATATGAGCTTAACCCACTGATCTTACTTCCTAAGAATTTCCCTTAAGGGAGACATTCTGAGGCATACATTATACTCTTTCTTGCCATATCACCCCTTCTCATGTTTTTTTTTTTTTTTTTTTTTTTTTTTCACACAAGACGCCTTTGCTTCCCTCCAAAGCTACTGACTCTGGAATAGGCAACTCCAATTTCATCTTGAGGGTCTGTTTCAGGCTTATAACTGACAAGGAGCTTTCTATATGGATTGATTTTTTTCTCATAAAAGCAAGATTTCCAAAATGAAGTCCCAAAAACTGCTCCCCTTTACTCAGGGAAGGCTGAGACCTTCAAGCCTAGTTCACTATCTTTCTTCTAAATCCTCAAGTCTGTCAGCAAAAAAGGCTCCAGTGCCGTTATACTGCTGCTCTTCCACTTCCTGGACCATGGAAGAACTCACAAGTCTATTGGCTTGCCATTGTACTTTGCCAGTTGGGTCTCCAGATGCCTTTCCCTGCACTGCAGGGTGTGTTACATTTTTTTCCTATACGAGACTGCCAATCTTATCTTCTTTGCACGACATTCTTACATGAAATATTCAAGTTCCTTCATGTAGTCTGTATTGCTTTTTTAACTACCTTTTCTTGCTCTGCTCTTGTCTTCCTTTGCCAGAGCTGCCACAAGCGAGGTGATAACAATAGTCATCCATTCTCCTACGCTTCTGGGTGCTGGAACTCCCAGATCCAAATATCAGTAGACTGGTTCCTTGTGAGGGAAGGATCTATATCAGGACTCTGTCCTTGGCTTATAAATGGCTGTTTTTATGTTCATGTTCATAAGAACACCAGTTGTATTGGATTAGGAATCAACTGTACTCTCATAGGAACTCATTTTAACAAATCACATCTTCAAATTCCTATTTGAAAATATAAGGTTATGCTCTGGGGTTACTGAGATTAGGACATTTAAAAGAGGTGTCAGTTCAACCTATGACACAATGACTAGACTAAACTTTTTGTCTCAATATATTTTCTCATCTCGTTCCAGAGCCTAATACCCCACCCAATGTGTCAGGTGCATATACAAATATTCCTTTTTTTGGTTGATGACCAAGTATACAACATATAGGATTTTGTTGGGTGGATGTTAGAGTTTATTGATCCTCTGTGATACAGTATACACAAATGAGAACTCTGCAATGTCTCACCCAAGGCTAATGTTAGATAAGTGTTTACAAATATTCCATAAAATAGACATTTTTAAAACATTTCTCCCAAATCTGGTACTTCTCTCTTCTACACTTGTTAGTCCCTGAATAAGAAAGTGACCCAAAATATTCTGACATGAAATTACCCCATCATATTAGCTTAGTTATTAAGAGCCCAGTGTATATAACAGCAGCACTAAATTCTATGCAATGCTTTGCTGACCTCAGGTCCACCTAAATCCTACACAAAATTGGACTGAAGCAGGGGAAATTAGTGCTTATGGTGGCATTTCAAAAAAAACCTTAGTTGTAGCAATGAGGAGAACCATAATTCAGCAAAAAATGGTTGACATTCTGTCACATAAGCGGTAGAAATGTCAGTGGAAATCAAACATTGTCTATGTTGACCTCTAATTATCATTCAGTGTTATACATGGTTAATAGTCACTCTCAACAATGTTCTCCTCTGTTTTCCTAATCAGAGAATTTCTACTTCTGCTGTCCTGTTTTGAGAAGTTATTTCATTGGCTTTGCTGCATTTCATATTGTTTCACACCTGTCTCCCAGAGAGACTCCAAACATCTTCAGAGCAGAAACCCAGCTCTCAGACTACTCACTTTACATATGCCAACAGCATTGTTGGTTCTGGAGAGGAATGGTTGGTGGATGTAGTTAGGTGAGCTTTCTGTTCCCACATTTGCCTCCCTCTGGAGTGTTCTCCGTTACTACAGAGACTGGAGATGTAAGAACTTGCATTTAGGCATCTCTGGAAGTCAGAAATCTGGATGAAAATTAGATCCAAATGATGAAATATATTTACATGAGGCTCAGAAGGCAGAAGGAGAGTGGGGGCCATTTTGTATCTGTATTTTGGCTACTCCTATTGTTCTGCTACATTATAAAGACACAGAATTTAAGACGTCTGAAGCGTTCTGCCCCCAGCTTCTTGGGAAGTTCTCCTACTAAATACAGTGGTTCCCATGCCATTTTTATGATTCTGACTCTTTAGACTTCGTAATTGTCAAAGCATCAATTTCCCTATATTAAACCCCTTTCTACTTAAAATACCTAAAGCACTTTTAGTTTGTATTGAACTTTGGCAATAACAAATGGTAAATGAGATTCTGTTTTGCCATTTTAGGGCTTGCAGTCAGGTTTAAGGGGTTAAAATAAGGGAAATACCCTAGTATCCCATCAGTGAAGGAGTACCTTAGGAATTACAGTGTATTAACACTAAGTAGATAACCTATGAGACATTTTGTTGACATCAAAGTTTATAAAAGTGAAGAGAGCATGAATTATATTTTGTTGGCCAAATATTGATCTGATAAATAAAAACCAAAAATATTGATGATGGTTAATTGTCTATGTAAAGTTCTATACATTGATAAATAGAAGTAAACTAAAAGTAAAATGATTATTTTGTAAAATGATTATATTTTGGTAATATAAGTGAAATTCTTAACCACTTGAAGTTTTACTCAAAGGTTATGCAAAATTGTTTTGGTAAAAAGTAAAACAGAAACATGCAGAAACTGACATATAAAAACATCAGAAAGAGGACAGACAATTATCAAGAAAATAAACCAGAGAAACAAGACTTAAAGTAATTAGGATTCATGTTATAAATATATTAATCAAATATTTAATGTAATATTATGCATTTTGTATACGGCATTTCCAACTTTTCATCTAGCAAGCGAGTATTTGTCCCATACAGTGCTCCACGTGAGGCTGTAGCCTTGAGCACAGCAGATGCTTCTCCTCACACTTATTCTCACCTGCTGACATTCTCTTATTAGCTCACAGTGCACTGAATCTATCCCCATTTTGCACAGAGGAAATGGAGCCCGCCAAGACCAAGGGGTTTTCTAGTCATACAGTTGGTTGATGACACAGGTGAAATTAAAGCTCAGTGCTCTCAGCACATTCTCTCTTGAAAACGGGGAAGGTTTAACCCTGTAAGGATGGCTCTCGGATTAGAGACGGGAACATGCACAATGACAAGTGCTATGAGACATCATTTGAACTCATGAAAAGTGAAACTGATGGATAAAAAGTGACTAAAGAGAGGAAAACAGGCAAAAGAAGAAGGAATCACAAGAGGGGAGTCAAAAATGAGAAAAGCTGAATTTTGTGCATTAAAACAGTATTGACTAATTTCACATTTTTTGTTTTGTTTTTATGTGTAGGATAGAAAAATAATTGCAAATCTATGTAATGTGTAAATGTAATTTAGAAAACTCTATCACATTTCTTTAGGTGAGAGCCATGAGAAAAAGATAAAATGTTCTTCTCTCCTGGGAAGCAAGGTGTATACCATATTTTCCTTCATATAACATGTTATCTGAAAGTTTAAAGGTTGCAGAGATAAACATCTAACCAAGCCAATGATCTTCTTTTTTGCAAGCTAGCTCCATGTCCAGCGCTGGGGATGGGAGTCAGCTCCTGTCTGACGGTTCAAATGAATACGACCCCTGTCTGGGCCAAGAAAGGCCAAAGGAGCAGGCTGTTGTTATAGAAGCCTAAGGCATGGCTCATTCTGTCTTGGTTTAAGAAAAGAATCAAAGAGCAAAGCTTCTTGTCAGTGCCAAGAGATCAAGACTCATCTCTCGAGGCTCCATCTCCAGCCAACTAGGAAATGATCTCTGTTCCTGAAGGGTTCTGTGATCCACAGGCTGCCAGGCCAGCAAGTGGTATTCAGTCCCTTACCTGGGCTAGAAGCTTCTGACTATAGATCACATTCCAACTTAGCCGGCAGACACAATTTTCTTGATTCAAACAATATGGTTCCAATTTTTAAGTCAAAAATAGATATTGATATTTGAAAATTAAGAAATTCCTTAGAAATATATAGCTTTTTGGCTTCTTTTGAGTAGTTGGAAGAACCAACACCTTGTAAATGCTCTCTGATAGGGTACAATTTGGCCAGGATGGAATAGTGGCTGTCCCCTTCAGATAAGGCATGAGGACTTGGGTTGGCCAAGTCCTCACCATGCCCTATTACCTCCCCAGCATTAAGAATTCCCTTAAATCTTAAATGTTACCTCATATCTGGCCAAATTCACTCCTTTGTTTTATATTCCAGATTCTATATGTCATTTAATCCCTATCTCTTTGCCCCCAGAATTCTTTGCTACCTGCAGTCTCTACAGCTTGTAAGAAGTTCAGGCCTCTATACACAGTGATGGACAATGTAAGGATATGACCCAAAAGGTGAACTTGCCAGGTAAGCAGCAAGTGACTTCTCTACCCAGGAGCTCAGTGCCTTCACCCATGAGATGGGATAGACATCCAAAAGACCCCCAGAAGCCTTTCTAGTTCCAAAATTTTATGAGTTAATCCATCCTATTACTATTCCCTTGTCTGTGTACACCAATGTTACTAAAATTCCAAGCCCTTAAAATTAAAATCCCTCTGTCTCTATCCTCTTTCTGACATCTGCTAAAATCTTTCAGGTACTTTACAGCTGGATCCAGGTGTCAGAGACAAGATACCACCCTTATAGGCAACCAGGACCCTCCTGGCATCCCATAGCAAAAAACTAGACAGCAGTTTTTTCCATATGCACAGAAAATCACTTTAGCCTGTCAGGGAGCTCTTCTGCAGAGTAGCAGGTCACAGAGACAGGCCAGAGAGTCAACAGGCCTGAAAATTAAGCTTCCTTCTCTGCTTTGGAATTCATTTGCTGTGGTCAACTCTGAGGCAGCTTGACACAGGGGAAATGGAGTCTTCATGTGTGAGTTCTTGAAGCCAGTGTTTCAGTCCTTCACAAAGGTAGCTGATCTCCCAATAGTTATTAAATGCCACCGACAGCCCTGGCACTCATTCAAGGCATTGGGGGAAGCAGATAGAAGTCCTAGCTCCTGCAGAGTGATTTTTGAGAGAGCTGCTGTGAGAAGAAAGGTTCCATGGGACATCACAAATATATTCTGCCTCACATAAAAACATTTTTATGCCAAGTAATGTCCTTGACTTTTACCCTTCAACAAATGTTCCAAGAGTACAATACATTTTGTGACTTTTCACTAGTTATGCAGCATGTGGTAAAGTATGAATTAAAAGATAAAATTCCAAAGAGCACAGCAGAATGAATCTTCTTTCTTTGAAATGAATTTATTTGGTCTTTGTCCAACTGAAGTCTACTTTAAACAATTCTGTAATCCATACTTCTGACAAGGAATTGAAAATGATTGGGGGAAAATGTATCACATTAAATGCAGGATCAAATGGCACAGGTTTATTTTCTGTGCCAAAAAATAAATAAATCTAACGGGAGCAGCAATATCTAGCTTCGGAATAGTTTGGGGCTCAGAGTATTGCTCACTGTACTATTCAATAAAAATAAATAAACAAACAAACCATTTAAGTTATTTCACTGTACTCCAAAATCACTCTGTATAATGATATGTGGGACAATTGTTTTTGAGTAAAATAAACAAAAAGTTTTTAAATACTGGCTTTAACTCGTATAATACATTAGATCAATGTTTATCTGAAGAATTTTTTCCATTTGGAGAAAAATACATAAAAACTATGTTGTGGCTTCCTTGCAAATAAAAATGCTCATAGTATAAATTTTATCTACCGAAGTTATCTATAACATTTGAACTAAAAATGATTTATTTCCCTCGTTCCTCTTTAGATCTGCTTGCTCTGGCTTCTTCTCTGTTATATATCTGCCTTCAACAAATGGCTGGATTTGCAGGATAAGGAGTGAATGGTTGTTTCTGGTGAAAAATGCTTCCAAAAACAGTACAAAAATCTATTCTGACACTTTAGTCAATCATAAAAGAAGAATTATCCCAGGACCTTACCCTTTAAGTAAAAACAAGTGTACACAGGCCATGAGTTAAGTGAAACTGAATCCAAGACCGTTTCCATCCATTCTGCCATCTTTAATCTTTTGCTGGTTGATGAAAATAGGAATTATCTCTTGGCAGAAGAGTTCTGTGGTAAAGAGACAGTAGGGGTGTGTGTGTGTATGTGTGTGTGTGTGTGTGTGTGTGTGTGTGTGTGTGAGAAATGGAAATGAGCATATTGAGCTCTCTATTGTCACTTCAAGCTCTGAGATTCCTTGACTCTCGCTATTTCCCTAATAACCTCAAACTTTAAAAAGAATTCATTTACCTTCCCTGATATTTGAATTAGTTTCTAAAACATTTCATTAATTGAGAATCACTGATATTGATTCTTCTCTAAATAAAGCAATTTTACCTTTAAGGAGGAATTAATGATGTACTTGATTTTCATGTTTCCCTCCTTGTAAGTGATGACCTATTTTAACTAAATTTTGCCAGTCTCTTATTGGAGATTAATAAAAATACTAAGTCTTAAAGAAGAATTGTGTAGGTTGTGGGCTACGCTTGTGAGAACCCCAGAGAAATCACCTCATTGTGTTCAGCCTATAAAATGGTGATCATGGTATCACTCGTCTGTCCTTGGATGACTGTAAGGCTCAAATGAGGCAACAGGTGAAAAATGCCTGGAACCTAGCTCAGCATGCAGGAGCACTTGTGTATTGTGGGTGTTAGAATTCATCACTATTTACCTGTAGAAGCCAGACCTTTGGAACCACAGGAAGTCCATACAGCGCCCCCCACCTTGCCAAGTTAAAGTCAACACCACCTTGAAGATCTTTATGTATAATGTTAGAGGGCTTTTAAGAGGGTTGTTTATTCATCACATTTGAGATCTAATAATAACATTAATAATTATTCATGGGGGATCAAGATAATCAGAAACAAACTGATTGCTGGTGACTCATCAAGGCCATGAAATGAACCTGATAGTCTTGCTCAGGGGAATCAACACCAGAAACCCCTGAATTTCCAGGGGGATCCTGAGAAAAGGACCAGAGGTATTGAAGTCACCTCTGTCCACACTCAATGTTCTCTGTTTTGGTCTTGAATCTTGGTCAGTTCTCAAAGCCTGGAGGTCCTGGACAAATGGGTTTCTGTTAGATTTTTCTAAGGGACCTATTTCTGTTTCATTAAGTCACCCATTTATTTATTCATTTGTTCAATCTTTAAAAGCCCAAAAGCACATTCTAGGACCAGCACTCTGTGTTGGGAAAGAATGAAAAAGAACATATACCTGATCCCTGTCCTGATGGAGAGCAGGTAGTTTCCTGAAGAAGACTGATCATGTTGCACAAATAATAATTGCACAAATAAATATGCAATTACAAATTGCATTAAAAGCTGCCAAGGAAGAGGAGGTATGTAGAGAGAGCAGAGGGCGTGTGTTCAGAAGAGAGTCAGGGAAGGTCACCTACATAGAGGAGAGATTTCTAAACAGAGACTTGAAGTATGAGTCAGAGGAAGTAAATCCTAGAGAACATTCCAGGCAGATGATTTCAGAACAGAGAGTGGCATTGAGGGTCTTAAAGTGCTGGCAAGCTGCCAGTGTGTCTGCGGCCTGAAAAGGGGGTAAGAAGAGCTCCCCAGGACAACACAGGGCTGCTCAGAGCCAGGAAGGGAGGGCTTTGTGGATAAGGTGAGAGCTGTGTATATAGAGGCAACTTGAAGCAATAGAGAGAGGTCTCAAGAAGGAGAAGAAAGTGATCAGAAGTTTATAAGGAGCTCAAAGGCCTTATGAATGCTGATGCAAAGGATCAGGATAGCAAGGAGGGGCCAGCTAGGAGACCATTCCAGGCGATGGGAGGAATGCAGCAGACCCTGAAATCATTAGCTATTATTTTTGTTATTTAGTCCAACCCTGACAGTCATCCCTAGAATCATCAGAGGAGTATGAAAATGATCCTGCTCTGGAAAGCCTAAGATCTAATTCTAACCAGGTAATGAACAGCCCCTTAAAACTCTCTTCTGGATTCTGAGGTGTCTCACATTCAAATCCTGGTGAAGAGATGTCCACAAGGTACTTCAGAATGAATATTCTCTTCCTGACTCCTGGCACCACATTGGATTCCTTCACCAACTGCTGACTCAACCAAAAGAAGAGAAAGACACCTTTTCTCCTAAGTGCGGAAAACATGGCAAGTGGGTGGTGGATTGAGAGAAAAGTGTAAGGATTTTACCTGTTATCAAGATGACCAATAGGCAAAAAGTCACTGTAGTTATTTCAACATGAGAATTTAATACAAAGAATTATGGGCCGGTCATTACAGAACCGATACTAAACAATGAACTGTGGAGGTTAGGGGTCAGAAAGAATCAGAGATTATCAAAATTTAGAAGCTTGGATGGAGGAGGGGCCCTAAGATTGGGAACAGGACCTTTAAGGTGGGCTCACGACCTGGCTGATGTGGCAGGTGGACTGGAAGGATTCAGGATGAGGTTGATCCTGTGCATGTAAGGTCTGGAAATTAGGACCAACAAACTCACATGAGTGGGAGCAGAAAACTTTCCTGGCTCCATCTCCCTGCTTGGTAGGCTTCCACTAGCGCCATCTATGGGCAACATCCGTTTTGCTCCCTCATAGTGAGCCGCCAGGAAACAGATCTGAGGGTTTGCAGTCAGCCTCAGCACAAAAACGGGAGGTGTGGCTGAGAGGCAAGGACTTCATTCCTGGCAGCGCCCTGCATGATGGGCTGGCAAATCGTAGCTCCAAGCTCAAAATTTTAAAGACTTTCCATTATTCTGTACATACATTTTTGATAGACAGTATTAATAAAACATTAGTTTTCCCATTACCTCATTAGTATGCCTGCTTCTGGGAGAACACTAAGTATGTAGAGTACACAAAAAACTCTTCCAATTCAGTAAATGGGCAGATAAAAGTGTCAGGGAGACATTTCTCCAAAAAAGATATCCAAATGACTGAACAGCATATGAAAAGACGCTGAACAGTAGTAATTCTGGAGATGTAAATCAAAGCCATTTCACCACTCACTATATGACTAAGATCAAAAATGCAAATGAGGACGTGGGAAAATTGGAGCCCACATGTGTACAGGTAGTCTGGTACAGCTACTTTATAAAACAGTCTGGAAGTTCTTCAAATGGTTAAACAGAATTGTCGTATACCACACCTAGTTCTATTCCAGGTTTATATCGGAGAGAAAAGGAATCATATGGCCACATTCGAGGCACTTGCAGGCAGACGTCGGCAGCAGTCTCATTCATTCCCAGTTTAATTCCTGTTATGGTTTGTATCTAAGATGTTCCCCGAAAGCCTCATGCACCATGAGGTTGGGCTTCTAGTCTGTGACTGATTCATGGTCTAATGCTGGGATTAACACTGTGAGTGCTGCACTCACCCGAGGATGAGTAGCCTGCATGCAGTATAAGGGACAGAAAGGGGCTTGCTCACCCTCCTACCTTGTTGCTTTTACTGTCTTCTGCCACCATGAACTGTGCACCTCTGCCATGAGCCACCCTGCCTTGGAGCCAGTGGGTATGGACTGAAACTTCTACAAACTGTGAGTCAAATAAACCTCTTTTCCCTTTAACTATGGGTGTCAGGTATTTTGTCCCAGAAACAAGAAAAGGAACAAAGATGATTCCCACGTGATAGCTCCCTTCAAATCAAACTTCCGTTAACATTTCCTATATTGTACTTACGATGGCAAAAAAAAAAAAAAAAAAAAAATCTTTTGGTTCTCATCTATTTTTAAATGTCCTCATTTGTTTTCTTTTTTAGGTAATATCTTTTGGGTAAAGAATTCTGGGCTGACAATTTACTTTGTTTCTGATGCTTCAAAAATATCATTCTGGTATCTTTTGCACTTATTTATACTGATTACAAGTCAGCTGTCATTTGTACTACAGTCATAGGTTTTCTGCATGCAATACATCAGTTTTCTATGACTGCTTTGAAGCTTTTCTTTTTCTCTTTGGGATTCTGAAATTCGGTGGTGACACATTTAGATATTTTGGGGTATATATTCTGCAGGACATTTGCTAATATTCTTGGGTGTGTAGTTATGATTTTTACTACTATTTTAAAATTTTCTCTTATTTCTTCAAATATTTTCTCTCATATTTGTTTGAAACTACCAATATACATCTCTTGGATTAATTGATATCATTCCAAAGATCACAGGCAATCAGTTTATATTTAATGATTTTTTTATCCTTTAACATGCAAAATTTTTCATTTGTCTTCAAATTTATTATGTTTTCTGAGTTCTCCATCTGTTGTTAAACCCATTTTGTAAGTTTTATATTTCAAATATAATTTGGTTCTTTTTTAAATTTTATTTAAGGAGAAAAAAAAGCAGAGAAAGAGTACAAATTATACAGATTTACAGAAAAAAATAAACAGTAAGAAATCACTAGTTAATGGATTACATATTGTCATCTCAGAAATAATTGTTCAAGTCACAAAATTAAAGCTTGTAAAGTGGACATTTCAACAATGATACTGCAAACAGTTCTGTTCAATGATCCAATAAAACTCAGTGATATCATTTTCTACCGTAAACACTTCAATATACATGCAGTTATATCATTTAGAGCACTTTCTTTTCCTCTCTTTTGTACAATGACAATTACACATTTTGGGTTTTGTTACTCCCACAGTTCTTAGTACTTTTTTGGAAGGAAGTAGAACCAAATGTGACATAACAGAACAGAGTCAATCAAATCAAAAGGGTGGACATAATAGATAATGTAAAAGCATAATACAAGGTGATCAATAATGGTTGCCATAATGTCTCCGCTATCTCTAATAGAATTGCCTATATCATCAGTTATAATAAAATTGAACAAAACAGTAAAGAACAAAACCGACAAAACCAAAACATTGGAGACATTGTAGGTCTTCAAAAGTAGATAAAAGTCATTGAGAATGGGCGTCATAATGAATCTCACTATCTTCACAGCTGTTGCCTAAACTTTCGAACCTGGTACTATCAAGCAAAACAGAATAGGGGGACATCAGTCAAAAACAAGATGAGAGTAATACAGGGTTTTAAATCAAGATAATGGAAAGTCAAAGTGGGTTACTATAATATATCCTGCTATTTTTATTTATTTTTCCCTTAATTAAAAGGATAAAAATAAAAAAGTAAATAATGGAGTGGAGATTGAGATAAAAGAGGGCATAACAGCAAAACAGTGCAGATCAAAACATAACCATTTAAGCAGAATAGTGTTTCATCACAAGATAATCCTGACATAAAAGTAGTTACCATATTGTCTCTTTCCTTGAAATCCTTGAGTACAGCTTCGTATACTTTAGCATTAAGTATATCAAAACAATGTAAAACCATTTAAGAGAATGACAGCATTGCAGGGTATTTAGAATCAACTAACAGAAAATGAACAATGGTTTCTGTATAATCTCCTTGTCTTTAAAAGTTTTTGCTTATACTATCGTACATAATAAAATCCAATAAGATACAACCTGTTTAGACCAGTGGAGACAGAAGAACAAAAGCTTGATGAGACTTCAAAACAAGATGATACTAAATCATTATTACCTATTAAGACGTCATTTTCTCCAAAATAGCTGTTCCTATCATCCAATCTTCTCTGCCTCATTTCTGGTGAGCTCTTTTTCTGTCATTAGTTGTCAGTTTGTCTTCTTCATTTTGTTCTCTGCTCCATTCATTGTGGCCTCCCCGCCACTATTTCTGGATTCTTTGTATTTTTCTTTTTTTAGAATATCCTGCAATACTCTCTGTAGAGTTGAATTGGTGGTTGCAAATTCCCCCAGTTCCTCTTTATCCTGGAAGCACCTTGTTTTTCTATCAATCTCCAAGGACAGTTGTGCAGGATATCTCAATCTTGGCTGGAGATTATTATCTTTCAAAGCTTGAATTATTTCCCCCCACACTCTTCATGATTTGATGGTTTGTGCAGAGAAATCTGATGTAATTCTGATGGGTGTTCCCTTGTAAGTGGTCTGTTTCTTGTCTCTGACAGCTTTTAATATTCTGTTCTTGTATTGAATTTCTGGAATTTTTATTATTATATGCCTGGGTGTTGCTCTGTTTGGGTTGTAGGTGGCTGGGGTCCTGTATGCCTCATACATCTGAGTATCTTTACCTTTTGCTAAATTAGGAAAATTCTCCTGGATTATTTCTGCGAGTAGCTTTTGCAGTTCATTTGTTTGTGTCCCTACTTCTTCTTTTATGTTCTTAATTCTTAAGTTATGGATCCTCTTATCATCTTCTTGTCTTTGTATTATTGCTGTTTGTTTCTTTGTTACTTTTAAGAAGTTTTTCATTTCATTCTCCCATATTACAAATCTGCCCTCCAGTTCAGATAGTCTGTCCTTAGTTTCTTTCAAGCTGTTATGCTAGTTTTCGATAGAGTTTTTAGTTTCCTGGTAGTCCCTTTGAGCCTGCTTCACGTATGCTATGCTGTCTCTATTTTCTCCATCAAACAATTCTCCCCTCTTTTTCTGTTCTTCCATTCCACCATCCGTTTTTTCTTGGGTGGTGCTTAGCATTTCTCTAACTATTCTGCTTACTTCTAGCTTCAGGTCATTAATAACTTCATTCCTGAACTGATCTATGAGGCTCTCTAGATGGTGCTTTATCTATTGGTGCGGTGTCCGCTATTACCTGTTTCTCAGGATTAGGGGCCGAGGAGCCTTTCTTGTTGCTGCCTCTTCCCATATTCTTTGTTCCTTATATATGCAAGCTTATATAGGAGGCCCAGCTTCCCTCCCTGTCAGCCACAGCCTGATCCAATTGTGCCGGCTAGGTGTTCCCGCCCACTGCAGCACACCAGGAAATTCCAGGCCCCTCCAGGCCAAACTCAGGCTCTGGGATCTGGGTTGGGCTAGCCTACTGGGTCCGCCAGCAGCGTCACGTAGGCTAGGCACTTCTCACCAATCCCGCTTGAGAGGGGGATACGTGGCTGGAGTCGCTGCAGCGCCCTGCTCCCGCAAGTCTGCCCAGTCCCAGAATGTCCTCCGCTGGAGTCAAACTGTGGTAGAGTGTCAGTTTCTCTCACTCACCTCACCACAAGTCAGTGCACGGCTCCCCACCCGTCCTGTTTTCGACTCCATTCGCCAATTCCCATTCTCAGAGCTTCCGCGCATCTCTCTCCTTGCCGAGCCGATGTAGACGCAGCCGCTGCGCGGTGGGAAACCCAAATCGCGGCTTCCAGTGGCGCAGGCTCCAGCCTCCACACTGAGGCCCCTCTGTTCCTGTTCTAGTGCCAGGACTGCATTCCAAGTTGGTTTCTCTCAGCCCAGTTCATTCCTGGGTCAGCAGAGCATATATCTCCACCTGCTTATGACTCCTTACTTTGCACCATTCCTGAATTCTGAGCCATTCAGAGAGCCTCCGTAGCTGCTGTTATCTGTCCACCATGTTCCCCGGAAGTCCTCAATAATTTGGTTCTAAAATGATCATTTTAATTTCATTCTTCCTCCTAAGATTCCTACCAATTTATTCATAACACTTCATTTTCCTTTAAGTTTTCACAAAATTTTATATGAACTGTTTTAAAAATTGTGTATACTAATTCCAATATCAGATCACCTAGGAGTGTTCATTTCTATTGTCTTTCTTTCCTCTTGACTATGGGTCATATTCTCCTCATCCTTTTTACATCTAGTAAGTTCTGATTATATGTTGAGTAATATGAATGATGTACTGTAGAGACTATGGATTCTGCTTTATTTCTTTGAAGATTATAGATATTTTTTCTAGCATGCAATATACTTAAATTAAGCTGATGAGTCTGATTTCTCTGGGCAGGCAGAAATTAAAATCTCCACTCATTTCTTTCAGATTTTCTTCTGAAAGTTCTCCAGTTCTCCTAGGATCTTTCTCTTGCATATGTATTTCAGGTGTGAGCTTGGATTTTAGAGGATCTTGTATTCAGTTTTTGGGTCTCCTCTCTCTACAGTTTCCCCTTTTCAGAATAGACTTCTCTCTTTGTTTTCCAGCTACTATGGGAAATCTGAATTCTATCTTTGAATATTTAAAGCAGTAAATTAAGGGAATTTTGCTTCATTTCCAGCTATACCATGAAAACTTGAGTTTGTAAGCAAAACCTTACACAAATATAATTTTCACACAATATATTTCATTTCAAAAACCATGCCTCTCCATTTTCTGCCTTCTCTTAGTCACTTTCTAGTTTATTCAAATAGCTATTTAAGAAATATTTCGTAGGGACTGGGGATATAGCTTAGTTGAAGAGTACTCACACTCATGTAAGCCAGCGCTGGGTGATATAAAAATTTAAACAACCTGGTGATGGAGAAGATGGTTTGCTGTTATATTTATTCTTTTTTTTTCAATTATGCGTAAGATTTTCTTGGGTTAGTCAACAGGCTTTTGTCATGAAATTTGTGATTGCTTAATCTCCTATTGAACTATTTATCTTTCTGTTTACCTTAAGAGCTTTCTGTAGATTTAGGAAGTTTATTTATCCATCACTTTGTCAGAAATACTTCTTCAGATTTGCCTGTTGCCTTAGACTTTACTTAAGATGTTATTTTCATATTAAAATTTTAATTTTATAGGCAGTAAAATTTCCCAATTTTCTTTTATGAGTTCAATACTGTGCTTAAAAGCCTTTGCACATTACACAATTATAAACAGACTCATATATAGATTTCTTCATTCTTTGAGAGGTTTATTTCTTTATTTTATTGTATTGTTTTATTACTTAATCTGCCTAGAACTATAATGTGTGAAGTAAATATTCTGTTTTTCTAAAGGCAGTCATAATTTCATTGTACATTTTAACAATCCTTTTCTCTATATATTTGAAGTTCTTACCTATATTATATTATGTCATGTTATATTATAGATACATTACCTTTCTGAGTTTGATTGTTTGGCACCCAAGATTGAACTCACAACCTTGCACTTTGTAAGCAGGTGCTGTGCTGCTGAGATAGATCCCTGGCCCTGAGTCTGATTTTTTTTTATTAACTTGTTGCTCTGCTCTGTGTGATATAATCTTTGTTCAGCAATAAACTGTCTTCATTGCTGGGACTTCATTTCCTATGTTAATAGTCACTGGGGCTAGCCTCATGGGGCAACTGCCTTTAAATGCACTAACAATGGTTTAAAGTTGACAGTTGTTTCTGTGAACATTTTCTTCATTTTTTACAACAATGATGGACAGAAAGGTGGTATGTCTTGGTGACTGCTGATCTTGTTCATGTCGTGAACTGCAGATACCCTTCAGAGCTTCCTGCCTAGTGAGAGCTAATGGCATTTTAGATCAAAGAGCACTGTTTTTAGAGTACCCAAGCAATTATCCTGGCTATACAACATCAGTTACATTTCCCAAATTCACACTGTAAGTACTGTATAATAAAAATAATTCTAATATAAAATAAAAAGATCAATGGGATATATTTTAGTTATAATAAGATATCATTATCAAAATTCAATTGAAAATAATTTAATGTTGCCATAATAAATATTCATTAAGTAATTGAGACAAATATTCTACCAATCTACACATCATACTAAAATATTCTGTATGCTAGAATCATAGTGTAAAAATTTTTTTTAAGATTATAGACATGCAAACAATATTGAGTTGTGCATACTTTTAGGAGGTTCTATTTCATTCAACATGAGAAGTTTGTTTGCTGACATTTACTAAGATGCAAAAGCATTCACACTAGAGAATACAACTAAGGGACTGAGAAAGACCCAGCCCAATTAGTCATACACGTTCAAGAAAATTCTATTTGTAAATGAAGTCTACTTCTTGGAAGAATTGCTTAAGCCATGAATTTTAAAGGTATCAATCCAAGCAAACTAAATAAAAGTACATATTTAGGTGTTGGGGTGTAGCTTAGTGGTAGAGCATTTGCCTAGCAAGTGTGAGAACCTGTATCTAATCCACTAAATAGTTTTTTAAATGCATATTAGTCCATAGAGGGGAGAAGCCATTTTCTTGTTGATGTTTACTATTTTAAATTACCCTTCAAATCTAGCCTCAAAAGAGAGTTAGTCAGGATTTCAACACCAGCAAATAACAGGTAATAAACCAACCTAGTCCTTCAAGGGTGACAGATGATTGAGATTCTGTAAAATTAAAAAACTGTTATGTCAAGTAAAAGACATAATTTTTTAGAAACTACATATGTATGTACATCTCTATGTTCATGTAAAGATATGCTAATGTCTATGTATGTATTTATGAGTACATATATACATATTTTAACTTTTATTAAAGAGCACATGCTTTTAATTTTATTAGCACATATCTGTTAGTACATAAAGATTAAATTCATCCTGGGAAATTTTTAAATGGTATTTCATATTTTACTTTATTCTCTAAAAGATGTGTTAATGGGTACTCACAAACATCATCTAGTCTAATTATATTAACATGCTAATGCTATAGTTTATAGGCATTACAAATGTCTATCAAATTATAATAATATTTGGTAACTAACACATTAAGTATTGTTGACTTCATAACAGCTATTCAGAGTACAAGATATAGACATGATACCTTGTCCAAACGATATTAGAACAAACCTATGTTTTCAATGAACTAAGAAAAATTAGCTGTTTATCTGAACTATCATGAGTTTAAAAATAATAACCTGTTTTCAAACTGTTTTACTGTCATTTTTATTTTTCTCTTTTAAATAAAAAATATGGCAAATACAAAAACAGAATATTTGATAATGGTAGATTATGCCTAGGAATACATTTCTTTCTCTTCACAAAGAATAAAACTTACTTCAAGAAGGAAATTAAAATGATCCACTTATCAACTCCTAATTACTAATTTTGAAGAGACTATTTCCAGCATTTTCTATAAATACTGATTTAGATAATTCTCTGTGCTTTCCTATGTGTTTCTTTTTCTTCACAAAAAGAACCCAATGTGCCTGAAAGGTATCAGGTAACAGGGGCAGCATGCTCACACACATAAAATATAGTGCCAAAGTTGCTAAGAGTTACACATAGAGTAATAACCAGATGAAACCACTGGGTTGCAAGCTTAAAAGAATGTTAGAGGGCCCCACTCAGAAACATGACTGTGTGCATGTGCAGGAATCCTAAGAAAGGGGAAGGAGATTAGAAAAAAAGTGAGTGCAGGATGACAGTGAAAAACATGACTTTTCTGCCTCCTGGCTGTCAAAATGACCCCACTGAGAAATCAGAACTACCCTTGCCTAATGTTAGAAAACAAAGTGAAGAGAGTCAGCTCATGTCACAGGAGCATGGCAGTCATAGCTCTAGGAGCAGGCAGCTTGGGCCATGCATCCATCGGTACAAACTTCCAGAGCAGGTGGGAGAAATTCTGCAAGGCCAAATGCATTATGTCTTCTTCCTACTTCCTGAATATCCTGAGAATCTTTCTCGAACCTTTTTCCTTGTTATAGCAGATTCATAAAATGAAGGAAAATAGGCACCAGGCATGTGACTTTTTTAACATCTCCAGTGGTATTAATAATCCCAGGGGGTTTTATAATAATGGCACATTCTTATCCCCACTAAGGATCTTCTATGGTTCAGCTGAATGGTGAAGAACCACCAATGGCCATAGAATTTGAAGAGGGCTCCAGAGTGAGTGTCTACTGTCCTGTGCCTAACCCTCTCCTATTGTAAAGGTTATGGAGAAAACAGTGCCACTGCTTTGTCTTGGAACTTGGGGCCCATGCAGAACATCCTCTATGGGTTGCTGCCTCTGAGATGCTCTTCTCTGTGCTGCTTTGGTCCTTGAGTGGGCAGCTTAAGTCCATCTGCCTGGTGAGACCCAGCCTGGTTGCCAAAAGTTTCAGCAGAAGTCATTGCTACTGTGAAGTTTTCATAGGCTAAGGGCCAGCCAGATGCAGTGGAAAGGAAGAGTGAGGAGAGAGATGTCTCTAATAAAATCTGCAGTCATGCCCTAGAAGCACAGATGAAAGTGATCACGGTCATTAGCCACATATCTAGACCTGCTTCATGTCTGATGCAGATGTGCCTTTGTCCTCCTGACATGCCTGGGCTATATATTTTAATTCTTGTCTTTGTTTAAACATTGATCATCATGCATCACTTCCCAATGCTCCACAAAATGAGAATTCTGCAGTTATCATTGAGAAATTTTATGACCATCCTTTGCAGAGAAATTGATCATACAGCGTTTACTAGCCAGGGAGATGGATGACTTGTGGCGCCATAGCCTCAGCATCAGGAGCTCAGAGAGGCTGTGATTTAATGTGATGCTGCTGGACTCTATCCAGCCACCTAGTGTCCTGTTTCATCTAGAAGATAAAATATAGGGCTCACCTGGCTAAACACTGTCATTTTTACTTCAATGTTACATGTAACTGTAGAATGCTGAGTTTTATTCAGTTCCCCAAAGGTTTGTGTTTGGCACTCAGGACGTCTTCTCTTTGTGTAAGGTCAAACTATACTGTTGCTTAAGGGACACAGAGTGCATGACCGACTTTCACCTGGCAGTGAGAGAGAGGGTAGATGCTCTCATCTCTACAGCTCTGTTAGGGATTTTTTTTTTTTTTTTTGAAGGTTCATTGTGCCCAGGAAAGAATTGTGGAGGAGGATGCTAAATGGCTTCATTTGTTTATCAGCTTCCATTTTCCCAGCTCCAAAGAGCAGGTAAATGCACCATTTATAGGTAAGTCTAGGGATTTATGTGTAGGAGACATCTGTGGTTTCTTGCTTGGACAGAAACACGCTCACTTTTTATTTGAATTTACCCATCACAGGTGATTTTCTGTTTTCCAATTTTAATAAAGCCACAGATTTCTGGAATCAGCATACAATGAGTGAATTCCAAATCTATGCACCTCTCAAGCAATTTTAGCACTGATGTGACTTCTATATTGTGAGTTCTTTACTTGTAATTAATATATTTGCATATTTGTTCAAATCCAAGTGATTAAAAAGGGGCTGTCAAGGCTGATGGGCCTAAAGTTAGATCTCACTGTTCATTTTGAATGTACACATTAATGTCGATGTCTCTACTTCCTATTTCTCTGTGAACCTCCAGGGAAGGAAACTGGAATGCATCAATAGAGTGGGGTATTTTATTCTTAGAAAACGAAAAAAGACACATAGAGAGAAAATTCCAAAGAAGACATTAACAGCATGTAAATATATCAGCAATGAAAAGCCACTCCATTCCAAAGTATCAACAGGACATTTTTAAAAACTCCATTTTACAAAACAGTAAGTTTCTACCAACCCAACCTAAGTTATACTCTCCAATTATTTTCAATACAAAAAGAAATAACAGCAACTCTTACACTAAGAAGTACGGTAGATAGATTTTTTAATCATTTTATTCAATACATCCAATCTATGAAAAAAATGTTTTAACATGTCTTTCAGCTTATAAAATGTATTCTGATCACATCACCCTTTATAGCAATTTCACATTCATTCACCCACCAAAAAAATGCCTATAAGTCAGGCTTTTAAAAAAGTCATTTCTTATTTCTGTTTGGAAAAGAAAAGTAATTGGATATTTACAGAAACTAGACAATACTTACGAACACTCTTTAAGATACAGATTGCAAAAATAACACTCCATAAATAGAGATTTGAAGTTTTTTCTTTATTTTAGTATGGTTCTGACAATGTGGGGGAGGGTGAAAAAAACAGCTAGTCTCTGCCAGTGGGGTGGAGGGGTGTGAAGCTGCTCAGGCCACAGAGCCAACGCACAGCTGAACCCCTGCCACGTATATGCTGTTCAATTCTGCCTCAGATAAATTCAGAACCAGAAGGATCTAGCCTGGGTTTTGATGGCTATTTAATCAGTTATTGTACAGGAAACACAGTGTGACTGTTGACTTTTTTAAAGAAAGCACAGTTTTGTAGAGTTGAATAAGGTGCAATCCACTTTCCCTTAGGCAAAGGTGAAGCCTGTAACCTTCTCTTTTGGAAAAGATACTGCCCCTGACTCAAGCATCACTGATGCTCAATTAGAAGGCAGGAGATTCAGCCCGAAGTTCTTCAGGCATGCACATAATTGCAAGGTGATATTGCCACAGTTCAGAGTGATTGGGTTGTTAATTCCAACCTGCTCCAGTGTCCTTTGTAATATGTAATTTGGTTATGCTTGGTCTTAAAGGAGTAAGAAGGAAATAAAACCATGACTCAAGGCAAAAGGAAAAATGCGAGTCTAGATTCTTTTCCCTTTTGAGTGATTATGCTTAAAAGAGGAGACCTGCTCTAGGGGACATCAGCTCATTAACGTGTGATACTCAGTACTGAGTGTGAGCAATTAAAGTGTGTCTGTCTTTAGGTCTCCCATTCACAAAACTTGGTATCATCAGTTAGGGTGACAAGACGATTAAGTTATCTGTGGCTTTGCTGAGGGGGTTTTTCATTAGAAACAGGTGCTGTAATGAATTGCTAAGGTCTCCAATAGGGCCATTAATTGCTTGGGAATTAGTCTGGGCTGCTTCCTTGAGACAGGATATTCACTCACCTACACCCTGTTGGGCCCTGTGGTAGAACCAAGTAATACTCCTTCCTAGTGTACAAGGGAAATCCTTTTTCTGTTCCTTTCCCACTCTGTAACACTAAGAATTATATTTCTCTCTAAGAGAAGGTTACAAATACTGGCTTCACTCAATACATAGTCTGGTTTTCCCACATAATATTATTCTCCTGTTACATGGTAAAATGATTCTTGAGTCTCAACATGGGGAGATTTTTTCAATTATTTTTATTTTAAAGAGAAAAAGATAAAACAAAATTTCAAAACAATAGGAGGGTAACAAAGGTTAATACATTGCATACTGGTATTTTTTAAATTATTCAAAGTAGAAGGTATTGGCATTTAATTGCACAAACAATATCAGCATAAAACCTTTCTTTTCAATGAACTAAGAAACTAGTAATATAACTATCTTAACTGTCATACATATAATATATATTATATATATAATATTATTTTGCTTTTCCCTTTCTTTTTCCTCCATTCCCCCACTCCAGTTTCTCCTTCCATTTGAAGTTTCTTCCCATTTTAGCATATCTATTGCACATTTCGGATCGTATTTACTCTTTGAGGTTATCACACTAGGGAGACACTACGATGTTTACACATGTCTGTTTTATTTCACTTATGAGTATGGTCCCTAGTTGCATCCATTTGCCTATAACAGCCTCCAGTGTACCCTTCTTTATGATTGATTAGTATTCCATTATATAAAAAGACCACATCATTTTTATTCATTCCTCAGTTGATGGGTATTTGTATCTATTCCAAGATCTAGCTATCACAAATTGTGTTACTATAAACACAGGCACACATATATTGCTGTGGTACCGTGTTTTTAATTCTTCTGGGAAAATATCCACAAGGTGAATATGTTGGTCAAATGGGACCTCCAATTCTAGTTTTTTGAGGAATCTCCACACTGATTTCCACAGTAGCTGTACCAATCTACACTCCCACCAACAGTGGGGGAGGGTTCCCTTTTCCCCCACAGCTCTCCAACATTTGTTATTTGGTTGATTTCATCATAATGGCCATTCCTTCTGGGTTGAGATGGAATCTCAGTGCTATTTTAATTTGTATTTCTTGAATGACCAGTTTTAATTTGCACCTTTCGAATGATGTTGAACATTTTTCATATATTTATTTGCTGTTAGTATTTCTTCATCTGAGATGCATGTATTCGTCTGAGATATCCATTTTTGGTCATTAAATTTGGAAAGTCGGATTTTTTAAATTCTTCTATATGGTCTCTAAGAAACAGCTAGAAAACATATTTTCCCACATTTTGGGTTGTCTCTTCATTCTGTTGGTGTTTTTTCTTCCTGTGCAAAAGCCTTTTAATAAAGTGAGATCCCAGTTGTTGATTCTTTGTGGTAGTTCCTGTGCAATTGAGGTTTCTTTCATAAAGTCTTTGCCTAAATCAGTGTCTTCTTTAAGAATTTTACCTATTGTATCTTGCAACACACTTAATGTTTATGTTTTAATATTTAGATCTTTGATCCACTTCAAATTTAGTTTGGTGCATGGTGAAAGATATAGGTCCTATTTTAATCTTAAGCATGTGCAGGGTCAGTTTTTCAGCGCCATTTATTAAAGAGGCTATCTTTCTTCCAGTGAATGTGTTTGGTATTTTTGTCAAAGACAATGTGGCTTGGTGTCTGAATTTGTTTCTGCATCATCTAGTCTGTTCCATTGATCTTCAAGTCTGTGTGTGTGTGTGTGTGTGTGTGTGTGTGTGTGTGTTTCACTTGTATCATGCCATTTTTATCACAGGAGATTTATAGTATAATTTCAAGTCAGGCATGGTGATGCCCCCTGCCTTTCATTTGTTGTCCAGAATTCTCTTTCCTTTTCTAGGTCTCCTCTGGTTACAAATGAATTCTAAGACTGTTTTCTCTAATTCTGAGAGATATACTGTTGGAATTTTGATTGGAATTACATTAAATCTGTACAATAGTTTTGGAAATATAACCATTTTCACTATCTTGGTTCTTCCTACCCAAGAGCAAGAGATGTGTTTCCATTTTCTGATATCCTCTTCAATCTCCTTTTTCAGAGTACTGTAGTTTTCAATGTAGAGTCTTATATTTCCTTCATTAGATTGTCTCCTAGATATTTAATTTTTTTATATTATTGTGAAAGGTATTGTTTCCCTAATTTCTCACTTAGTGAGTTTGTTATTCATGTACAGGAAGGCTATTGATTTTAGAGTGTTGATTTTGTATCCAGCTAAGCTGCTGAATTTGCTGATTAACTCTAGTAGTCATTTGGTGGCATTTTGGGGGCCTTCCATGAACAATATTATGTCATCTGCAGGTGATAGTTTAATTTCACCCTTTCCTATCTTGATTCCTTTTATTTCTTTCCCTAATCTAATTGTTTCAGCTAAAGTTTCCAAAACTATGTTGAATAAGAATGGAGACAGTGGGCATCCTCGTCTTATTTCTGATTTTAGAAAGAAAGCTTTCAGTTTTGTCCATTTAGTATGATGTTGGCTGTTGTTTTGTCATAGATGGCTATTATCAGATTGAGTTAAAGACCATCTATTCTAATTTTCTGTAGGGTTTTATCATGAGACAATACTAGATTCTGTCAAAAGCTTTTTCTATATTTATTGAGATGATCATGTGACTTTTGTTCTTGGCTTTGTTAATATGGTATACATTTATTGATTTATGTATGCTGAAACATCCCTGAATCCCTGGAATGAAACTCATTTGCTCATGGGGTATAATATTCTTGGTAATTTGCTGCAATCTACTTGTCCGTGTGTTACTGGGGATTTTTGCATCTATGTTCATTAGGGAGAGTGGCTTGTATTTCTCTTTCTTAGTTGGGTCATTCTCTGGTTTAGGTATCAGAATAATGCTTGCTTCCAGGAACTAATTTGGGAATATTGCTTTCAACTTCATTAAAAAATGTGAGAAGTAGTGGTGTTAGGCCTTCTCTAAATTTCTTGTAATATTCAGCAGTGAATCTGTCAGAGCCTGAGCTTTTCTTTGTTGGCAGGTTTTTAATTACATCTTCAATTTCATTGTTATTAGTTTATTTAGTATTTTTTTTTTTGTCTTTTTCATTTTTATTGGTACCGGGGATCGAACTCACGACCGCCTGCTTGCAAGGCAGGTGCTTATGCCACTGAGCTAAATCCCCAGTCCCTATTTAGTATTTTTATGTCTTCTTGATTTAACTTTATTAATTCGTAAGTATCTAGGAAACTGTCCTTTTCTTTTGCATTTGCCATCTTATTAGAAAACAAGTTTTCAAAGTAGATATAGATGATCTTCTGGATTTCTGCAAGGTCCATTGTGATTTCATCCTTTTCATTCCTAATTGCATCGATTTGAATCTTTTCTTTCCTTTTTTTGGATAAGGTTGGATAAGGGTTTGCCTATTTTATTAAATCTTTCAAAGAACCGACTCTTAGATTCATGGACTTTTTGTATTTATTTTAGTCTCTAATACATTGATTTCTTCTTTGATCTTTATAATTTCTTATATATTAATGTAATTATATAATTAATTGTATAATTTCTTATATAATTTATAATTTCCTTCCTCATACAAGATTTTGGCTTAGCCTTCTCTTCCTTTCCTAAAATTTGGAGGCCAACCATTAAGTTGTTCATATGCACACCCTCTGTTTTCTTGATATGAGTATTCACTGTTATAAATTTCCCTCTCAGGACTGCTTTCCTTGTGTCCTATAACTTCTGGTATGTTGTATTATCTTTGTCGTGTAATTTTTTCTTTAATTTTATCTGTAACCCATTGGTTATTCAGGAGGATGCTATTTAATTTCCATATGTTTATGAAATTCTCCAGGTTTCTTTTGCCATGAGTTTCCAATTTCATTGCATTCTGGTCTGGTAATATGCATGGGATAATTTCAATTCCTTTGCATTTACTTAAGCATTTTCTATGAGCTAGTATGTGGTCTGTTTTGGAGAATGTCCCATGTGCAGCTGAGAAGAATGTATATTCTGGTGTTATGGGACAGAACACTTTATAGACATTTACTAAGTCAATTTGTTCAAAAGGTTGGTTCAGTTTTCATATTTAATTATTGATTTCTTTTTGTTGAGTAGATCTATCTTTCTGTGACAGTGGGGTATTGAGATCCCCAGGACAATAGTATTAGTGCTTATTTGATTTTTCATGCCCATTAATATTTATTTTATATAGTTGGGTGTACTGGTATTTTTTGAACATATATTTATGATTATTTCCTTTTCTTCTTGGATTATTCCCTTTATAAGGATGTAATAGTGATCTTCTTTATCCCTCTTAATCTGTCTTGACTTGAAATTTACTTTGTCTTCCAATATAAGAAGATGGCAACAATGGTGAATTTCCTGTTATTTGTTTTGAATTTCTGTATCCTTTTCACTGTTTTGTTAGGTTTGTTTTCATTTCATTTCATTGTTTGATTTTACTAAGTCTGATGGTATGGGCAGTTATTTTGAAGATAAGATATATTATGGTAGCCACTGTTGATTTCCTATTATCTAGTTTTGAAGTCCTGTAATACTTTCTTTGTCTTGTTTTAATTGGTTTTAGTCTGTTTGGTATTGCTTGATTTTATTATGTCTGACAGTATGGACAGCTATTTTGAAGAAGACATTATGGTAGCCATTGTTGACTTCCTATTGTCTTTTGAAGTCCTGTATTGCTTTCATT